>NW_027316389.1:28685028-28702528 GCF_026437365.1 Eucyclogobius newberryi
TCAGCACTCGAGATTCAGTTGAAGGACAATATAGGATTAATTCAAACACACAGGAATCAATCAAAATACAATTTTGAGTAAACTAATGATGAGGAAACACATCATTTTGGATATGATGTCCCCTTTAACTGCATTCATTCAATTTTGTAGCTACAGTGCGATAAAAGTACGTGTTTGTCAGTAATGACCCAGAAGCTTACTTTATTGGGTAATAATGCAGCTCCATTTGGGGATGATGTCATACCTAAATGTTATGGTCATACCTTTAATTTGATGATGAACACAATGTGCCGGTGCTTATCTGGCAACATGATACAACAGTTATTTCTCACACTGGTCTTAGTGAAGTCTGAGTAAAGATCATGTACTTTTCAATGAAAAAATCCTCATTAAATATGTATATAAATATCTCGTGGCTTATTCATGAGCCACAGGAAAACATGACAGAACCACGAGAGTTTCACAGCCAGCAGACCACACAACATCAAAGTAACATGTGTGGCTGCTGCTAATTAGGACCTATGCTCTCTCTTTTATATGTGTCAAAGTATCAGAGCTGGACTTGAAGATCAATTTACTCCCTTTTTTCTTTTTTTTTGCAGTATCTGAAAATACAAATGAAAAAAAAATCAGTGGTTCTGTACCTTTGGGTGATCATTTCTCTGCCGTTAAAAAGATTGCTGAATTTAGAATAAATCTGTCCTCTTTTGGATTCATTATTTTTTTTAGAACTACAACTAACTTTTTTTTTTTTATCTGATACCATTAGCCGATATTTGGATTTTCAAATTCAAAACAAGGCCCACAAATCTATTACTTTAATACTTATAACCAAGCAAAAAATAAATAACAAAAATAATATTAATGTATTTATTTGGTATATAAAATGATTTGTTGATGATTGTTTAAACATATACAGCCATATTTTTAACCAGATTTCTCTTCTATTTCTATTTTTACTCATAATATTCTTTATTTATTTTTTCATCTGCACCAAATATCTGCAGCTTTTTATTTTTATTTTTTTATATTGGTTGATATTGATGTAGTCTAAAATCTTTTAATATTGACCAACACTTATACTGAAAACAATATGACGCCAATCTGTATTTAGAACTACTATAACAATAGTGTAGTCCTCCTATAGATCTGGTTTTTCATTACGTTTTAGTTTAGACTTAGACTTAGCCCCAGCAGCAGGCAGCAGTGTCGAGAGATGACAACTTGCTAAAATCACTTATTCCAATTTCACGCTGCACGTCGTGTCCAATAAAGATTAAGGGTAAAAAAATATATAAATAAATGTGAACCTTGAATCATCCTGTATTAGACCACCTTTAGACATGGTGGTACGCTGAAGGCCAAATATTTCCTTAGGCGGTACTTTTGTATGAACAGTTGAGTTATGATTATTAAAAGAATGGTAATCATGAGTAGTAGTAGTAGTAGTAGTAGTAGTACTAGTAGTGGTGGTATTTGTATTAGTGGCAATAACAATAGAATTGGAGAAGTGGTAGCAGTAGATATGAATTCTATAGGCTCTCCAGACAGAAGCAGTAACAGATGCTAATGTTCCCATGTATTGTCTGTGGAAACTCCATTTCACCCGAAAAGACAGAGCTGTTTTTTCTTGTAAATGAACACCTTTTCCACCAATTGAGCACCTCTTTTTGTCAATATTTGTGTGTGCTTTGCATCGCACTTTATCCTTTTTATTCTAGATGAAATATGTGTGTGTCCAGGTAGGATGCGTAGCAAAAGAAAGTTGCAAAGGACATAAAAGGAGGTAATACTAGTGCAAAAACAGAAAAAGCCTTAATGATGGCCCCATTTTCAAACAAAGCTTTCGACACGACATTGTCCTTTCTAATAATAACTAATTGATTGTCTTTAGCTGTAGGATCAGTGTCACGGCAGGACACCTTAGTGCAGCTCGTGTGTGTGTCCTCGGGGAGTGCACTGGCTGCAGATAATGTGCTGGTATTATGGGATGCTTATGGAGAATTGAGGGAAAACCTTTGTGACGATGGAAGACTGGAGCTGAACCGGGGCTGTCCTCTTGCTCCCGTCGCCATGGAAACAAACACAAGACACCTAGAATGATCGAGTTCTCGTGTTAAACCAGTTTGAGAAATTGTTTTTTGAGTTGATTTTGGGGCTTGCAAGATAACTGATTAATAAACTGATATAGTGGTTCTAATGTGTCCAGGTAATCAGCTTTGTTATTTGCTAATCTAGCTGCTGTAATACAAAGATGTTTTATTTTGTATTTTTATTATGTTCTAGTTGTTTTTTTTAGTAATTATTTGTTTGTTGGTTTTTTATGGTTGTCTTTGCAGCGCTTTGGACATTTTTTTGGTTTAAAAATGTGCAATATAAATAAGTTTGAAATGGAAATACATTTTAGAAGCAAAACATTGTGCACTGCATTGAACAATTTCTTTATTTTACATTTCTGTCACAATCTAATTTTGTCTCATTCTCGTGGACCCAGTCTATTGTTCAAATGTATTTTAGGAGTGTGATTCAGTCTAAATAATTGTGGATTTTGAATTTGAATACTGGGACGAAATGACCACATTATCGATGCTGAACACATGGAATTCTTACCACTGATACAATATTGTTTGATCCATGATTTTCCCTTCATAAAAATGTTGTAATCACTTGGGAAAACAAAATTAATAAAAAATATACTTGTTTGTACAGTTTAGGTTTTTTATATATTGAATTTTCATGTTTATTCTGCATCAGTTTTAAACCATGCTATGCTATCTTTTTTATCCAGGCTAGAATTAGCACAAAAAGTACATTTCAAGGTGGGTGAAGTGTTTTATTTGCGACCGGTGCCGAAATGCATATATTATATATACACATTTTGGGGATTCTGCTTTCTAATTTTGAAACATCCTTTAAACTGTTGTTGGAATGGAACTGTATTTGGGGGTTAGCACACAAATTCACCCTTAAAAATAGATTATCTGGGCCAAGATAACATGACATGGTAACATTTCACCGCGCATGCCTGTGTTTGTTCCCAGTGGATTTCCTCATTCCCAGCCCCAGCCATCTTCCTCCACCAGAGACCCTGGATGTAAATAAGCCATCTCCATCTCTCACAAGCTGTTTCTCCATTATCTATGCTGCCATTTTGGGACACCTCTGACAGAGCGCAGCGGGGCAGACTCTCCAGATGGTGGTCTGACGCTGCCTCTGTGCCGTGGGGCATTTTATGACTCCACACTGTTGAACAATGTCAGAAATTGTCTGGAAAAGAGGAAAAAACTCACTAACTTTAAGAACAAAATAATGTTTGAGCTTTTTAAACGTATTATATTCATGTTCCCTCAAAACATCCAAAAACATGCCAGGAGTTGTGTTTATCTTCATTCACAATTAACCCTGTTTATAAGGTTGTCTTGCTCTGAACCTCAGTCAGTTTCAATTATTTAATCTGATTATGACATCAAATGTAGTTAAGATAAGATTGCACTATTGGCTTGGATAAAGTATGTGTGTCTCTAACATTCCAAAGTGTTCCACAGTGCGTCTTCTGAATATTCCCCAGCCTGAATGCTCTTTGTATCAGGATGGGCATCTGAGGTAAAACCCATGCAAAATGTATCACAATATCACTTCACATTAAGCCACATTTTCTGTTGCCACTGCAGAAGGGAAAAGACAAGATGAATAATGATGATGCCCCGCCAACTTTTCTGCTTAGTAATATAAGAACTCTTAAGGATAATAACAAAATACATGCTGTGAATTTGTTTAAGTTTTGATTCTAAATCCCACTAATCAGGCTGTATGTGCTCAATCCAGTCTACCATGAACCCTTAAAAGCACCGTGTGATACAACAGCTACTGGCATCTCAGGCTCAGCTGTGACTACATTGTCATTTAAACCAGAAATGCAATTACGTCTACTTCCTTTATTGTTTGAAGATGCACAAAGTCATATTTCTGGTGGAGGTTTATGCTACCGTCTTGTCTCCATGGAGATGTTATTGCTTGGTCTGAAATGTTCCCTGGAAAAAGTATCACAAGTAGAAATAATAGTGTTCAAACAGTAGTAAAAGTAGCAGTAAAAGGCTTATGCATGTTCTTTATTTACAGCCCTGCAATGACAACTAATCAATCAATATTTATTCTTGTGTGTCATTATTACCTTCACAATATTACAAAACAAAAAAATCTGAACAAATCATTAAACAAATACCTGAAAAGGAGCATGATGAAGACCTAGTCGTATAATACATGCCCTTCACCAAGAGAAAAATAAACCATTGGCCGTGCATTTCTGTCTGTGATATCTAAAGTACTAAAAAGTATTTTAAAGTACAATTTGTGCGTGAAGTTTTTAATTCGTTGTCTAAATAATTCCACAAATTTCCTCCCCTAATAACAAAACCTCTCTGTTTTAAACAAGTGTGTGCCAAAGGTACACTAAACCCTTCCTCCTGCTTTCACTGATTTCACTGATTTCACTTAATAAAGAGTTCATTAGTGTGCTGTCTTGGACCTTTATAGTTCACAGTTCTTATGGCTCTTTTGGAGCAGGTATAGTCAGTCAGTAAAACCTTTGCCTGCATCGCTCCAATCCTCAATATATAATACACAAAATATGGAACAATTAGAGACAAGTATAACTGAAATACTGCAGTCTCATCCAACAAATATTGGACCATGTACAGGATACATACATTTACTTATTGTCTTATTTATGTGTGACCTCCAACTAAGTTTGTTTTCTAACATTACTCCCAAAAATGTTATTTCAGAAACATTATCGATGCTCATTTTTATATTCTCCTCATATTATCTTGTTCCAAAAAACATGTATTCAGTTTTTTTTCCAGTGTGAAAATAATTTATTTTGTCTAACCATTACAGTATTAAACTATACAGGACACAACTCATTCTCACTAATGCACAAGCATGATGTTGTCTTATTCCTGTAAAAGTTGGACACTCCTGAATATAAGCCGCCCCTGTCTATAAGGTGCCCCTGTCTATAAGGTGCCCCTGTCTATAAGGTGCCCCTGTCTATAAGGTGCCCCTGTCTATAAGGTGCCCCTCTCTATAAGCCGCAGGTGTCCATGTTGTAACAGGAGATATTTACACTGAAAGTTGGTACATGGTAGTGATGCACAAGATGCCAGCGGGTTATAAAATGTTGACCACCCTATATATTGCATGTCCGTGCTCCACGTGTATCCATGCATTTAGTTCCTCATTAGACACATTTTTCTGTGAATATTAGTCGGATTGTAAAAAAACATGCATTTTGAAGCTTAAAGGTCCCATAACATGCAAAATCGACTTTTCAGAGCTTTTAACCTTCTTACATTGCTATTTGTGCTTCATATATGTACCCAGAGTGTTTTTTTGATTGATTCCCGCAGTGTTTAGCTATATTACAGACTATCTCCTTTCCTCGAATTTCCAAACTGACGGGCGGTGGGGCAAGACCGCGTCATAAGGGCAAGCACGCGTCACCATAAATCACTCGACTTGTTCCGTGCTTTTCTGTCATCTTAACATGATCAGTACAACTGCGTGCTGAGACCAGGAAATACCACCAGGCCACGTGGGTGGTATGTTTATTTTAAACCATTGAGCGGTGGCACCATCTACTGGCTGCAAGGGGGAATTACACACTTTGCAGTGTTGGAAATAGGCAGAGATCCAAATGTAATTTTGTTTGTTATAAATATATATTTTTTACTTCTGAAACATGAGATGACAAACTAAGCGTACTCAAGAGCGTGCCTGAAGGCTAATAACAACTTAATTAATGCATAATATGTCCCCTTTAACTTGTAACTTTTAAGCAAATACTTTAGAACAAGACTCTTTAGCATATCTCCTATTTTATGGTGTGTGGCAGAATGTAAAATTAAAACACTAAACTGGTTTTATCGTTGCAGCAGAGAGGAAACACTCGCCGAAGCTTCAGTGGTAATGCCGTATCTGCGGCGTGCACCTGTTGATGAGGATTAAAACTGGGGTGCACTTTTGTGTCTCTAATCCTGCTTTAATATGCTCTGGGTGAAATAATGAACCGCTCGCCTCCAGTGATAGCGCGGCTTGAGCCAGATTCAAATCCACCCCATGGCTCTTCCCCTCTGTCAGGCTGAGAAACAAAGGTTATCTGGGGTTTTCATGTCTATACCTTCCTCGAGCTGTCGCTCTGCCTATCCACGAATCGAGGAACACTTTGCTCCTGTCATACGGGCTCCAGGGGCACTAAAGCAGCAACCGAGTCAAGAACAGCACGCACAACTAATTCATTAAGCTTCCTATAAACTCAATAAAAAGATCATGTAAAAGGGCATATGGTGGTTGGACTACACATTTCACTAAAATGTACAACAATGAACATGATTATATTTAAGGTTTTACTCAAATTGTAACCTAGTTTTCACCAGTTTAAAATGTTAAAAGTTAAAAGTCACTATTAGTACTTGTAACTCTTTATTATTATAGAAACCCTGTTTTTTGGCACATATCACAGGTCACAGCTCCAATTTTTGTCATTCAAAGTTTGTTTTGTAGATAATCATCGTCTTGATTCTTGCTGTCACTTTGTCATTTTTTCTGGATCCTTATTTGCAATTTTTCTTTCATCTCTTAGAGTGAGGGAATGTTGTTGATTGGTGACATCTTCGTCAGTGACATCACCATAATGGCGTGACATCATCGTCAAGGCAACTGTACAGACGCTGTCACTCGCAGTGGCTTCTTGCCATTGCACAGCGTCTTATTGTACAATTGTTACCAAGCAACAATACCAATACCAATAAATTACACAATAATTATGATTTGACAAGAAATAATTCCTGATAAATGTGCGTAAATTGTACCTGCATCTTGATAGAATGTAACTTACTGATGAAATGGACAGTAAAACTATGATAAATATTTAGTTATAGTAATATTAAGTCCTAATTGGAAAAAACATGAAAATGGACTGGAGATTCTGTTGTGGTTGAAAGCAGCAGCAGTAAAGGAGTAAAAGAGTTCTAGTAAGAATTCAAATGGCCTTTGTTCATGTTGTCATTATGGGTTATTGTTTATAGAATATTGAGGCAAATAATCAATTGAATACATTTTGTAATAAGGTTGTAACGTAAAAAAATTGGAAGAAGTGATGTAATCCTCATACTAGTAGTAGGAGTACTTAATGCTGCACTTGGATGGGCCAGCCCACATTACATTTGTACAAAGCTGTTTTAAAGCCGCGCACACGCCTGGAATTCAATCTATGTGACCATTAACAATGTACTTGATGATTTGATGCAGTCCAATGACATGTGCGAAAATCTTTGGAGAAGATTCATTTTGTCTACTATTAAAACTATTAAGCAAGAATTTCTTTAGGTCAGACAGGAGTGTTTTGTTTACCTGCTTTACATGTTTCAGCTAATTCCAGAAGCCTTCCTCAGAAGTGTCACAGGATGGGGATTTGGTCCTGTTTGACCAAAAGACATTGTTGTTTAATACACGTTCTAAAATGTTGAATTCCAAAAATCTAAATATAATGCATATTTAAAGCTCATTTCAAGCTCTTTTTCTTTTAATTTCATATAAATACATGTTCAGTTTTCAAGTGTTCCTATCAAAATGATCCCTCCAAAGTAGTTCCTCCGACATCTCTGCAATTTTCCGGCTTTGTTATTTTTAAACCAAATTACACTGATGATTACATGAGTGAATTTGGAATTTAGTCATCAGTGGGTCTGTGATGAGCTAATAATATCTGTTGTGAGCCTTTTCTCAATCGTCCTGATGTCAAGAGAGTCAGGCTGGACTTTTTTGGTTGTTGAATAGAGTTGTCAAATTTTACTGTTACAGTTTGTGGATGTCTGAGTTACTAGTTGTTTCGCCGTTAAGGTACGTACACACACACAAAGTGTCAAAACGTGCCGGACGCCCTGTGTTGGACACCAGAAAATGTACGCTAATTTGTACGTCATGATCTTCTTTGGCGTGTGACTGATTCTGTTTTTATTTATAAAATGGACATTTTCCCTGCTGCAAATGATAACCACGTGCTCTTATTATATCCTGATTTATGCTGATCACGTTTTGTGGTCGGTATATAAACCTAGAATCAAAGTTTGACATGGATTTGCCCCATGTCCCACAGGTGAACTGATGCTGCCTGGCTCGTAAATAGAGGATTGTCTGTTCCAGCAGCAGACCCATGTGATTTTGTGTTTTATCTCTGAGACACATCCCTTATTCAAAGGTATAAAAGCACAGACAGAAGACAGCCTTGTCTGCCACAAATGCATGACAATCTCTGCTTTTTATGGATAAAATAGGACAATATCCTGGACCAGAATCAAAATTGTATGGACCTGATGGAATTATAGGGAAAGTTGTGGGAATTCTCTGCACACTGGACACACAGACGAGAGGATTAAGTTATTTTGTTGACAGACAATGATGTTTTATTCTCTACTGGGTCAAAATAGTAAGTCATTTGTGACATTTGTCATGACATGCCATGCGATGAATGTAAATGCGATATTTACAATATTTATAAAAGGTATGGAGAAATTGTAGTCTTGGGCTTTCTTAAAACAGCTATTTAAACAGTTTCACTGACAAACTTAGACTTTGAAGGGAATTTTGCCTTTAAAAAAACACTTCTAATGTAGACCAGTCGCACGTTGAGCGCTGTGTTCACATTGATCGCTCTGAACTTCCATTGCACTGGACCCACAGTCCATTGTTCACACATGTTCATGCTTTGATGCCCGTGCTCCACCCGCCTGACCTGCGCTGCAACACTTTGGTCACCCGTCATGTGCATGTGCGTTTGTGTCCTGTGTCTGTAGCTTAAGTGTTGATTATAAGTTTTGAAGAAACCATTCATTCCACATCCTTTGTACAGTATGTAACCTCTCTGACTGGGGTCACTGGATTGTAGCATTTCTGCAGAGCCTTGCTTCGTCTTCTTCCAGTAGTTAATTTTTCATCAAGATGCTCTGGTTCCACAGCATCTGACACAGTGGTTTGACCAGACATCGGCATCTCATGTCTCATCAGTGTATGATGTGAGTGTATATTATGTGTTACACAATTTTTGAAGGTTTTTTAAACTCACCTGCCTTTTTGTTGTCCTTCAGTGTCTCTGCAGAGCCAGCTTCCACACTATCGCCTCCGGCCCTGTGTGCCCGCGATCAGTCCTTGCCACCACTTGCTTCCTCTCTGCTGCCGACCTGGATGTGTCCTTGGAGCCCAGTATTTTGGTTTAAATACACTTGCATTTTTAGGTCCACCAGTTGGCATTCTTATCACTCCACTAGAAAAGGTACACAGCACACTTTTGTAACGTTTCCTGGTGGCTTGACTTTCCCAGGTTTTAGGGTTTGGATTTGATGGAAAAAATGATTTAACAGACAAACTAAAGTGTCAGATTTGAGTGTCTAAATGTTACTCTGTGTGAATCACTTTGTGACTATACATCTGTGAAAGCACTACACAAATAAAGTTAACTTATTTACTGAAAAATCAACACAAACGTTGGTTTCTCTTCCCTGTATTACCAATATTGTAGATTTGATAGAAAATAAAGTCTCATAAGGCACAGTATTGCTAGTCAGAAGAAGTAGTAGCTGTAAACATTGTTAGAAGATCTAATAAGTTCCACATGAATAAACCAGGCTGAAACAAGTCTCTAGAGAAAAGATAATCCCAGGACTACCTTCTTTGTTGTTCTGATGAAGCTCTGATTAAGATCCAGCTCAGTTGGAGTCCTTCAGAGATACACAATATACACAGACGATTCTCACAGAAGTCACAAGATTGTTTCTAGTGACGGGGGCTGGAGCAGCAATATGTTGCACCCAATCACCAAAGCAAGTTCCTATGTTTGTGAATGTTGTTCTTTTGTAACGGCAATAAACGTGTTCTGATTCTGGTTCTGATTCTGATGGCAGTGTATTAAAAAGAGAAAGCCTTTGATAAATCAAATTTTACCATTTCTAAATAATTGTAAAATATACCACGCACGACTCCTCTCCTCAATTTTGACCACCCCAACAATTACAATTATTGTGAGTATTGTCAAAGAAGAAAAAAACAATTATTTCAAGCAATTGTAAAGAGATATCACCTAGCACCTTATGTTAAAATCAAATCTATTTCACAATTTGATGGGACACAATTAGACAGTCACAAAGACTACAATTTTTTAATGTTCCAGAAAGAAAAGATCCTCTAATTCTGACTTTTAAAAAAAGCAAAACTTACTGATTAACTGTTTAGCATGTTCTGAAATACACGTCTTTTATTGGTTTGTCAGGTTGTACGCCTATTTCTGTCTTTTTCTCAAATCTATTCCCGTCTCTCATTCCCATTTCACACTTCACTATAAAATACAATATTTTCTATTTATTTTTTTAAAAACATACAGCAACAAAAACTGTCCTATGTAAAGATTTTTTTTTTAACCATTAACCATTTTTTTTTAAAAAGAATAATAATTAAGGGCTGTGCAGGACCATGGAGAATTATGGCACAGTTATTACCTAGTTAAATAAAGGTTAGTAATAAATAAATTATTCACTTTTTGTTTGATACTTCCACAACAAGTCATTTACAGGCACATTTTGTTACATTTCTGATGGATTACAGAAATGGTCATTATCACCCACCAGTATGTGATTCAACCTCTTAGAGCTGTGGCAAGTGCATAGTTTATATTGTAGCCTAAAGCTGCACTACTGATCAAAATAGTGCCAGTAGTAGTAGTGCCAGTAGTAGTAGTAGTAGTAGTAGTAGTGCCAGTAGTAGTAGTAGTAGTAGTAGTAGTGCCAGTAGTAGTAGTAGTAGTAGTAGTAGTAGTAGTAGTAGTAGTAGTAGTAGTAGTGCCAGTAGTAGTAGTAGTAGTAGTGCCAGTAGTAGTAGTGCCAGTAGTAGTAGTGCCAGTAGTAGTAGTAGTAGTGCCAGTAGTAGTAGTAGTAGTAGTAGTAGTAGTGCCAGTAGTAGTAGTAGTAGTAGTAGTAGTAGTGCCAGTAGTAGTAGTAGTAGTAGTAGTAGTAGTGCCAGTAGTAGTAGTAGTAGTAGTAGTAGTAGTGCCAGTAGTAGTAGTAGTAGTAGTAGTAGTAGTGCCAGTAGTAGTAGTAGTAGTAGTAGTAGTAGTGCCAGTAGTAGTAGTAGTAGTAGTAGTAGTAGTGCCAGTAGTGCCAGTAGTAGTAGTAGTAGTAGTAGTAGTAGTAGTAGTAGTGCCAGTAGTGCCAGTAGTAGTAGTGCCAGTAGTAGTAGTGCCAGTAGTAGTAGTAGTAGTGCCAGTAGTAGTAGTAGTAGTGCCAGTAGTAGTAGTAGTAGTGCCAGTAGTAGTAGTAGTAGTAGTAGTAGTAGTGCCAGTAGTAGTAGTAGTAGTAGTAGTAGTGCCAGTAGTAGTAGTAGTAGTAGTAGTAGTAGTGCCAGTAGTGCCAGTAGTAGTAGTAGTAGTGCCAGTAGTAGTAGTAGTAGTGCCAGTAGTAGTAGTAGTAGTGCCAGTAGTAGTAGTAGTAGTGCCAGTAGTAGTAGTAGTAGTGCCAGTAGTAGTAGTAGTAGTGCCAGTAGTAGTAGTAGTAGTGCCAGTAGTAGTAGTAGTGCCAGTAGTAGTAGTAGTGCCAGTAGTAGTAGTGCCAGTAGTAGTAGTGCCAGTAGTGCCAGTAGTGCCAGTAGTGCCAGTAGTGCCAGTAGTGCCAGTAGTGCCAGTAGTAGTAGTGCCAGTAGTGCCAGTAGTAGTAGTGCCAGTAGTGCCAGTAGTAGTAGTGCCAGTAGTAGTAGTGCCAGTAGTGCCAGTAGTGCCAGTAGTGCCAGTAGTAGTAGTGCCAGTAGTGCCAGTAGTGCCAGTAGTGCCAGTAGTGCCAGTAGTAGTAGTGCCAGTAGTAGTAGTAGTAGTAGTAGTAGTAGTAGTAGTAGTAGTAGTAGTAGTAGTAGTAGTAGTAGTAGTAGTAGTAGTAGTAGTAGTAGTAGTAGTAGTAGTAGTAGTAGTAGTAGTAGTAGTAGTAGTAGTAGTAGTAGTAGTGCCAGTAGTAGTAGTAGTAGTAGTAGTAGTAGTAGTAGTGCCAGTAGTAGTAGTAGTAGTAGTAGTGCCAGTAGTAGTAGTAGTAGTAGTAGTGCCAGTAGTAGTAGTAGTAGTAGTAGTGCCAGTAGTAGTAGTAGTAGTAGTAGTAGTAGTGCCAGTAGTAGTAGTAGTAGTGCCAGTAGTAGTAGTAGTAGTAGTAGTAGTAGTGCCAGTAGTAGTAGTAGTAGTAGTAGTAGTAGTGCCAGTAGTAGTAGTAGTAGTAGTAGTAGTAGTGCCAGTAGTAGTAGTAGTAGTAGTAGTAGTAGTGCCAGTAGTAGTAGTAGTAGTAGTAGTAGTAGTGCCAGTAGTAGTAGTAGTAGTAGTAGTAGTAGTGCCAGTAGTAGTAGTAGTAGTAGTAGTAGTAGTGCCAGTAGTAGTAGTAGTAGTAGTAGTAGTAGTGCCAGTAGTAGTAGTAGTAGTAGTAGTAGTAGTGCCAGTAGTAGTAGTAGTAGTAGTAGTAGTAGTGCCAGTAGTAGTAGTAGTAGTAGTAGTAGTAGTGCCAGTAGTAGTAGTAGTAGTAGTAGTAGTAGTGCCAGTAGTAGTAGTAGTAGTAGTAGTAGTAGTGCCAGTAGTAGTAGTAGTAGTAGTAGTAGTAGTGCCAGTAGTAGTAGTAGTAGTAGTAGTGCCAGTAGTAGTAGTAGTAGTAGTAGTAGTAGTGCCAGTAGTAGTAGTAGTAGTAGTAGTAGTAGTGCCAGTAGTAGTAGTAGTAGTAGTGCCAGTAGTAGTAGTAGTAGTAGTGCCAGTAGTAGTAGTAGTAGTAGTAGTAGTAGTGCCAGTAGTAGTAGTGCCAGTAGTAGTAGTAGTAGTGCCAGTAGTAGTAGTAGTAGTAGTAGTAGTAGTGCCAGTAGTAGTAGTAGTAGTAGTAGTAGTAGTAGTAGTAGTAGTAGTAGTAGTGCCAGTAGTAGTAGTAGTAGTAGTAGTAGTAGTAGTAGTAGTAGTAGTAGTGCCAGTAGTAGTAGTAGTAGTAGTAGTAGTAGTAGTAGTGCCAGTAGTAGTAGTAGTAGTAGTAGTAGTAGTAGTAGTGCCAGTAGTAGTGCCAGTAGTAGTAGTAGTAGTAGTAGTAGTAGTAGTGCCAGTAGTAGTGCCAGTAGTAGTGCCAGTAGTAGTGCCAGTAGTAGTGCCAGTAGTAGTAGTAGTAGTAGTAGTAGTAGTGCCAGTAGTAGTGCCAGTAGTAGTAGTAGTAGTAGTAGTAGTAGTAGTAGTGCCAGTAGTAGTGCCAGTAGTAGTAGTAGTAGTAGTAGTAGTAGTAGTAGTGCCAGTAGTAGTAGTAGTAGTAGTAGTAGTAGTGCCAGTAGTAGTAGTAGTGCCAGTAGTAGTAGTAGTAGTAGTAGTGCCAGTAGTAGTGCCAGTAGTAGTAGTAGTAGTAGTAGTAGTAGTAGTAGTAGTAGTAGTGCCAGTAGTAGTGCCAGTAGTAGTAGTAGTAGTAGTAGTAGTAGTAGTGCCAGTAGTAGTGCCAGTAGTAGTAGTAGTAGTAGTAGTAGTAGTAGTAGTGCCAGTAGTAGTGCCAGTAGTAGTAGTAGTAGTAGTAGTAGTAGTAGTAGTAGTAGTAGTGCCAGTAGTAGTGCCAGTAGTAGTAGTAGTAGTAGTAGTAGTAGTAGTAGTAGTGCCAGTAGTAGTAGTAGTAGTAGTAGTAGTAGTAGTAGTAGTGCCAGTAGTAGTGCCAGTAGTAGTAGTAGTAGTGCCAGTAGTAGTAGTAGTAGTAGTAGTAGTAGTAGTGCCAGTAGTAGTGCCAGTAGTAGTAGTAGTAGTAGTAGTAGTGCCAGTAGTAGTGCCAGTAGTAGTAGTAGTAGTAGTAGTAGTGCCAGTAGTAGTAGTAGTGCCAGTAGTAGTAGTAGTGCCAGTAGTAGTAGTAGTGCCAGTAGTAGTAGTAGTAGTAGTAGTAGTAGTAGTAGTGCCAGTAGTAGTGCCAGTAGTAGTAGTAGTAGTAGTAGTAGTAGTAGTGCCAGTAGTAGTAGTAGTAGTAGTAGTGCCAGTAGTAGTAGTAGTAGTAGTAGTAGTAGTAGTAGTAGTAGTAGTAGTAGTGCCAGTAGTAGTGCCAGTAGTAGTAGTGCCAGTAGTAGTGCCAGTAGTAGTAGTAGTAGTAGTGCCAGTAGTAGTGCCAGTAGTAGTAGTAGTAGTAGTGCCAGTAGTAGTGCCAGTAGTAGTAGTAGTAGTAGTGCCAGTAGTAGTAGTAGTAGTAGTAGTGCCAGTAGTAGTAGTAGTAGTAGTAGTGCCAGTAGTAGTAGTAGTAGTAGTAGTGCCAGTAGTAGTAGTAGTAGTAGTAGTGCCAGTAGTAGTAGTAGTAGTAGTAGTGCCAGTAGTAGTAGTAGTAGTAGTAGTGCCAGTTGTAGTAGTAGTAGTAGTAGTGCCAGTTGTAGTAGTAGTAGTAGTAGTAGTAGTAGTAGTAGTAGTAGTAGTAGTAGTAGTAGTAGTAGTAGTAGTAGTAGTAGTAGTAGTAGTAGTAGTAGTAGTAGTGCCAGTAGTAGTAGTAGTAGTAGTAGTAGTAGTAGTAGTAGTGCCAGTAGTAGTAGTAGTGCCAGTAGTAGTAGTAGTGCCAGTAGTAGTAGTAGTGCCAGTAGTAGTAGTAGTGCCAGTAGTAGTAGTAGTGCCAGTAGTAGTGCCAGTAGTAGTGCCAGTAGTAGTGCCAGTAGTAGTGCCAGTAGTAGTGCCAGTAGTAGTGCCAGTAGTAGTGCCAGTAGTAGTGCCAGTGCCGGTAGTAGTGCCAGTGCCGGTAGTAGTGCCAGTAGTGGTAGTAGTGCCAGTGCCGGTAGTAGTGCCAGTAGTAGTAGTGCCAGTAGTAGTAGTAGTAGTGCCAGTAGTAGTAGTGCCAGTAGTAGTAGTAGTAGTGCCAGTAGTAGTAGTAGTAGTAGTAGTAGTGCCAGTAGTAGTAGTAGTAGTGCCAGTAGTAGTAGTAGTAGTGCCAGCAGTAGTAGTGCCAGTAGTAGTAGTAGTGCCAGTAGTAGTAGTGCCAGTAGTAGTAGTAGTGCCAGTAGTAGTAGTAGTGCCAGTAGTAGTAGTAGTAGTGCCAGTAGTAGTAGTAGTAGTGCCAGTAGTAGTAGTAGTAGTGCCAGTAGTAGTAGTAGTAGTGCCAGTAGTAGTAGTAGTAGTGCCAGCAGTAGTAGTAGTAGTAGTAGTAGTAGTGCCAGTAGTAGTAGTAGTAGTGCCAGCAGTAGTAGTAGTAGTAGTAGTAGTAGTAGTGCCAGCAGTAGTAGTAGTAGTAGTAGTAGTAGTGCCAGCAGTAGTAGTAGTAGTAGTAGTAGTAGTAGTGCCAGCAGTAGTAGTAGTAGTAGTAGTAGTAGTAGTGCCAGCAGTAGTAGTAGTAGTAGTAGTAGTAGTAGTGCCAGCAGTAGTAGTAGTAGTAGTAGTAGTAGTAGTGCCAGCAGTAGTAGTAGTAGTAGTAGTAGTAGTAGTGCCAGCAGTAGTAGTAGTAGTAGTAGTAGTAGTGCCAGCAGTAGTAGTAGTAGTAGTAGTAGTAGTGCCAGCAGTAGTAGTAGTAGTGCCAGTAGTAGTAGTGCCAGTAGTAGTAGTAGTAGTAGTAGTAGTGCCAGTAGTAGTAGTAGTAGTAGTAGTAGTGCCAGTAGTAGTAGTAGTAGTAGTAGTAGTGCCAGTAGTAGTAGTAGTAGTAGTAGTAGTGCCAGTAGTAGTAGTAGTAGTGCCAGTAGTAGTAGTAGTAGTAGTGCCAGTAGTAGTAGTAGTAGTAGTAGTGCCAGTAGTAGTAGTAGTAGTAGTAGTGCCAGTAGTAGTAGTAGTAGTAGTAGTAGTAGTGCCAGTAGTAGTAGTAGTAGTAGTAGTGCCAGTAGTAGTAGTAGTAGTAGTAGTAGTAGTGCCAGTAGTAGTAGTAGTAGTAGTAGTGCCAGTAGTAGTAGTAGTAGTAGTAGTGCCAGTAGTAGTAGTAGTGCCAGTAGTAGTAGTAGTAGTAGTAGTGCCAGTAGTAGTAGTAGTGCCAGTAGTAGTAGTAGTAGTAGTGCCAGTAGTAGTAGTAGTAGTAGTGCCAGTAGTAGTAGTAGTAGTAGTGCCAGTAGTAGTAGTAGTAGTAGTGCCAGTAGTAGTAGTAGTAGTAGTGCCAGTAGTAGTAGTAGTAGTAGTAGTGCCAGTAGTAGTAGTAGTAGTAGTAGTGCCAGTAGTAGTAGTAGTAGTAGTAGTGCCAGTAGTAGTAGTAGTAGTAGTGCCAGTAGTAGTAGTAGTAGTAGTGCCAGTAGTAGTAGTAGTAGTAGTGCCAGTAGTAGTAGTAGTAGTAGTGCCAGTAGTAGTAGTAGTAGTAGTGCCAGTAGTAGTAGTAGTAGTAGTGCCAGTAGTAGTAGTAGTAGTAGTGCCAGTAGTAGTAGTAGTAGTAGTGCCAGTAGTAGTAGTAGTAGTAGTGCCAGTAGTAGTAGTAGTAGTGCCAGTAGTAGTAGTAGTAGTAGTAGTAGTAGTGCCAGTAGTAGTAGTAGTAGTAGTAGTAGTAGTGCCAGTAGTAGTAGTAGTAGTAGTAGTAGTAGTGCCAGCAGTAGTAGTGCCAGCAGTAGCAGTAGTAGTGCCAGCAGTAGTGCCAGCAGTAGCAGTAGTAGTGCCAGCAGTAGTGCCAGCAGTAGCAGTAGTAGTGCCAGCAGTAGTGCCAGCAGTAGCAGTAGTAGTGCCAGCAGTAGTGCCAGTAGCAGCAGTAGTAGTGCCAGCAGTAGCAGCAGTAGTAGTGCCAGCAGTAGCAGCAGTAGTAGTGCCAGCAGTAGCAGCAGTAGTAGTGCCAGCAGTAGCAGCAGTAGTAGTGCCAGCAGTAGCAGCAGTAGTAGTGCCAGCAGTAGCAGCAGTAGTAGTGCCAGCAGTAGCAGTAGCAGTAGCAGTAGCAGCAGCAGTAGCAGCAGCAGTAGCAGCAGCAGCAGCAGCAGCAGCAGCAGCAGCAGCAGCAGCAGCAGCAGCAGCAGCAGCAGCAGCAGCAGTAGCAGTAGCAGTAGCAGTAGCAGTAGTAGTAGTAGTAGTAGTAGTAGTAGTAGTAGTAGTAGTAGTAGTAGTAGTAGTAGTAGTAGTAGTAGTAGTGCCAGTAGTAGTAGTAGTAGTGCCAGTAGTAGTAGTGCCAGTAGTAGTAGTGCCAGTAGTAGTAGTGCCAGTAGTAGTAGTGCCAGTAGTAGTAGTAGTAGTAGTAGTGCCAGTAGTAGTAGTGCCAGTAGTAGTAGTGCCAGTAGTAGTAGTGCCAGTAGTAGTAGTGCCAGTAGTAGTAGTAGTAGTGCCAGTAGTAGTGCCAGTAGTAGTAGTAGTAGTAGTAGTAGTAGTAGTAGTAGTGCCAGTAGTAGTAGTAGTAGTAGTAGTAGTGCCAGTAGTAGTAGTAGTAGTAGTAGTAGTAGTGCCAGTAGTAGTAGTAGTGCCAGTAGTAGTAGTAGTAGTAGTAGTAGTAGTGCCAGTAGTAGTAGTAGTAGTGCCAGCAGTAGTAGTAGTAGTAGTAGTAGTAGTGCCAGCAGTAGTAGTAGTAGTAGT
>NW_027316389.1:28707528-28727581 GCF_026437365.1 Eucyclogobius newberryi
CACGTTGACATTTCGATATTGATTCTCTCACACGAGTGACTGTGGCCACTTCCAGAGCACAGAGGCCATTCATCCAGGCGCTATAGTGATAAATGGCTCTGACAAATTCTGCAGCCCAAATGTCAGAGTCTCAGTGACATGCAGTGGTGTTCACACGGCGCTTCTGTCCAACCTGGAGTCAGTTTGGCCTCTGCTGTTCACCAGGAGGAGGTAGCAAGGCCAGCCAAATGTCAGCGCTGCTCCCGGACGACCGACAGCAGCACAAGACCTGGGACAGTCTATTTTAAATGGCACTAAGAGCAACTGTCCAAATGTCACCTTTTATAATGTGGAATTCTCAAAGTTCTCGCAATCCAAGAAGAGGGAGAGGACTTGAATGGAGGTGACTTGGATGCTTCATTTTTGTCCACAAAGGCCTGGTTAACTAACCCTATTCCAACGCCCTCACTTCTCTAAACTTAACCCTAATCCTACTGCAAAAGTAGAATATTTAGCCTTGCTTAAAATGACCTGAATTCCGAATATGAATTGTAGTTGATCAGGAGATATTTAAATCATTGTGTGATGTAGAATATTTCATTGGTTTCAAGGCAATTTAGTCAAATCAGTTAAAAAAAAACTTTCATGGGGATGCTACAGAGGAGAAATCCTTTGTTTGAGACTTGTTGCCACAGTGAGCATGTGGCTTGCATCCTCAAGATGGCAGCAGCTTCGAGTGTGTCACTTCACTTCGGACCCATGACTGCAATGGAAGTGCTGATCACTAGCAGAAAGAGGCTAAAGTGGGCGTGCCGCAAAAAGCTTCCCCAACACAAGACCACGCCCCCTAACATGATGGGTTGCTAACTGTATCTATAAGATCTACGTGGAAATAAGCTAGAAAAGTTACATGGTGCACATTAAATATAGTTTATTCATTGAAAAGTTTCATTACCGTCTTCTCCTTTTTCTCCATTTGGGGAAGTGTTACATTTTTGAATGGTAAATGTGTAGCTGAAGTAGCCAAAGATCTGCTCAAAGTACAAGATCAGGTAAGATGTAGAAACCATTTCAAAAGCCCTCCTTCTGATAAAACTTATGTTATAAACATTTCACTTCTTCTTAAAGTTTATTTCCACTAAACACACAGAATACCCACAGCACATCTCCCCCTGTGACTGATGCCAGCTCCACAGTCTGTGTCTGAGTGCTGTGTCAGATAACACAATGTAAGATGGCTCCCTGCTGTGGCTCTCTCCTCCTCCTCCTTTTAAAATGCTAAAAATCCATCTTCGTCTTGTTATTTCCAGGACGGAGAAGAGGGCTATTATAAGCCAGAAGCGAAAGGAAAGGCTCTGAATGACAGACGTCAGACTGTACCTGCAGTGAGCACAGGTGGACAGGCTGTTGTTGCATGATAAATGTGCTTTGCATGGACAATAGTACCTTAATACTCCAGTATAAACTCTGCTTTTTGTAAACAAAAGGGGATGAACCAGCAAAGAAAATAATTAAATCATGGTATTGGTAATGGTAAGCAGTAGTTGGATAGCAAAAGAAGGTGAATTCTATCGACTGGACATTTTTAGTGATTATGTTTTCTGGAATATGTTTTGTCGTCAACATTTTTTTTTTTTTTTTTTTTTAGCTTGGATGAGGGGCACAATGTGTTCCGTCTACATCCATTTCTGCTATGGACTTGGAAGACAGAGGGGTTACACAGATGGTTGAAGCTTGGTAGTATTTATTATAGTGTCTTTCAGCTCAGCCAGTCCCATTAGATGAGAGCCATATATTCTTCTGCTCCTGCATGTTAGCAAAATATTAGAAAGAACTGAATCTGCAATAGTAGGAGTTGAAACGGATTTACTTGAGAGTAGTAGTTTAGCGGCAAAGATAACAGGCTGTGATTGGTTCACAATGACAGATGACAAGAAGGGAAAGGTGCAGATTTTAGCCATTGATCTATTATATTATCAATATTAGCACACAATTATTGAAACAATACAGTAACTAGCATTAGCAATAGCAAAAGCAGTATAGTGTTGCTGTAGTAGCAGCAGCGGCTAAAACCCAACTCCAGGCATGTTTTTCATTAAAAGCTCAAGATTTTGCACAAAGCTCTTCTCTTTTACATTATTTTCATCTTGCACACATAAACATACATTTCTCCTTCTCTTTAGTGTAAAAAGCCAAAAGGGTGAGCAGTAATTGTGACAGTTATTGAGGGATTATGCGTCATGATTGACATTTGCAGAACATTTTTATCGAGCCGTTTTCATTTTGTGGTAAATGACGTTCTTTTTTAGAACCTAATCAGCGTGCACCACATTAGACTCATGTAAATGTATCCCGTGCTTCAGCTTTCATGTAGCGGGGCATGAAAACGCTGTCACTGTGGCATTGACATGTAAATAAATCACAGCGTGGGATTCATTGAGGCAAGAGGAGCAAAAATAAGTATTTTCAGTTATTACAATTTCATTTTTTTTATCATTATTATTAATATTCTTTTCATTTTTAAACTTTTTGACTGGCCCTCGTTTGGAATAGTATTTTTAATGGCAAAATGTGTCTGCATGCTCAGGGCCCGATCTGCTCAACTGACGTCACCCAAACATAACAAAGATTTTTTCATAAATCAAATCATACCTGTATTATACCTTTTCTTTATAAGACCGATATCAGCAATTTACAAGAAGAAGTTCAGTAAATCCAAGTTTGCGATGCTGGTTGAAGATGGAGTAACAAGAGAAAGAAAGAAACAAGACACAACTGCCTGTTTATTTTCATCTTATTCTGCTTTTCTTTCAATTTCCTGTGCCTCTGTACTGTAATGACGCTTTATTTAATGCGTTGGGTTTGGATGATGTTGGATGCATTATGCACTGGAAATATAATCTAATATTGATGTCGATGCGAGTGCCGTATGTCGATAAACAGGAAACAGCTGCTATCGGGCATTGTAGCTTTGTTTGTCCGTTCAACATTAAAAGTTACCACCACAGGATAAAACAGCTGTTTATCATAAGATCAAACCAGCATTTGGGGAGAAATTATTATTTGTATTTATATCTGTCCCTTATCCAATAATCTCGCTCTAAAGCAGAGCCAAAGCGAGCGAGAAACTAGTACCACTCTCTGCCTCCTTTGGATTGCTTAAATAGATTTGCAAGTCTTTCCTTCCTGCTGCTGTCAGACTCTACAACAAACACTTTTAGCCCTGAACACGTGTATACTGTCGTATCCATGTACAATACTGACTTAATCATGTGCAATACTGTCATATCCATACGCAATGCTGTCATATACATGTGCAATACTCTGACATAATGTCAACCATATTGGTGCATTATTCTCTGTCCATATAACTGCTGTAAATAAGTTTTACTTGTGTTACTATTTTCTTTCTTTTTACCTTTTATTAAGAATATAAGAGGTTTTTTTTACAAGAGTTTGTTATAAGAGCTTTTCTATTATTAAGAGTTTAAGTATAAGTTATCTGTTCTCTCACTTCTGTACCTACTGCGTTGTAACACTGGAATTTCCCCACTGCATGGGCAAATAAAGGCTTATCTTATCTTATCTTAGACCATAAGTTTCACATAAGACAGTGGATACACTTCTCAGACCATACTAATTAGGTCCAAAGTGAACCAGTTGAAACGTGGTGTAAGTGACAACTGTCGGGAGGCTTGCTGGTCCTAAGCCCTGGAGAAAGGAGGAGGGTTGGGGCAGTGTTAGTGTCTCTGTCCCTTTAAAACTCAAACCACGACACATGCCAACCAGAATTGGGCCTGGCCCGTGAGGGCCCTCCACTAGCCCCAATTAATGGTGTCACTTATGCCCCAAGAAAGTCACCACCTATTAGCATCCTCAGTGACGTTCATATTGCCACCTGGTGTTGCAGAAATAGCTAATATAGTTTCAAAACTTTGGTCATAGCATTGAAACAGCTTTAGAATCCATTTTGAGTTTTAGTTTACAGCTGTACTTTTTTATCATTAAAAAAACTTTTTTTTGTTGTTAATTGCTTCGGGAAACTAGCTAAGCTAATTTTTCATCACTCAGACCTGTGGTTAATATCAAGTTGACTTTAGTTGTATTAAGAGAGAAAATTGAAAAGTAAAAAGGACCCAGTAATACATTCTCCTTAAGAAATGTCAAGTATAAGCAGTCGCACATATGCCAAGCTCACATGTGCAGCCGGCCTCAGTGTTGAGAGATAGATTCCCAGCTCAGACAATTTGCTATATGTCCTCCCTTCTCTGCTCCCACATTTAACACTACACTGTTTTGTCTAGTAAAGCCCATGGGAGAAAAACATCTTCTGGTAATATGAATATTTTAATTACAGACATATGTGTTTGGTCAAAAATGTACTCTAGTATAAAGCATCTTATTTTCACATTCTAAAAAAAGTAATTTTCCAACATGTCTGTGACAGTACTGCACAGGCACTTTGTGCAGTGGCAATACAATTGTTTATTAAAATGCTTGTCAAATTCAGTGCACTGCCATCATTGTATTCTCACTGCAAAGATTAGCTTATTTGTGGTTGACCTTTAACGGTGGAGAAAATTGAGTCATCCACACAGCCCATTTAAATGTAGAACAGCACATTATTAATATGTTAATACCTGCCAATGCCTCCTGCCTCGCATTTAAGAAAGGAGCAGCTTTGACCTTTGGAGACTACCTGCCAGCAAAGTAAAATTGGTCTAATTTAAGAAAGTTATTTAATCTAGACATGTAAATGATCTTTGTTACAACAGGAGGAACAAAATCTCAAGATCATTTGTATTGTGTCAGACAGAAGAGACCAGGGGCTGTTATCATGACAGAAAATAGATTACAACTTACTAAGTAACTAAACATTTGTAGATAGTAGGCAGAGGTAGAATGTGTAATTAACTGCAAATGTGGAGGACAATCAGTAGAGCTAAAACAAGATAACTGATCAAAACTAATTATATCTACCTGTTAGCCACGCCTCCTCATCAGACCCACTCCCTACACCTGTCTCTGCTCCACTCTACCTCTTAGCCACGCCTCCTCATCAGACCCAACTCTCCACACCTGTCCACTCTACCTGTTAGCCACGCCTCCTCATCAGACCAACTCTCCACACCTGTCCACTCTACCTGTTAGCCACGCCTCCTCATCAGACCAACTCTCCACACCTGTCCACTCTACCTGTTAGCCACGCCTCCTCATCAGACCAACTCTCCACACCTGTCCACTCTACCTGTTAGCCACGCCTCCTCATCAGACCAACTCTCCACACCTGTCCACTCTACCTGTTAGCCACGCCTCCTCATCAGACCAACTCTCCACACCTGTCCACTCTACCTGTTAGCCACGCCTCCTCATCAGACCAACTCTCCACACCTGTCCACTCTACCTGTTAGCCACGCCTCCTCATCAGACCAACTCTCCACACCTGTCCACTCTACCTGTTAGCCACGCCTCCTCATCAGACCAACTCTCCACACCTGTCCACTCTACCTGTTAGCCACGCCTCCTCATCAGACCAACTCTCCACACCTGTCCACTCTACCTGTTAGCCACGCCTCCTCATCAGACCAACTCTCCACACCTGTCCACTCTACCTGTTAGCCACGCCTCCTCATCAGACCAACTCTCCATACCTGTCCACTCTACCTGTTAGCCACACCTCCTCATCAGACCAACTCTCCACACCTGTCCACTCTACCTGTTAGCCACGCCTCCTCATCAGACCAACTCTCCATACCTGTCCATTGTACCTGTTAGCCACGCCTCCTCATCAGACCAACTCTCCACACCTGTCCACTCTACCTGTTAGCCACACCTCCTCATCAGACCAACTCTCCACACCTGTCCACTCTACCCGTTAGCCACGCCTCCTCATCAGACCAACTCTCCATACCTGTCCACTCTACCTGTTAGCCACACCTCCTCATCAGACCAACTCTCCACACCTGTCCACTCTACCTGTTAGCCACGCCTCCTCATCAGACCAACTCTCCATACCTGTCCATTGTACCTGTTAGCCACGCCTCCTCATCAGACCAACTCTCCACACCTGTCCACTCTACCTGTTAGCCACACCTCCTCATCAGACCAACTCTCCACACCTGTCCACTCTACCCGTTAGCCACGCCTCCTCATCAGACCAACTCTCCACACCTGTCCACTCTACCTGTTAGCCACGCCTCCTCATCAGACCAACTCTCCTCACCTGTGACACTTCCTGTCCCGTCTCTGCTTCGGTGCCACATTGTTCTCGTGTTATGCCTGACTTTCCAGCGGTTTTCCCTGGACTTACCCGTGACAATGTGTTTTAAATCTGTAACTAAACCATGTTCGTAAATAGATGCCACATATGGAAATGTGTTATGTTCATGGCATATTTGACATAATGTACATTTCCCCATTACCTGTTAATCATGTGTGTCTTAATTGACAATGTTGTAATAGTTTGTTATGGTTACAGATGTCATTGTGCTTGTTTAAGTTCAAATGGTCCTAATTAGTAACAATAAGTTTGAGTCTTAAGCATGACATAGACTTATACCAAAACTAAAGTTCCTTTTTCCAGCTCGTTTCATTCACTTAATACACATCGTACTCCCCAATAAACACGAGGCAGCAGTCAGAGTCAACATGAGGCCCCCATAAGGCTGTGTTTTAAGTCCATTTCTATACACATTGTACACCAATGACTGGACAGGTTCATCACACACAACAGTGTACATTAAATATGCTGATGACACTGCCATACTGGGATTGCTTTCAGACTCCACATCATTTGAACAATATCAAGACTCCAATCTTCACTTCCCCAAATGGAGTAAAGAGAACCACCTTCAACTAAATCTCAAAACCCCCAGGAAAGGACTTTTGGCACTAAAGCAGTTGATCCCACCATCATCAGCATCATTGATATTGACACGGTTGAATGCTTCAAATATCTTGGACTCACAAGTCTCACTCACTCAAAACTGAGGCAATCCTAGACAGTTATCTGTAAGCTAAACGGACTTCATGTTTCACCACATACACTGTTTAAACAATACACCAGTCTCATCCAGCCCGTTCTCCTGTACTGTTCATCCGGTTTTCTTAGTGCTCACACTCAAAAACTGGAACATGTTCACGAAAATAGCCAGTATAGCAACAAAGATTACGGGCCTGCCTTTTCCCAATCTCTCACAACTAAATATCAAAGCCATAACACGCATCTCACAGACGATAACACAGGATCACACTCATCCACTGCCCTATTATTTCACTCTGCTGCACTCCAGACGCCGACACAGGACGCTCAGATGCAACAGAGCAAGATTTAAAAACCGTCTCATTCCTACAGCCATAAACAGTCGGAACAAACAGTGAACCTCCCTGTTTGATTATGCACTTGTACCATGTTATCTGTATATTAGTATGTCATGTAAGATGCGTGTGTCTTTTTCTGTGAAATGGTGTTTCTTTGTGAAACGGTACAACTGAAGACAGATTTCCCTGTGGGGACAATAAAGTAACTAACTAACGAACTAATTAGTGGGGCCATGGTGTGAGGACAAGTAGAACTACAACTGTCTCCTTATCGTGACTTTTCAGATGGAGCCAGAGAGAAGGAAGAGGAGAGGGATTGAACGGACAAACATTTACACTTACTAATCTGCAGGAGTATTTCACCGTCACAAAGCCACAGGCTCAAGGATCAAACCAACAAAATGTGCCGCTCATGTTCAAATCAGTGTTCAAATGATCAAATTATGTCCTAGCAGTTTGAGTTTGTGTAATGAATAAAGAAAGATGCCGTTTTTCAAAAAGAAATCGGACAACATAAAAAATAAAAATGAACAATATTAGGCCTTGAGTTTCCACAAGTAAAGTAACAATAATCTAATAATAAATACAAGTTTTGTGATATGAAAAATGGAAAAAAAAGCTTCAGTGTTTGCACAGAGGTCAGATTCAGCCTTAAGTCTGTTCCAGACCAGTCGAAGTTTCCTGTTTAAATTGCCATAGCGACTGAGTGAGACTCAAACTGAGCGTTATTAAACCCAAATGACACTTGACCATTTGAGTCTAGTTTAGAATGTAAACGAGCTTATGACACAGGCCTCAGGACTCCAAATGCCACGAGACGTGCCAAGAGGTTATATGACTCAGACAAAGTAAAATCAAATCAGAATGATAGTTTGTGTTCTTTATGAAAGCCCATTCTGTCGGTAAATGTACTCCATTAGCACGGCCTCAAGCATCTGGGTCAAATTGAATAAAATGTTACAGGCCTTTTGCAATCCAAACCACTAATCGGTCAATTGAAAGAATAATTGCTGCATTAATCTGACTATCACCAATATAACTGTCAAAGCCAACAGGAAGCTATAGCATTAGACAAACAATGGATGAGAATTTTCTATTCAAACAATGGAAATTAATTTGACTTCCATACACACAAAAATAGCCTTGCAAAGGAGCCTTACAATACTGAAAGGTGTTTGATTGTGTCCCTTGTGGTGTCCTTTGGGGTCTGCTCCAGAAAATCCACACCCCCAAATCCGAGGCCATGGTTATCATCTGGAAAAGTGTCCTCCGAGACATGGAGGACAGCGTCTGCAGCGATTGCAGCGTCGGACTGTGGTGAAGAAGCTGAGACGAAAGGTTTGGCGCTCGATTCACCGGTCAATGTATGCTCCTACTCTCACCCATTAGGCTAATGACCAAGAGGATCCCTTTTTGGTCTAAATGAGTTTCCTCCATAGGGTGGCTGGGCGCTTACTAAGACATAATGGTGAGTGACATCTGGGCCAAAGCCAGAGGTGACAGCACACCTCTATGGGTGGTCTCGAATTGCACAAAAGCCCGCACCACAACACATGGACAGACTTCAATAGACGATACTACCACATTGTGTAGTGTTCTTGTTCCCGAACTGAGGGTAAATAAGGTAATCCAGAGTCACCTGCCCCTTCTACTTGAATAATGAATTCTACAACAATTGGGTTAACATATATAGACACACACTGACAGAAATTACAAACACCATCAGAACACAACAGTTCACCCAACCTGCCTGTTTGATGTGTAGGGAGAGTGTGACTTGTGGTGGCCGAAGGTGGTCAGAGGCTATGGTCACACATTTACCACAGGTTTCTGTCAACCAGCCCCAAGCACATGACAAAGAGTGACAAAAGGAGTGAATGACTGATTATGCTAAGTGCTTTAGATGATGCTATATAAATCCTAGCATTATTATTATGTTAACATCATATCCCGACTGATGCAACAAATAGCTATGATTAGCCTTGACAAGAAAATTAGTTTGACGGTGAAACGCTAACATCTATTTTGAACAGACGCCGCATTGATCGTCTGTGCGGTCAATCACATCACATTTGTGTTTTCGGGTCTCTAATCTTTTCTGTGTTTAGCAGGGCACGCTAACAATGACCTCACAGGGACCGGGCCACACGCTGAAAACGTCCATAATTCCAGAGAAATGACATTTTCAAGTTAACCACCAGCTTCATTGTCACAATAGGCTCCGCGGCCGCCCGCTCGCCCTTGCACGGAATCGATGTCTGGAAACTCAAAGGTCAATTTCCATTCGTTTGTATTGGAGCTGTGAGTCTGAAAGTTAAATATGGCAGAGTGGATTTTCTTTTGGCAAGTGGAGAGTGCAGATGTGACTGGCCGAGCAGTGGGTGAAGCCAGAAACTTTTAATGACACCGTGTCCAACACCTATCCACCTCTGTGTTTGGGGATCAAGATGAGCCTTGGTAAACTTTATATTCGAGAAATGTTATTAAATATGAGTTTATAAAAGGCAGTTTATTGAAGCGGTGGGCCGTACATCAGCTGTGACATGAAGAGACGGGCACAGCACAGAGTTTTTAGTGCTGAGGTTACACTGAGCAATAAACAGATTGGAGCGAGCAGAAGAATGGAAAGTGCAGAGAAGGTAAGAAGAGTGAGGCATTAACAACTGGCAACGTTTAAAAGAAGATTGAAAATGGGATCATAATCGGATTTCGGGATGATTGAAAATGTAAACAGCCAAATCCTATGCGAGAAAACCGTTTTCTCATCTTTTATACCTGGGCATGTGCTTAAAATAAACAGTAAAAGGATTTAACTTATGTAGTTAAAAGAAACAAAATTGAAAGTGTTATCTAAAAGCCTTGACTTCCAGCTGGTGGTTTATGACATTTCTCATTTGTAATGTTTTCTAAAGGTTTGTCTGGACATTTGAATGTAGCCACTGTATGGAAAATGTATATTCTTAACCGTAATTTGAAAGTTACATACTGTAGTTTACAAGTTGCACAACGAAAGATAAGTAAGCTTGATCTACATATCACACACACACTGAATATTCATCATTGTGAGCCCTACTTTCTCAACAAAGACTTTGGAGTGACAGGAAGAATGGTGACGAGGGACCATTTGTTTAGCCTCAACTACTGCAATAATTGTACAGTTATTTATTTGTTTTTCCTCTGTTTGTTGTGGCATTTTCTTTGCATGTTTGAGTTGTCACCTCCAGTTCAAAACCTGACTGACTTCTGCAACAGGATCAAAGCAGCTGTGGTCCGGACGGATGGTTTTTGTAGTCCACAAACCGACAAATCTTGTCAAATTTAGCTTCTTAACATGAAGTATAACGCGGTGCTGTTTTCCTCTGTTCAAACAACTTCAAAATCTGACACCAGTTCAGTTCAGGTGACTTCATTTGTCTGTCATTTATGCTGTGGTGATTTTCAGTTTTGGCCTCGCTGCACATACATGGCACTTAAATAGTAAATAAATCCCTTACAATTGAAAAAAAAGAACATTTGCCAAGCTGTTCCTATAACACTTTGTTCTATAGTTTGGCACTTGGGGAGTTGCAGCTCACAATATTGGCCCCTACACGCTGTACTTGTCGGGTGTGCAGGGCCTCCAGACTCAGCTGGGGCTCACAGTCAATCCACTGGAGCATATGATGATCTGACTCACTTTATTTCTGTCTTTCAGTGCCACGCTGCAATCAAACCATCACCAAGGAAAATTACTTTATGACCGAAAACCATGCAAAACAAGAAAAGATGTCGACAATGATTGTAGCATTCATTGAAGCGAGCATTTCTTACTTTCCGACACCCTCCCTCTTGAGGATGTTTTAAAAGGGAACATATTATGTTTGAGTCAGGTACTTTTATCCTTTATTCTTTATATTAAACTATAACATAAGTAGATCATCATTTAAATTGTGTTCATTGTTAACCATAATATTGATCTAAAACAGCTTAGTAACAGAAACATGTCCATTGACTTCCTGTGTAAGACTGCAGAACTGACAAGCTCCGCCTCTTCATAGACACATTTCACTGTAACAAGCAGCAGATTGTCATTTATATTTTTGAAAAATGGTTACGTGACATTTAGGAACTCCACATGTATCACTCACTCGTCTTAACTTTTCAAATGATCGAAGGATGTGGGCAAAATTGGCTTCTTTTCTCGATGAAATAAATGGTCACATTTGTATAGCGCTTTTCTACCGTCAAGGTACTCAAAGCGCTTTACATCACCCATTCACACACACATTCACACCCCAGATATACACAGACATTGGGGGGCGAGTTGGGTTAAGTGTCTTGCCCAAGGACACAACAGCAGTATTCACATTAGGCAGCTGCGATCGCACCGCCAACCAAGCGGGGAGTCGAACCACCGACCTTTGGATCAGAAGACGAGCACTCTACCATTGAGCTAGGCGGGGCTTATTTGGTCTTCCATTTTGAACAAGACGGCAATAGATCGGTTTTTATGTTTAAACAGCTTTAGATCAATATTGCTGTGTACAATGGAACAAAAATAATGACCTACACATGTTGTAGCTTAAGGCTAATTCTATAAGCACATCTCCTTGTGTATTGTGGTATTACAGTTTGGACCGATCATTCCTGGGAGAGAAACCAGTTTTCTTTCTCATATGAATTTGACTATTTTGACCTTAAGGGGAATTACGTAACAGTCCAACCTTCTCCGACCTCTACCAAGCGCTAATGGGATCTGCTTATCCACAACATGCAAAGTTATTTCTTCCTACACAGCTCGAGCAATCCCTCGTGGAGAGACAGAGGGTGTAATTAACATAAGATGGAGGCAAGTTACAATCCCAGCAGGATTCTCAAGATTGGTCCACAATGTAAAAGAGGTATTTTTAAAGTTTAGAGACTGGAGCAGCTCCCCGGTGCAAAGTCTGCTCTGCCCAATCACAAAGCACCAACAGTAAGAGCTTGAAACACTGAATTGTTATTGGAAAACATGTACCATTAAAAATAGTCAAGCTATCCATGTGTTTTAAGTGTAAAGAACGCCACAATGCCCACTTGTGAGTGTATGCAGTTTAAATATACCATCTTAACTTACTTAGGATAAACATAGAATAGAGTGCATTAATGCAAACGGGAAATAAAGTAAGAAAAAATATGTAATGCAGTAGATCAAATCATTTGAATAAATGTTAATATATATATATGGAGCAGTTCAGACTTAACAGATACTCCTTCCTGTAAACAGTTAGCTCCTCCCTTTAGACAGATATAAGGCCGTGACTTGGATGAGTGGCGAAATATTTGACTGTTAAAACCGTTCTGCCCAGTTGACAGAATTCACATTTCTTTTGCAATTGAACCTACTGGGACGACTGATAGCACGTGCCGCTCTCACTCACTTTGTGGATGTGAGGATGTTTGAGTAGTAGTCAGGAGACTGAATTATCTTTGGTGGGACTTTGGACTGACAAAACAATTAGTGAAGAGTCCTGGAGCAGCTCCCCGGTGCAAAGTCTGCTCTGCCCAATCACAAAGCACCAACAGCAAGAGCTTGAAACATTTAAATACATTGCACAAGAGTTAAGGTACATGTCACTTTTCAGATAAACAAACACAGTGTACATCCTGATGAGAAGTCTGGAGTGAGTAATTGTAAGGCTTGTGATTTCCAACTTAAAATCCACTCCCAAAAGAATCTGGTGCTTCACGGAGCAGAGCACAGGGCCGAGGGGACACAAGGATAATAAACCAGCAGTTTAAAGTTTGTTAAAGACACACTAGACTCATGACTGTACTCCAATCAAAGTACACTAAATACTATTACTAAAAAATACTTAAGTACAGTAAAATGATTTCTTATGGTGAGACACTGCAGGTGAATAGGAAAATTATCTTGCATTTTGACATGAAGTTTTTCCAGTACGTTTTCATAAATAAAGACATTTTATGTGTAGAAATGGTCAAATTGCACTCTGTATATGAGAAAATGCAGGTTTAAACTTCTTGCCTCATTTTGTTTACAAATAAATTGCCAGAGGGAATATCTTATTTGGTATTTGAGTAAACTAGAGCTCACTCAAAAGGTGCGTAATAATTCAAATTACACCTAATTCTTGGAGTGAAATATTCAAAATGAAGCAGGTTGAACACAGCTGACCGTTCTCACCCTGGACATGGTCTGTTTGAGCCACTCCACTCGAGCAGGAGGTCCATTCTGACCAGAACCTCACACCACAAGAACAGGTTCTTCTCCACAGCCGTCGCTCTGTTGTTCTGAACTGCTGTAAATGTTGTGTATTCACTCAGTATTTAGAATCATTTTATTTTAGTAACTACTTATTTTTTTATGCATGCTTTTTTATCATGGTTTATATTCTATTGTTATTCATTGTTTCATGCTGTAACATATTGTAGATACAAGTTGTTATTTTGCTCACTGGCAATAGCAATTAAAAAAAAAATATGAAAATTACAAACACACAAAATGTATCAGATTTAGAGTTATATATGAACATAACTTTCTGTATTATCCATACAAATCTTGTTAAGTACAATATTGAGTTCAGTGTGTAGACACTGCTTTAAGGGCTGGTCTATGTATCTGGGAGAAAACTGCAGTTTGAGTCCCAAATCTTTGGATCTATGTTGAATAAATGAAATAATCAAAACATAACCGAGTGCAGTTTTGACATTTTTGCTGGAGGTGAAAGCAAAAAATTAGACTTGTCTCACCTTCAAACACAATATATTACTGTCAGTGTTTTATTTTCACAATGGCTCTTCCTGATGTTGCCAGGTAAACCAATTTGACCCTTGTTTGATTGTTATGTCAGATGCCCTGCCTGATGAAACCAACCACATGATTCCTGTCATTTGAATTGGCAATATCTGTGAAGTGTTCTTCCCAAGGACCCCACCACACATCCATACACCGCTTCTTTTATGATATAAACTATGCCTCGTAAAATGCCCAATAACTGTTGCTACTACTGTCGATACATGTAATTAAATAATTTTAAACCAACTTTCACATCATAGAACTGCTGCTGTCATCAGAATGGTCAACATGTCACGATAGAGGCAACTGGAGGCAAATAGAAAAAGTCATAACACATTGACATCAGATAGAAATGTTTGTTTTTTTTGTATTTTTAACACAAATCAAGCTACAATTTGAAATAAAGTCCGTAAGATAACTGAGAATCTGCTGGCGAAAACATACTCCGCATAAGAAACTGATGATCTGCTAACCACTCTGCATTGCGTAAAATTGAACCATAAAAGCACAGTAACTTATTTAAAAGGAAGAAATACACTAAATATGTTGGTCATTTTCAGCCAGAATTTTCTCGGTTTTCTCAAGTATTTGTGCAGTGAAACTTCACTTTGCTTTTGCTTCCATTCTGAAATTTGAATCCATTTCTTTACTTACTGTGTGTGATACATCTACTACTCTAACTACACCATGTGTGGCATGTCAGGGGTGTTTTAACAGTCATTACTGTTAGAACCCAAATCAGAAAACCAACAACGCCACCTGGGCATTAATGGGCCCAGGACCATATTGAAAACATTAAAAGGCACGGATTCATTGTTGACAAGAGGCACATAGACATTTTTAATACAGAATATGATTTATATATAAAGAAGTTTTCTATGAACAATATGTTTCTTGATAAAAAGATGTCTCAGTGAAGTTACACATTCATTGTTTTCCATAAAAACAAATCACATTTATGTTGAGGGTAAGAAATAAAGGCAAGGTGGAGGAGCATGCTTGTCCCATCCCCCATGACCTCAAAGTTCAAGTTAGTTCGTTTTAAAGGTGGAGCAGATATGGGCCTAAAATGCAGCTTTCCTTTTACCTTCTGCTGGGAAACTTCTGCTGCGCACCCTTGACGGGCAGCGGGCGTGGCTAGTTCAGCCGGCTACACACACACGGGACCGCAGCTTCCACAACAACCAGTCGCCAAAGCACAATCCAGGAGTTCCCCATAGTTAAATCATCATCAAGTGGAAAATGCAGAAACTACCTGAGGACCGGAGAACAGGGCGTCGACAACAGCCCCATCTGAGGCGGAAGTGGGAGTAGCAGAGGAAGAAGAAGTGGTAGAGGGGGTTTTTATAGAGTGGAGTGACACCTGCTGGCCAATTTGATTAAAAAACATCCACACCATCACCCTCACAATGCATACTGTGTCAATTTGAAAACAGTTTTTAGAAAGTAGGATTTTAGGACCAGGCTGCTCCTCCCTGAGTGCCCCGTGCTGTGCCCTCGTATTAAGGCTGATTTCCCCTCTGTATTTTTCCGTGCTGAGTGACTCCCCCCTGACTCTGAGGCTGCCATTTTAATGGAGCCCGTTGTCTGTCTCTGTTCGACTGGAGGGTTGAATTCAGGCAGACGCGAGGTGATTAAAAGAAACAAACTCAAGATCAGCCAAAGAGAGACTGACCATTATCAGGAGAGGGCAGACTGTTGTGTGTGTAGTCCAATGTACTACTCTTAGTGATGGACTAATTAAAGGCTTACAGTAATTTAAAGGAGGGTGGGTATTATGTATTCAACTATAAAATGCGTAAATCATGATATTGCATTTTGCTCATCGTAAACTGTATTTTGAACAGAATACTGCCCGAACATACATAATTGACATAAATCAAATGTGACTTAGTTCTCCTTTAATTAGACCCATTAGACTTCATTCTTTAGACTCCTCCCCCCCCAACCCTGTATCGCTTCAAAGGGCCTCCCATTGATTTTTGTTTGAAATTTAAATCTTGCATAACGACCGTACCCATGATGTCAAGATTCAGTGTCATAACAGCAAAGATTCTAGAATGTCTCTTTAGATATTCTGCTGGATACAAACCGCCATAAAACACCAAAGAAGAAGAAGAAGAAGAGGGACGAGAGGAAGTCTAAAGAATAAAGTCTTAGATGTACAACTACAGGTGGCGGTAATGTAACACTTGGATACCAGCTGCCATAAAACACCAAAGAAGAAGAAGAAAAAGAAAAAGAAGTGGAGAAGACAAAGCACCAAAAAAGAAGAGGAGGAAGATGGGGAGGATCTTATGTGCTTGGAATGTGTGGGCTTTGAACTGAAGAAGCCTAAAGAATAAAGTCTAAAGAATAAAGTCTAAAGTCTGGCGGTAATGTAACACTTGGTCACCAAAGTAGAAGAAGAAGTCCTCTCATTCTCGAGTTGGTGTAACACTGTGGATACAAACCGCTATAAAACACCAAAGAAGAAGAAGAGTTCAGTTGAGTTCAGTCATGTTCAGACTGATTCACTGATTCTGCGTTTTTGAGCATGTTCAAGGGGTCTAATAAGGGCTCTGTTTTTGTGATTTACTTTTACAGGCCCCTCCTTCCCAGTGCGCACACATAGACAAGTGTCAAGAAAACAAGCAAACATATTAACAACGAGGGCTCTGCTCCTGTGCCGGTGGGCTCTTCTTGTGTTTGAGGTCCCTTATCCTGTGAACATGGACCAGACTCCTGTGTTTGAGGCCCCTTATTCGGCGAACATGGCCCAGACTCCTGTGTTTGAAGCCCCTTATCATGTGAACATGGACCCCACTCCTGTGTTTGAAGCCCCTTATCATGTGAACATGGACCCCACTCCTGTGTTTGAAGCCCCTTATCATGTGAACATGGACCCCACTCCTGTGTTTGAAGCCCCTTATCATGTGAACATGGACCCCACTCCTGTGTTTGAAGCCCCTTATCATGTGAACATGGACCCCACTCCTGTGTTTGAAGCCCCTTATCATGTGAACATGGACCCCACTCCTGTGTTTGAAGCCCCTTATCATGTGAACATGGACCCCACTCCTGTGTTTGAAGCCCCTTATCATGTGAACATGGACCCCACTCCTGTGTTTGAAGCCCCTTATCATGTGAACATGGGCCAGACTCTTGTGTTTGAAGCCCCTTATCATGTGAACATGGACCCCACTCCTGTGTTTGAAGCCCCTTATCATGTGAACATGGGCCAGACTCTTGTGTTTGAGGCCCCTTATCATGTGAACATGGACCCCACTCCTGTGTTTGAGGTCCATTATCCTGTGAACATGGGCCCCACTCCTGTGTTTGAAGCCCCTTATCATGTGAACATGGGTCCCACTCCTGTGTTTGAGGCCCCTTATCATGTGAACATGGACCCCACTCCTGTGTTTGAGGTCCATTATCCTGTGAACATGGGCCCTACTGTGTTTAAGGCCCTTTATCCTGTGAATATGGACCAGACTCCTGTGTTTGAGGCCCCTTATCCTGTGGACATAAGCCAGACTCTTGTTTTTATTTAAACCAATAGAATGATAAATGTATTTAGTAGTGATATTCAGCATCTTGTGGTTTCAATTCGGGAGCCAGACCAACATCACATCATAACATGATCTCTCTGGGTGGAGTCTGCCCTGAGGTCTTCAGAGTCCGAGACGGTTCATATGGCACTAACATCTGAGATGTACTTTGCCATGCTTTAAAGTCTATTCTCTGAGCCACAGGAGCCAGTGCAGAGACCTGAGAACAGGACTAATGTGATGGTACTTCCTGGTTCTGGTCAGGACCCGAGCAGCAGCGTTCTGTATGAACTGCAGCTGTTTTACAGCTGGTTTGGAGAGGCCAGTGAGCAGAGTAGTCTAATCTACTGGAGACAATACCCCATAATGACAATGTGAAAGAAGATTGTTTGATTTTTTTGTAATTGTATTAAAAAAAGAATGTTTTTTTTTTCAAACACACACATGAGTATTCACAGCTGTTGCTCAAGACTTTGTTGAAGCACCTTTAGCAGTAATTATAAGTGTTTTTGTGTATAATACTACAAGCTTGCTACAACTATTTATGGGCAGTTTCTTTCATTCTTCTTTGCAACCCCCAATAACCCTAATAAGTTTGGTTAGTGAGCGTCGGTTCAGTCATTTTCAGATCTCTTCAGAGATGTTCATTTGGGTTTGGGCTCTGGACCACTCAAGGACATTCACAGCGTGGTCCTGGAGCCACTCCTCTGTTCTCCTGGCTGTGTGCTTAGGGTCATTGTCTTGTTGGAAGATGAACCTTTGCCCCAGTCTGAGGTCCAGAGCGAATAAGGCTGTCACACGCTTTCAATACAGTCCGGATGCACTGTAAATGAATGAAAACTGTTAAAAGTAAAAAGTAAATGAAACCACAATGAGCAGCTGGGTCACTGCTGTCCAATCCATTTATCACTATTTACAGTCAAATCTGTTTTGAATGAATGCTGGCTGTTGTGTTTAGCTATCGCCATTGGTTTAACATTAAGCCATTTTTATTTACTTATTTTATATTATTTTATGTATCTGTTGTCTCTCCTGCCAGTCACGCCAAGCTTTTGATGCTTGATAGAAGTATACATTGGTCCACTCCTTAAAAACTTTAAAAAAGCCTGCTTACAACAAGCTCACACAAAACCTTATACTTGGCTACTTTTACTACAATTCATTACATTTCACTTGCCGCTGTAGATGAGGATCAGAGCCCATAACTATGTTCAGGTATCAACCATTTGACTATCTAACAGTGGAGATAGGCAACGGCATGCGGAGATGTCTTCAGAATAGCAGTGACAACAAAGTGACGGAACCCATGGATATTACTTCTAGTACTACTACTACTACTGCTACGTCTACAGTATAATTTAGACACACAAAGGCATTGCAAAAAAACGTCCTTTTCACAATCACAACTCCTCCTTGCTTCATATGTTCTGTGACATTTACAGACACATTTGGTAAAGGGTCATACAAGTATTCAGCCAAATGTCAGCCTGTGTTATTTCCTATCTTCAGGAAGGTCACTGAGAGCTTCCAGCCCAATCACAATAAATGTGCACTAAAAATCAGACAAGACATTCAATACAGAGGCAATCACAGGGATTGGCTTTTCCAAATCAATTATCATCTCTGAAATAAGAACAGTGTGAATAAAACATTGAGAGTTTGCTTTTCATCACTTTTTTGAAAGTATTGATAAAATAATATTTCATCAAAAATTATTAATATTTCATAAATATTGTACAGTGGCTTGCAAAAGTGTTCATGCCCCTGGAACTTTTCCATTTTGTCAAGTCACAACCACCAACTTAAATAAATTGTACTAGCATGCATTAGCATTTTTTTTGGCGTAAGAGCAACACAAAGTGGCTGTTGTCCCTTGTGTGTTGAAAGTTGGTGGGCCCATCCAGCCCCTCCCAGTACTTAAAGACCCCTGATGCTGCTGTTCAGGACGGCTGGCCTTTGTATGCCATTCGTTTGTGTGTCTCATTTGTCATTGCGCTGGATGCAGTGCCTGATCTGGTGTGTTTTTAGGCACTACATTATTTGGTTGTCATGTGTCTCATTTTAAGTTGTCACTTCAATTCTATTTACTGGCCTTTGTTTTATTAGGCCTGTGCGACTCGAGACACTTGTTTTGTTTTCTTAGTTATGTATGCGTTTCTGGTCATTTACCCTTACATTCCTGTTTATTAAATATTGCAACTTTATTTTACCAATGTCCATCTTGCCTTTGTTACTTAAAAAACAAACATGGAAAAGTGCAGTGTGCAAAAGTATTCTGCCCCTTCTCCCTGAGTGCAACCAATGGCTGGTATGACACATCTACAAGCCAACCATGACAAGGCAGTCCACTGAAACTTACTGTAAAGAGTGGCTCTCGGAAAACCAAATATTGGTGTAAAAGTTGGAGAAGTCTTGAAAAGAAAACTCCCTTAAATGTTGCTGTATT
>NW_027316389.1:28727681-29137681 GCF_026437365.1 Eucyclogobius newberryi
AAGTCGAAAAGACAAATACGTTTCTGCTGTTTGAAGATAAAGGCACTCGAGGTACCTACTGTACAGAGGGAGGGAGGTCCTACATGGAGGGACTGAAAACAAACTGTTGAGTGATCCACTTTGGACGGGACAACTTGTCAAATAAATCAATGCGCAGGGCAATTTATTTCAATCTCTGGCTTCCAAATGGGGGGAAAGCGAATAGTTTAGATATGTATAACAGAATTATATGGGAAAAGCCATTCAAAATGCATTCACCAGTGTTGATATTGACGTTCCAAATACTTAGGCACATTTAGTTTAGTTTTCTTTTCCTTCTTTCCAACTCTAAATGTTTTAAAATATACAAATGTAAGTTTTGATAGTGAGTGCATTTTGAATGGTCTTTTTGAAGCGGCTTGTATGTAGTATTTGTGGGTTGATAGCAAAGCATTTTCGAGGTCATTTTCTGTGTTCGGACAACATTTTAGGCATTGAATGAAATTATAATTTGTTAGGCCGGCAAAGGCACATTAAGAACACATTTCCATAAAGTACTACTTCTAATATTAAAATACGCCATTCTGCCGATTCTCCTGCTAAAATGTCAATACTTAAAAGCCTTTTTGATAACATTTTCGTAATTTTTGATAACATTGTTTATGTTTAAGTTTATTCGCACTTATATTTTTTACTTCTAGATTAGTTCAAATGAAGATAATGTAAAATAGAGGAGTTTCAGCACAAAACTCATTGGTATTGGATCATTGGCCACAGTATTGCTCGTTATCGGATTGAAACAAAAATGACAGTATCACCCATCATTCATTTCTGTCAATAGCCATTTGTTTAACATTGTGTCCAAGTAAATATAAGAATGGCAAGTGTGCAGGAATCTAAAAGGAGCACGAGATGTTTTAAAGACAATTTGTCACATATGAAAGGCAAAATATTTTTCGTTTCATTGCCCTGCCTTTGCTCAAAACCCACAAACATACAGCACCGCTTCAAAAAAACTCCAAACTGAAGCAAAACGGTCTAATACTGCAAACGTAAAACTCGAAGCACAATCGGAGGCGCCGTTAATGGACAGACCAGAGTTTTGTTAATGCCCCAAACGTAAAACAAATGGCTGATAATCGTTTCCTCGAACTTACAGCCACTCGTCTCAGCCTAGCCATGCTCCTTGGAGAAAACAAAATCAGAAAGGAACAAAAAAGAACAAGCCTAGATTTTCTTTTTTCAGTTAGAACGAAATGTGGGTTTCCTCCTAGAAAATATTGGCAATGTGGGGATAAGTCACATCACGACAAAGAGATGCATACTCTGCTTAAATCCATATTAACATACAAAAGCTCCTCAGCACTTCTCTGTAATGCAGCAAGCTTGTGCTTTAGTCTCGAGATTTGAGTATCTAGAGTCCATACGTCAAATCCCGCCATTTTAAGGACTAAACCGCCATCCTTAAAATTGTTATTGTTGAAATAAGCTCTCCTGTGTCGGCCCGGAGACATCCTCCTATCTACAAGACGCCAATGATTTTGATCTTTCACTACAGTAAGCGGACTTTATCCCTGCTGAATTTGGATACAACATCATTTTGGCAGTTCAGGTTTTTTTTTTTCCTTTTTTAACATAAATGTACACAAAGTTCACACCACGTCGTTCGTCCAGCAGGTTTTTGTCGGAAACAGAAAAAGCACTTGTTTCTGAAGACTAGGAAGACCTGAATAATGTTTTTCCTATAAAAAGAAACACAGCCCAGATAGTATCGTGTTGTGTTGTTGTGGCGGTGTATGTTTGTTGTTGTTGTTGAACTTCTGCGATATTGCAACTTCACATTTAGTGCTCACAGTTGACACACTGGACTCACAAATGAAACTCACTACACTTTTACTTTGACACCAACGACAACATCTGATCGGCTACGCGGCCTGTTCGCCCCGTCCCGCGACCACAAGACATTCAGAGTTAAGGAAGTTTTGAACTATAATACGTCTGACATTTTTTGACGTAGAGTTCCAAGTCAGTCAAATTAGGCCTAAAATGAACCGGAATCATATCTAGTCAAACTTACAATACATTAAACCTGAAACATTATTGTCAAAGTGATCTGAATTTGAACCAAACACAATTTTTTTTTTTTTAATCAGAGGCTCAAATACTAAAGCGTATATGGTTAACTTTTTGTTTATTCATTTAAGGAGCAGGATTTAGTCTTATAATATTGAAGTGGTTCATTTGGACGAAGGGGACGAACAGGCGATTCATTTCAGTGGGCTTACTATCACAACAACACTGCTTTTAGACCAGTAAGCCCCTCCACAGATGTTGCATGTCATGGAGCTGTATTACTTGACTAAACTAGAGTGGACAAAGTGTGGTACAAAATTACTCAAATTGTCTAATTATTGTTTTAGCATATTTTGTCGCCAATTTACCGCTGCCATTGTTCCAGAAAATGATATTTGTCATTATAATCACTATTTTCGTGTTGATGCATTTTCTTTCCCTGCAGTACCACACCTGTCCACTAGTGCGTGCTCTACACTGACTCCAGTTTGGTCCGATACGTCCATGTTGCATGCTGCTCACTAACGGCGTTTCTTTGTCCCGACAGAGAACACAGGGGCCACTAGACAGGCACACACTGGTTTAATGTTGGATTAACTCCCTTTGAGTGTTTTTTTCTCCCACCGCTCGACGTCTATCACTAGTTGGCATGACGACACTCAGTGGGCGGAGCCTGCATCACCCTAGAGTCACGTGACTTGGGCTGTTTATATTATCTACCATTGACACAGTCTGACAATACGATGCAAACAAACAACATTTATACAGATTGGCAACTTCAGGGCACCGATCGGCGCAAGCAAATGTCTTATTTTTTTTTTAAATATATGTTTCAAATCCCACAACTGGAAAGATGTTACTTGTCAGTGTCCGAACTGCTGACGAGCGCTGGCAAACAGTGCTGGGAGGGTGCTGAGGTTTTGCTGTTGTTGTTGGGAGCCTCTTGGTCGGTTTCCGCGGAGATGACGACAGCGGCCATCTTGTTTTCAGAGGAAGGGTTGTTGGTCTTCCCCGTTGGGCTGTGTTCGGGGCAGGCAGGCTCGGATGTCCCATTTGTAGTGATAGGCTGCGCTGCCGGTTCCGAGGGGGTGCTATCGCCCCCTGGAGGTGCCTCTGTGTCCGCTGTGGGGGCTGTTTCTGTGGTGGTGGAAGTGTTACTCACCTCTTCAAACTGCTCCTGTCCGCTGCTGTCCGCTGACGGGACATTGTTCGCCTGCTCCGCCACCTCCGCCACCACAACCGCCTCTGTTACCTCGGTAACCTCCGCCAACACCACACTATTGGACGTAGCATTGTGTTTCTCTTCACTGTTGCCAACAATGGCGTCTGTGGGCACGCTCTCCACAGAGTTCTGGTTCACCTCTGGTTTAGTTGGAGTTGGGACGGCGGGAGCCGGACTGTCCTGGACCTTAGGAGGGCCCTCTTTGGGCTCTTTCTGTGCCTGGTTGAAGTTAAAGGCTTGTATGAGGCGAATCAAGTGTTTGACTTTGTCCAAGGAATGCTGCATCTCTTTCTGTCGGGACAGGATGCTGTTTTTGGACTCCATGCATTTCTAAGGAAAACAAAGACATATTTTAGCATCAAATTAGAATCAGCTCAAAACATTTTTCTACCACAATCGGATTGACAATGTCCAAAAAGAAACAGAGCAGTCTACTTATTGTTCAATCCAACCTTGCTTTCTGCTTTTAGTAGGCATGGAACATTATTGAACAAAATTGTAAGTGTTCATTTATCCTTCCAGTGACATGCAACTCAAAACTGCATTTTCACCATCAAAGATTGTAGTTCAGGGAAAGGCTTGGCAACCTCGCCTCAAAATAAAAAAAAAGTCTTTCTTCAGTGTTTTTGTTGTTCTCCGTTTCACAGTTCTCTGTGTCTGCATTGACACACTGCAGCTGCTACACAAGTCATTTGAATCTATATTATCTTACTGTTATGGAGTTGCTGAGCAGTTTGACTTTTTGCTCCAGTTGTTCTCGCTCCAGTTTTAGTTCAGAGCTCCATTTCATCAACTTCAGCTTCTCCTCTTCTTTAGCTACGACACAAAACAAAGCAACGCTTTTCTTTTACGATCCAGGGACTACAAACCTGAACAGTACACAGCGAGTGCAAGCCTGTTGAAATTACCTTCTTTGTACGCGATGTAGGAATGAACGATAGCCAGCGTACCGGGCCAGGGAATGGCTTCTTCTTTTTTCAAGATCTGTAAAAAAGCTTGTTAATGTCACAGGGGCTAAAACTCGAACATGTTTCAGGAGTTCAGCGCCGAGCCCCTCCACGTGGTGAGGCCAAAAAAGGACGAGAATGACGTGGATGAACGTGAAATGCCGATATTTACACAGTGAATGAGACAGAAGCCAAACTAAAAACAGCAGTGCACTGTGTATCTGCTTACAAAGAATTGAACAGTCCAACAGCAAGACTTTTCTCCTTAATTGACTTGCTTTTACTTTTGTCAAGACTGCCCAAAATATTTTAAGGCACTCAAGAAACAAAATCTCAGTACAAGTAGCCTTCTTTGCCACCAAGCAGTCCAGTATGGTTCGGTTTGGTATAGCACACGCTAGATAACCTTCCAGTTTCATGAAGAATTAAAACCGCTGCCAAAGTAATTAAGAATAAAAAACAAATATCCTATATTTTGAATGGTGAAAGCCCTCAAAATGGTGGCTGCAAAGGAAGATGAATAGGGCAAATATAATCAAATTTACACATTGATTTCCTCCATTTGGAACATCATACAGTGTAAATTGTAGAAGAAACACTGTATTTTGAATGACTGAAATCTTTGAGGCTCAAATGTGTCAACATTGTGATCTTAAAAAGGGAAATAAATTGGTATTTTTGCCTTGGCGTTGCTTCCATTTCTCTGCCTTTACTTTGTGAATATGAAAGCTCCATAGAAAACTTCACCCCATGATTTCGTCTCACAAAGACCAGCCATTAACCAGGCTTTTACTGTATAATGAGAGTTATCTGTGGGAAACGCTAGTACTACAGCGCTAGGTTTGAATATACTGGCCAACGCATGCATCTCATTTCAGCTACAAGCCCAGCAATGAACTCACAAGCCAGGTTGAACGGAACCAGACCAAACTGCTGGGCGTAAAGGGAGCATTTGCAGCTTCTCATTTACCTGGTCTTGGCATTTTGGACAGATCCACATGCCTTTAGGAATGGTTTTCAAAGGTGGATCCAGGCAGTCGAGGTGATAAACACGAGAGCAAGTGTCGCACATGAGCAACTGTCCACTGCGTCTACACACAGTGCAGAAGTCCTCATGGATGTCTCCCTGCGAGAAGGAAGGGACCATCAGTGTCAGCCACAGCCGCCCGCCGCCGGACAGCAGGAGGCCGGGGCGAAGCAGCGACCATCGGACTGGTTTAGTAAGCGTTTGTCCTCTGCCTAATGGTATGGTGTGTTAAATTACTTGTTGTTTAGAGAGGGTTACTTTTAGGGTTAGGTGTTTATTGGAAGTGTTATAAAGGAGTGGTATTAATGAACATTTTACATGTTTTTACAGTTACAGAAAGTTCTGGTGCTTGACGATGACCAGTCAGCATAACTGGAACAAATCAAATAACCACATGTGTATATTTTGATTTGACTGTCCTTTACTTTCCCACAGCTGAGCATGAAGTCCATGTGCTCAGAATCCCTTCAGAAGACAAATCCTGTATATGCCTGTGTGTGCGCCGTGTCCCACCCTGCAGACTTTAAATGGCCATTAGTGGTCAGGACACTGTTCACTTTGTAAGGCTGTATCAAAGAAAAGCAGGTGATGGTGAATGATCGTCATGGAGACAACATAGTGATGAGTGCAGTATGTGGGTGACAATGGTGTGGACGGGACAGTGAGCAGTGGCATCTCTGTGCGGTCCTCTCCCTCAGCGGTACTTACATCCGCAGAGCTGGGGCTGGGCAGAGGGAGGGGGCGGACAGGGCTGGAGGGGGAGGCCGGGGTGAGACTGCCCCGCTCCGGGATGCTGCTGTATTTGGGTGGACGACCTGGGTGAAATGACAGACGACAAAAGACGAAAAACAGAAAAAAAAAAAGAAAAAAAAGATGGAGAGGGGGAGAGCACAACCGTAAACAATCTGACATACCTTAGAAAGGGAGTCTTCGTTGGCTATGGGGCGGGGAGCAGCAGGAGCGACAGAGGGTCAGAAGCACAGATAGAGTGTTAGTGCAGCAGACTGGGCCACAGGCCGAGCCCAGCGCTGACTACAGCGGGGCCACCAGGCACTTGGCCATGAAGAACATGAAGGGCAGGGCTTAAAACACTTGTGAGCCTCAACTTAAGTCAAACTGACGTGCTCAAAGCCAAAGTCTTTGTCCAGTCCAGTAAGACATTTAGCTTCACAGGAAAACAAAGGGGAAAGAGAGCAACTTCTAACTGTGCCCCAAGTGAACTAGCACAGGTTTGTCAAGGCTGAGAATTTAAACACTTTTAAACCAAATTATTTAACAAAGTCACAAGTGTTTTTTAAAACCCAAGACCAAGAGTTAATTTTGAATTTGAGCTTTTAATAGTTAAAATGGTTGAATATACTAATGACAATCATGATTACGTATCTAGTGCAGAAGGAATTAGAAAGCAGAAAAGGGGGACGAAGACTTTTTCAAAGCATTCGTATTTAAAAAGCTAGTTAACTGTTAAGAAGGTTATTTCTATTGATAATTATTCTATTTGTCTCTTCAGTAAATAGACATTCCACTCTACCAGATGTGGGTGGTTCATACAGACCTCGCTTCCTCGTTCCCTGGTGCAGAGGGCTGTTCAGGTAACTCACTGCACTCTTTTTCCTCTGTAACAACACAAAATTAAATTGTATATGTATCTTATAAATAAGCAAAAATGTCCTTACACACAAGTTGAAGTGAAAGTTCAAATAGATATATTCTCAGTGTGTAATTTGTCTTTGTCTGCACTGGGAATATAAAGTGTGATAGAGAAGATGTGGGAGTGACTGAATGTATGTTAGGGAATGTATAAGTATTGTTGCACTTTAAATAATACATTCCCATTATGTAACTACATTGTCCATAAATGTAAAGGAAAAATGAAAGTGTTTATATGATCAAACCTCAGGCTCAAACACGGCTCCACTGTAAACTGGATTGGCTGTTGTTCGTCGTTTCCTCTCTTGTCGTTTGCTCTGGATTTCTGTGAAAACAAAAAGAAAATGGTGTTATATAAAACCTCTAGCCGTGTAGTACAGATTGAATAAGCATTATTAAAGCTGGTCTTATTGTCTAATAAACAAACATCTTACCTTCCAAGTGGTCATGTGTTACAAGGCCTAGAGACACCATGAAAGCCAATTTCTGAAGAAAAAAGGTATGTATATAGTTAAAGTGTAAATACAGTAGGGATGTCATGATCCGATCACGTGATCGGAAATTGGGCCCGATCACATGGTTTCAGACTCGATCGAATCGGATGTTGCACCCCGATCAGTGATCGGATATAAATTTGACTCTTATTAGTTTGATTAGCGCAATACATTTCAAGCTTATTATTAGTCTCTCATCTCCGTATAACGCATGAATGGATCATGACATTTTAAAATCTAGTTTTGTTTCACGCCGTGCGACCCTGCCCAGGGAATTTTGCGGTTCCCACACAGCCGAGCGCATCAAACAGATTAAGGAAAAATGCTCAACAACTGGGGCATCGACAAGCGATGGGTTGATGTAATTTTGCTGCTAATATGAAGAAAGCCATGGGTGAGACGACGTGCGGTGTGGGCGAGGGAGTCATCACCATTCCAGAGCACAGACACGGGGAGCGGGGCGCGGCGTGATAGACACCGTGGCTCCCGCGAGGATCAGAACACTCGCCCCTGGCTTACTCTCGACTGAAGACATTCAGACGGATTTTATCAAGAAAAACATACATTTTATTAATGGGAGTGTCTACAGAGCCGCGGCGCGCGGCAGAAACTGCCATGTTATTTTGTGCCGCGGCTCCTGAAACTGCGGGGCTATTTGACCGCGCCGGGTTAGGGTTAAGGTTAGGGTCATGGTCAGGGTTAAGGGTCAGGGTCAGGGTCAGGGTTAGGGTTAGGGTTAGGGTTAAAGCAAATTTTGCACTATTATTTCTTATTCAAGCTACCTCAAAGAAAGGTGCACTGTTAAAGTGTAAAGAAATAAAATAAGAACTGGGGACTACCAGTTTGTGTTGCATTTGTGCATTTTTAAAAATGTGTTACATAAGTATTGGGACTCGGTATAGGCAGATACTCAAAATCAGATGACGCGGAATCGGATCGGGGCCAAAAAAACCTGATCGGGACATCCCTGAAATACAGAGATTCCAACATCCTGTCCACTCGTTACCTCAGGGTTCTCCTCTCTTCTGGGTCTGGGTGCAGGAGACGGAGGAGGGGTCGCGGTGGACAGGACAGCAGTGATGACCTTCGGCTCGGCTGCACTCAGGGCTTTAACAGTCTGCTGCAACAAAAGCACACACTGTTTTATGTGACCCTTCTGATGACAGTTTTACATGGAGGTTTCAAGTACATGTGGTCATTATATTATTTAGCCAGAAAGGTCAGATTGAGGTGCGGTGGCCTACTGCCATTTAGTGGTCGCATATCAGATTGCATTTTCACACTTTAATCCAATTAAAGGCGGAATGGACAATTTTTTGGCCCAAATCTGAGTCTCATTTCCTCGTGGCGTGGAAAGCCAATTAGTCCTGCCACGTATCAATCATAAAACGCACCCACCGCTCACCTGCAGCCTCGTCCGCTCGTCTCCAGGAGAGCAGCATGTTTCCCTGTGTCTAAGCGCATGGATCTATCATAAGATAAGATATTCCTTTATTGTCCCACATGGGGAAATTTCATTGGTGCAACGCAGGCAGATACAGAGGTAGATACAGAAGAACAGATCACTTATAGGAAGTCTGAAAAAAAAAAATATAGTTCCCTCAGTGTACGGGACAAAATTAAGACAGAGAAAGACAGTTCGAGCTGGCTCAGAAGAGGCGGATAGATATGGAGACAAGAGATGCGATGCGATCTGTTGCGCTAATAAACAAACGCACGTGTGGTCGCGAGGCTTTTCTCTGCATCCGCACGGACAAAACATTTTCCATTACGCCTTTAGACAACACTAGTAATAGGCATGGGTCAAGTCTAATTTCAATCTTAATGTATGATTTCATGTATTAACATTTTACACATAAGAAATACAATATGCAAGGTTGGTGTTAAATAAGAATGGTTCGATATGTAAGATGCTGTGGACAGTAACCAATAATGATTGAAATGAATAAACTCCACCTCGACCTCTTCATTTCCAAAGTGAGTTTTTCCTGTTTAGTTGGAACACTTTCTGGTCTGTACCTTGGGCTCAGCGGTGATGCTGCTGATCTGGATGGGCTGTGTGAGGGTTGGGACAGCGGAGGCGCGGTGGGCGGGGCTGGCGAGGCGCGTGGCAGCAGCAGACACAGGTGTGGTGATCACGATCCCGGTGAGAGGCGTGGTGCCCGTTTTGGCGCAGGGCTGGCCGTTCACGATGCGCACCTGGTGGATGGGAGCGGCCGACGTGGCCAGTTTTGTGGCCAACATCACGGGCCGCTGCAGCAGCTGTGGGGCGGCCATCATGGGAGGAGGCGGGGCCGGGGCGATCGGGACGTTTGTGGGCGTGACCGGTTTGGGCCGGACCTGCTGATGACAAACAGCCAATCAGAGAACAGCATCAGAGCAACAAGCCTCAGCTGAGTAATGGTACTGTGGCGCCACTGCAGCGAGGCTTCTTTATTACACATCCAGTGCACCGATACAAGCGCTATGGCAACTCCAAAAGAGTCAGTTTCCCTTAGGGCTAATAGGAAAAAATATCACAAAATGTAAGTAGTGAACTCATGCAACCTACACTTCATACAATGAGATTCTCTATCATTTTTGACATGTAAAGAATGTGTTCATAATAGACATTTAGTGATTTAAGTGTGCTTTACTTTACTTTCTGGATTGAACAGGAGAAAACCCTTCTCAAGCAGCTCTGTCGTCCATGTTACAAGTCAAGTCCATATATTTAAAACACTGGTTTAAGTGAATAACAAGTTCAAATGGAAATGTTGAGTCAGTGTGAAAGGTGAGAAACCAAAACTCCCAGTGTCATTACTCAGCCCCGTCAAACCAGCATTTTTGTCACATTGAGGGTTAAAACACGGACAGCCAACACAAAATACCAAAAAGCTGCAGGAAAAACAAGCTCTCATCACATGTGCACTCTGTTACAACCATTCACAGGCAGCAGACCTCAGCTCAGTCTGTCACAGGTCAGTCCAGAAATAAAAGCACGAGAGGAGAGATGGCAGCACACAACAACGTTTTAGTGCCACGCAAAAACAAGGCATGAGTGTTTGCTTCGGCGCACTCCTGCCCTCCGCTGGAGAGAGTGAGCAAGTCACTTCATGAGGGCCACAGACAGGGTCGGAGGGGGCGGGGCAGAGGTCGGAGGCGGGGCTACATGACGCACCTGTGGCTGATAGGTGGGTCGAGGCGTCAGTCTAGGAGGAGGGACAAACTGAGGAACTTTGATTGGCTGCAAGTTGGTGGTGGTGGCCTGCACCTGGACAAAACCACAGCACAATGGGCCTCCTCTTGACTCCTACAGCAGTGGCACCACTCACATCAAGTACACACCTATCATTTATATTGTACTGTACAAGTGCATGGGCCCAGCACACGTTTGCGCAAACTCTTCTCTTTATATTGAAACACAGAACGTCCTGCACTCTATGGTGGGATTTACATGGGACATTCATTTGTCTGAATCAAATACTAGTTCTGTCACTAATGACTATTTTAGTAGTCAACTTTTACTTTTTTGATTAGTCAAACCATTATCTATATTGTACATTGAGACTATTTAAGTGCATTATTAAGCAAATAACGGTTGAAATATGGTGAATGAAGGCTTCTGGATAGAGAATATTTACAAATAAAGTGTATTGTTATAGGTCTGTTCATATGCGTTTTAGAGTCTATATTCCTGATAACTATGATTATCCTTTATAGTCGATTAGTCCTTGCAGCCCTGTCTACTACACTCATGTACTATAATACATGTTTGACATCAAGATAGTTTACTCCAATGACAGGCCACTCTTAAGAGTCGAACCCTTCAGTGCCACCACTCACCACGAACAGCTCAATCACCTAAACAAGCAGCATCACTGTTGCAGATTAATGACAACTCTCGTCAGCTCCACAGATGACCACACAAACTGTTTGTTAACGACATACGGACGAGATGCTCAGCCTCTTACCACCATGGCGTTCTTGGTCACCAGCCGGACGGGCTCTGCGCTCTGAGTGGTCAGTTTGCTGGCCACCTGCAGGTTGATGGGGGCGTTCTGATCCGATTTGGTGATAGCTGTGGTTACCATGGCGACGGTGGCGGGCCGCTGGGACAGGACCGACCCAGCCAGAGTCGATGCAGTGGCCGCTTTCAGCACCAGAGGTAAAGTCTTTGCAGTGAGCACAGGAGTCACCGTCAGTGTCTGAAAGCAAATGCACAAGTTAATCAACACAAGGAGTTGGAACAGAACTGTTACATTCTTCTGCAAACTGTATTGTACTGTGGGTGGTATTGACCCAAATGTTAAGTCAATCCAACAGGAAAGTCTTTAAGCCAATTAGTTAGGGTTTAAGTATCATACAATAATGGGAAATGTTGGCAAAATGTATCATTAACATGCAGAAATATAACTTGATATACTTTCTTGAACATCTACAACGTCACTTTTTTTATTTTTCATTTTTAATCTGCCTAACTCTTAACTGTACGCAATGCTCACTTACAAGGTTCAGAAAATAGAATCAAAACCTATTCATCTAGTTTTAACATTCATGATTATGTTCCATTGCCAGAAGCCTAATGAGAACAAACACGACATGTTTGTGCGTGCGCGTGTGTGTGCGCGCGCGCGTGCGTGTGTGTGCGTGCATGTGAGTGTGTGCATGTGAGTGTGCGTGCGTGTGTGTGCGTGTGTGCGTGCATGCAAGTGTGCGTGCATGTGTGTGTGTGTGCGTGTGTGTGTGTGCGTGCATGCAAGTGTGCGTGCATGTGTGTGTGTGCGTGCGTGTGTGCGTGCGTGTGAGCGTGCGTGTGAGTGTGCGTGCATGTGAGTGTGTGCGTGCGAGTGTGCCTGCGTGCGAGTGTGCGTGTGCGAGCGAGTGTGCCTGCGTGCGCGTGTGCCTGCGTGCGCGTGTGCGAGCGTGCGTGCGAGTGTGCGTGCGTGCGTGCAAGTGTGCGTGCGTGCGAGTGTGCGTGCGAGTGTGCGTGCGGGCGTGCGAGTGTGTGTGCGGGCGTGCGAGTGTGCGTCCGTGCGAGTGTGCATGCGAGTGTGCGTCCGTGCGTGCATGCGAGTGTGCGTCCGTGCGTGTGTGAGAGTGTGTGTGATACCTGTGTGATCCCGGCTGTGACCTGTGCCGTCTGGAGGATTCCAGCAGGTTTGACCTCGGCTGTGATCGTCCCGCTCTGAACCTGCAGCTTCTGCTCCGGCTCCTGCTTCACCATCAACTCCTTCCTCAGCTGCTCAACCACTTTTTTCTAAAAAAATAAAAATAAAATTATTTTGCTGTTATTTTTATGACATTTACTTGAGCTAGAAACTTTTGCCTTCTTATAACTTCTACTCTCTATGCACTTCACTTTTAAAAACTTTCCCAATTAGACATGAGTTGAACTGATAATTAGGGATGCCAAAATATCGAATTTTAGTGTTACATTGAAACATCATGATATAAAGATGATTTACGATAACTGACAAACAAAACAAAACAAAAGTGAAATCTTTATTACTTTAATTATGCACTTTCTCTTTTAAGGACTGCAGATGGAAATAAGCTATTATTGGGTACTAGAATATTTGCCCTCTTTGCTTTATTTAACACAATAACAACTGTCATTCAAATGCAACATTGTCTTTCACTCTAATACATTATCAAACTTTCTAAATGCAAAAGTTATTATGATATGAACAGCCACATCAAAAGTACTATATATATATTTTGGAGCACAGATTGAATTGAAATGGCTTAAAATTTGTCTTCTAAAATAGTCAAAAGTATTCGTTTTTAATTTCTTTGCAAATTTTTTGGCAAATGAAACCCACTGAGCTCCATGTGAGTGATGACAGAGCCTAATATGAAAAACAAGAGATAATTACACACATTTTGGATGAAGGCAAAATTTGATTTTTTTGTTTTTGTCTGGTCAAATACTTAGAAAAGTGTTGACAAAAATAATAGTTTTCCATTGTGTCTAAAGTTTTTTAACACCCTTCACCTCAAATAATAGTTTTGTGAAGCTCAAATATAATTTTGAGGTTAGAAAATTGTTTTTTTTCTGTTCCTTTTTAATAGAAAAGAACAATAGATATGCAGAATGTTGGCTTATTTTGTGTTATAAATACCATTTAGCAGTCAGTGAGTATTGATCTTATGCTACTTCACGTTGTAGTTAATGTTAACGTCATGTTAAGGGGTCTGTTTGAAGTGCATTATGAAGTACAATGTATAGTACAAATATTAAAGGGCCAATTTAAACATATTCTGGAGTGCTGTGGAGATAATATGAAAGTCCATGTGTAATTCATCTCTTCGGCAGAGGTTGGACGGACGGACACAAAGGCAAATGTGGCGTTTGAGTCAAAGATAAAACACTCTTCTGTCTCTATGGCAACGCTCTTCTTCGACCAACTCCCAAGTGCTTTCAGAAAGAAAAAAAAAAACAGCTGAAAGAGCTACGGCTGATATTAAAATAAAAACACACTGGATAATGGGACCTGAACATACTTTTTTGATGCCTAAGCTCCAGGACGCGGTGTCCTGCACATCTTTGAAGGTCGATGACATTTCAGATTGTGGGGAGTTGTAGGTCAGAGACAAAGATTAACCTTAGAAGCGTCGGACAACCAAAGACGAGCTGCAATTTATGTCAAAACCTGTCTGGTATTTTGTAATCTAGTCTTAACTAACTAAGTACAGCAAGGATAACTTTACCACACAGAGCCCAAACCTCGCTCCTGCAGATTCGTCGACCTGGTTTATCTCTGTAATTACGGAGCTTATTCTTAGGAAACAGAAAACTGACACAAAGTTCAACGTCTTTTCTTTCAGCATAAATAAATAAAAGGGAATTTGTTTTTTCACAATCGCCTGTGAAAGTGGTGCCATTATTCGACTCCAAAGAAGTGATTGTTATCACTTGAAAACACTTTAAACTCTGAGATTAATGTGACAAATTTGTGGACCCAATCCCAAATAAATAATGATAAGGTTCAATATTTGTAGATTTCTATTTTTAGAAATCTACAAAACATAGTGAACACAATTATATTTCAAATTTGACTAAACATTTTTCTCCATTCGTCCCCAGTTTGACATTTTATGTATGTAACGTTTATAATTGCACTTGTTGGTTGGACATATATGACATAGGTTATTCCACAGCTGTTACCTAGCAACCATACTGAAACAAGATCCACATAAATTACAGAATATGTATGATTTGACAAACAATAATCTCATTTAACACCTTTATTTTGTCAAATGATCATTGAAACCATCAGAAAAGTGTGTCAGTGTAAATTGTCTGCAATTTAACGGACGTAAAACCGAGATAAATATTTACCACCAAACCAAGTCATAAATAAAAAAAACAGGGAGAACCTGTCATATAGAAAGTTTTTTTTATGTGCTTGTTAACGATCTGAGATAATGACATTCTAAAGTTCTACAACATGAACACAACCTATCGTCTGTAAACGATGTAAACACAATGTAGACAATCACCTCTAAAAGCAACAGAATATAAACAGAACAATGTTGAACAGGCAAATAAATGGCATGTTCTATTATCCAGGATCAAGAATAACAACAACAACATCTAGTTTAACAGTAAATATATCTCGACGGTTCCTGCACTGAGGCTTATGTAACAGTAACACTGGTATTTGGCCAGTTTGAACCTGTCCCTTTTCTACAGGGATTGTAAGCACTAATGATGACCGTATTGAAAGGGGCGTTTTGGCAAAGCATGCGCATCGAAACACTGCTCCAAAAACATGAATCAAAGGATTCAAAGTGCTGATCACCTGTCCTAGATGGTCCATGACGCTTGTCACATAACGTTGTTTCACGTGTTTGACTTTCTAAAGTCTCCCACAAAGTCTAAGAAAGCTGTTTGCTCGTTGGACCAATATTGAGGGTTTGTGAAAATAGTTAGAAATAATCTAATGATTGTAAGAGTTTGTGCATCTTCCTCACACAGACATTCAGACACGCTCACATTAGTGCAGCGGTCAGCACTCTGGCCTCACAGACATGAGTTTCTGAGTTCGATGTGGTACACTCTTGTGAAGTGCGACTGTTGATAGAAGAGCGCAAACATGTGAGGATGGGGCCGTGTTTCCTGACTTTTCATTGGTTAAACAGTGTCATATGATTACTTGTCGATCAAATTAGAGAGAGTTTCGCCGCTATAGGCTAACTGTGATGCTATCTCAGGAGCAGTCAAGGGTAGCGTGACTTTTAAAAGTAACTTGTTACATTACCTCATCTGCCCTGGAAAACTAGCACATTACTGCGTGTTATAAAAGTGATACATTAGAGTGCTCTTGCGTTACAAACAATTCATACTATTGTATAACCTATATTAGTTTGCCGACAATACCTTTGCGTTGCTGATCACAGTAACATAATCATTAAAATATCAAATAAACAAGCAAAGTAAATGCGTTTGACTGAGCTTTATTTATCTTTTATGTTGACGAATTACCACAATACAATGCCACACAATAAGCATGGGTGGACCTGTCCTCAAGCAATGAAAAACATGACTAAAACAGAGGGAATTAGCAAGAGCAGCAACGCACAACAACAGAACGCACTTGTTTTAGGCCTGTAGTTTTGTTTAAATCAAACTCACCACATTGCTGTTACCCTACATTTACTCCTCAGATACAAACTAGTGGTTATAACGAAGGAGAAGGAGTTTTTCCAAATGTTCATCTGACGGGAGGAAAAGAGGAGCAGGCCGGATTTACAAAGTGAGTGTCATCATTTATGTGAGAAGCGCTTTAGCTTTGATTGTGAGTGTAAAAGCAATGTGTCTGCATTTTTTGCATTATACATTCGGTGTTTAGGCAGAAATATCACCACGTGCCTCGCTGTTGCAAAGTGTTTGTGCATCTCTCCCTTCTGAAAACGATGAAAATAGAAAGTTTTAGCCCAGACGCTGTTTATGAGTCTCCTCCGTGTTTGCAGAATTGTCAGTTAACAGTCTGCTTTATTAAATGTTTAAATGCCTGGGCTCTAGACGTGTCTTTCTATGGCGCACACTTTGTGACGAGACTGAAGCAGCTGCGACTAGAGATGAGTGAGACTGACTCGGCACAACTGAAAACCAAGAAAGTCGGGCTAAAATGTGTCTTAGAATGTGGCTCTAGACGAGAGAAACAGCTTTTTGCCACACAGCACGAAAAGAATGTGACGTGGCTGAGAATGAAATATGAAGCCCAATAGTTAAAGCCTGCCAAGGTTTCAAAGTCAATTTCCCATTGATCTGACTTTTTTGTATTAATCTAAATGTATTTTACTTCTTTATTGCTAATGTATGGTTGTGCTTGGATTCGATTGAACTGGTTTGACTGTTTTGGGACTAGTACGATCAAAATGAGCCCTTTTTATTCCTTTTGTTGGTATTTGTTGTTTGTGTTTTGTGTAGCACTTTAGAAACTATATAAATAAAGTAGATTTGGTAGATTTAAATAAAGAAGAAAAAAAAAAGATTTCAAAGTAAAATGTTGTTGTTGTTGTTGTTGTTGTTGTTGTTGTTGTTGTTGTTGTTTTATGGCGGTTGGCATCCAAGTGTTGCATTACCGCCAGACTTTATTCCTCAGACTTTTCGTAGTGACTCCAATAGTCCAAATATAATTTCAGATTTCAAATTAAGATATTAATATTGACAGCACCAATCATAGGATGATTCACATAGATTGGATTAACACTCGTTCATTATTTTCAGTTTTCTCCGCCTGTAAAATGTGCAGGATGAAGATAAAAATAGGACACGTGTTAAAAATAACTTCAAAAGCTGAAAAAAAAAAAAAATCCTGCATCCCAAAGAGGCAGCGACTGAAAGTTTAGTTGTGCAGTTTGTATTTTTATAGCGTCGTGGAATCTGCTCAGACTTTAATAGTTTTATGGCGTCATTGTTTGGATCAGATGCATTTCAAGCGGGAGTATAGATGGTGTTTTGACGTACCTGCTTCTCACTGAGCGCTGTGATCTTGGCCTGGAGTTCATGTAGCTGCTTCTTCAGATCCGCATTCTGGAAAGAAAAGAACACAAGCTTAAGATAATGCTTGAAAAGAACATTTAATATTTTAAAATTGAATGAAGCATCGAAGCTATACAGTTGTCTCAATCACCTATCATTAAATAAGGTTGATTTAATGAGTTATTTGTGAAACATTAGGGGTAAATGTAAGTGCAGGCATGGTAGAAAGTGAACATGAAAATATGAAATACATTTTGACATAGTGTAAATGATTAAATGTATGATGTGTAGGAATAAAAATAAAAATGTAACAGACAATTTAGATAATTATACAATATACTCTATACAAATAGTGAGTGAAAATAAAATATCCGCGGTTTACCTGTGGGTCCTGCTTCATCTGTGCCACCAGTTTCTGTAAAACAAAAAGGAAGTTAAAAATGCACAGTGACATCTACTGGCACGAGAAGGAATTACACTTTCACAACTATCACAATTGTGTACGGAAAGGTCTAATAAAAAGACATCATCATTAAGCAATTTAGTTGACTTATTATGTATTCATTTGTAGCACTTTGCTGCATGACAAGTTCTATATTTGTCTTACAGTGATCTACAAAACCAACATGATTTGGAAATAGGCATTATTTTTTAAATAGACACTATTTTGATGTGCCACAAATAATTTGGATTGAATTATTATTTAATCAAGCAATGTACATTCTGTTGTTGTACACTAGATAAACAATATGTGGGAAAGTAGCAGTAGTAACTGGAGTTGACGGGCAATGTATAGAAATGCAGATAATACTGTTAATTTTGTTTTGAAGATAAACTCAATATTAAAATTGTCACATGTCATTTATAGTTAAAAATGCAAAAAAGGAGTTGATTAAAAATAAAAATGTGATGTCAACTTAAAGATATTTCTGCACTTTTGTGATTTCTTGTTCCTGTCAGGGGTTGTGGGTGAATGGAGCCTATCCCAGTGACTTTGGGCCTTAGGCGGGGTACACCCTGGGCTACACCCACGTCACAGGGTTAACACAGAGACATAGACACACAGACAAATATTCACTCTCACATTCATTCACTAGGGCCAATTTAGATTTGCCAATTTTACCAACGGCGGGAGGACGCCGGTGACACGGGGAGGACATGCAAAATCCACTCAGAGAGATCCTGTGATGTTAGACTGGCCCGGGAATCAAACACATGATTTGGGAGGCGAGAACTCTAACTGCTCTGCCACCCTGCACCCCAATTTTAATCTGATGATTAAACCTCAACTAATACATTTAAAGACACCTTTTAACACGTTTCAGTTGGATTACATAATGACATAATACACTTTGAAGACGTACAGCTACAGTGGGTGGCGGTAAATGCACCTTTTGGCTGCCAACCGCCATTAAAAGTAACAACAACAACAATATTATTCTCGGACTATTGTTACTGGATACTCAAAATATATATTTTTGTCACTATGGCCCACCCCCAGTAGTAGGAGTAATGATGGACCACTTCTTAAAAAACAGCTCCAGCGTGTTGTTGGGGCAGTTTAGTCAAACTTGTTGTCGATATGAGCATTTGCTTTGGAAAAGTATTTGAACATTCCCTCACAAATCCTTTAACCCTAAAATCAGGTGAAAACGGTGCTTTTGAGTTGGCCTCGGACTCAATTGATCCGGTGAACAATCAATACTGAGCTTTAGTTCGATCTGAGTGATTGTGGCGAGTCAAACGGCATCACATTAGCGTCACTGCTGCTGACTGAAGATTTACTGTAAAACGGTCACTTAAATCACAGCAGTCTTACGTACGCCGCGGACACAACCGGAGTCGTCTTAGATTTAAATACGACTGTGTGTTTAGTGTTCTATATTTATAAGTGGCCACCAAGGCAACAGGCTCCCTTTGCCTTGACTACAATTTATTAAAGACAAGATATGATATAATACTACAGTAAAATAGGCAATCTAAAAATCTGTAACTGAACACGACGTTAAGGCATTTAGGAGTCGTAAGGTTTGTTGAAAGTACCACATTCACTTTTCACAATAGTTCTTACATTTTTCTTTACATTTTTGTTTTTATTATTAACATTAACAAGTCAATAAAAGCTTGTTGTCAGGCCACTACAATGAACAGAACATAGTGTTGACTTATAGGATTTCTTTAAAAATATTACAATAATTCCCATAATATTGTTAGTTACAGTGACCTTGACGTCGTCCTTCAGGGTCGAGTTAAATGAACCACTGCAACGTCTCATAAAAGTGATTTAAAGCAAACGAACTCCCATGACTTCATTTTGTCATATTTGTTTTCAAGTGGTTTAAGATGAGATCACTTATTATTATTCAGATGATTTAGCTCATGACAATTCAAACCCAACATCTGCTTGTTTATTGTGTATGTTCTGTCTTTACTCTATATCGTCTTGACTTTCCTTGTATAAATTCCATGCACATCATGACATTTTGGAGTGAACTTGAACGATTGTCATGTGAGAGTCTCACCTGATGGATCTGTATCTCCACCTTCAGCGCCTCCTGTAGCGTCTGTAATTCCATCATGGATCTAGTCAGTCTGCCAGCCGATCGATCAGCCTGAACGACAGCGGGGAACAAAAAGAACCATATTGTCACGCTCCACTTTAAGCTCAAACTTTGTCAACTGGTCGGCCGCCGTGTTTTCATTTGGCCATCGCGCACTCCTGTATTTTTCAACAAATAAGGGCAACTAGCATTTGTGTTTAAGCGTTGGTGAAGTACAGCTCTTACATTATTACATCAAACAAATGGCATTGTTGTCAAAAAATAGAATTTGTCCTAAGCGCAGGTGAAAAACTAGAGTACACCTATAGGCCAAAACCCTCTCTAATTTAGTTTAGACATCTTTAAAACAGTTACAATGATAATACTGTATAACAATAATTAAAAGGGATGCACATCAAGCACTCAGATATGTTGTAAAAGCAGCTCTTGGGCTGAAAATGAGACCGCAGTGTGCACTCTGCATCTAATTATAGAGCGTTTTATTCTTCATGACGCAGGAGGTGCACTGTTAAATTCTGCTCCGCACAACTGAGAAAGTTGAAAAGCACTTGGAAAGTCATCACAGTGAGTGATTAGGATGCAAGAAAGAGGCAACTGCTGATTTTGGGTGTTACGAAAATAAATTGGATTGCATTGAATTAGTGAGCGATAAGACAAAAACTTTTGAAATTAACTAGTTCCGTTTTCCATGTTTGTTAAAGACATTAAAAATCAGGGACAGCCGCTTTACTAGTGCAGCTGATTCAACCATTGACAAAGGGTTTCCAAATACAACATGTTGTTATTTTCACTATAGATTACTATCAACCTAAAAGTCAGAAACGCTTCTTTTATTTTGCTGTTGAAATATTTCTGTTCGCTTTGAAGTAGGTTTGACCTGTAGCGTTGTAAAGTCAGCGCACTGTTACTGATCGTGTCCTCGAGCAGCGGCAGGGCGAGCCCTGTTTGACCTCATCTGACCTTGAGGCAAAGAGGCCCCCTCACAAACAGGAAGTCTTTTTTTCTCCTTTACCTGTGTGCGTTTCCCTGACAACAGAAGGTTTTTTGATGACTTCTTGTTCATTAATACAATGCAAAGTCAGAGAACGAGTCGATTTTCCAAGTTATGGGAACTAACATTGACATGGTTAGTGAACAATTGACAAAGCCTTGATTGTAATTTACGTTTTAAAAGAAGGATTCTGATCATAGTGAATCCTAATAAATAATCCTAAAATACTCATTTATACGACAATAAAAGACACAAATCTCAAACATTTGTAGAGTATATATGTCGTCTAAATAATTGCAGTGTTTGTGCTTTGCTAAGACGTGTACGTGTCATGTCCGCACCTTAACAGCGTCTCCAGTAGGAAAACCATCCAACTGAAGCATTAAAGTGCCGCTGGAGAAACACACAAGGAACACAACTGAAGATCAAATGCAGAAAAAGAGTACAGAAATGTAAGCAGTAGTAAGTGTATTTCTGAAAGATGGATATTTGTAGTTTATGCAGGAACTCACCACCTGCTGTGGGACTGGACTCCACCCCTCTGTGCTGCCCTGAACACAAAAGAAACACCATTTCAATCACAAATGAACACGAAACGGAATGAATACGTTTAAAAGGAAACGCTCGGACTCATTCGTTTACGGAGCAAAGTCACACTCAGACTGAAGAAGAGAGCTAATCTACGTCCGTCAGGCACTGGGCGGACACTGGTTTTACAATCCATTCATGTCTTAAAAAGATATTTGTACAAGAAAGGGTTGAAGAAGTTAAGTTAAAGTATTTATTAGCTCAAGTCATGCAAAAGGACTGAACACAAATGAATAACACAATTTCAGTTTGTGTCCATTAGAATTAGCCTTGTCAAAAGTATCAAAAATCAGATGAAACTAGTATCGTATAGTATAATAAGATATATGAGAAAGTATCAATACTAAAAGCGCAAAAATCACATACCCAATGAAAATATAATAAAACCATAACCTCCAAAACTCCCTTTTTGAATTCTCAATTGTAATATCCAAATAAGTACTGAGAATCTAGTATATTTATTTGTATCAAGTTAGAAATGGTAGTACTGCGCCCACATTATACGTATTAGAATATTATTATTAGATACAGTTATAGAAAGCTTGCACAATGTAATAAATGTGTTTTGGATTAGCCTTCACACACACAAAAACACAGCGCTATTGTTCCCGTTTGCTGTTCACCAAAGTACGAGGACGCTAAAAATACATCTCCGTCGCCTATTTCTTGGTGTTTCGTGTTTAAACTTCGACAAAACTTCAATGTAAATATCAGTAGCACAAAAAGAAGCATTTGGAGGTGGTGGGTTGCTCACCGCCCACTGTGGTTAGACCATTTCAAAGGTCGTGAGCAATTTGAATTAAATCTACAGCTGCAGCTAGGGGAATACATACTTTATATGCTGGTGTATTTTTGTTTAATACACTCAAAGCTATAAAAAATGCCAGAAAATGAGAAAAAACTCAAAGTGTGGCTTACATTATAGTAGAATAAGTCAAGGTTAAGAGAAGTGTGCGTGAAACTGAACTGACCAAGGTGAATGTTGGAATTTGTTACTCGACAAAATGGACAAACATTTAGATAAGAGTGTGTTAATATCAGGCCTGGGGATGTCAAGATGTACAAGATAATGTAAAAAACTAACAAGTGATAATCGTGACAATTTAAGAAGCTAAATTAAGTCATTTAAAATCCATCCGTAGTCCAAAAAATATAAATGTAAAGTACGTGTATGTGGCTGTTTTTTTGTCACATTAACTTTATTTTGCTATTCAGAAAGTCACATTCTATAAAGCTGGTTACTTTAGGAATAGTAACAGTGAAATCTTTAGCACTGTTGTTTGGCCGTGGTTTCAGTAGTTGTGAATATTTGTTAAACATCCATATTCAGGCCCTGGTAGTAAGAGTACTGCAAAGACAACTTTTCCCCAGCCTTTTACACAGAGAAAAGAGCAGTCTTGTTCATCTGAAGAGAGACGTGTGGTTGTGTGGCCCTTTACAAACGAGCTCCATGTGTCTCTAATGAACAGTCGCTGCTGCGGATGACTGGACTCAACAAGATTTTATGCTCCTTTCCTTTTAAAATATGGGCTAATTCAGGGTTTTTTCACATTTGAAAACAGCAGAAAGTACAAAATACAGAGAACGAGGTTTGCCACACGATTCTTGTACATAGTATTAGGGCTGTGTCTAGTCGTTTAGTGGATTAATCAGGTGATCGTGTTTTAATAGGCCAACATTTTTATTAGTCGAGTTTATCTGGACAACAGCAAAAAGGAGAAGTAGAAGGAGTTGCGCTGGAGGTTTGTGAGTGAAATGTGAGTTTTTTTTCTGCCTATTTACAAAGAATTTAATACATTTTCAGAATAAATAGTTGTTTGGTGTGAACTCCTGTAAAACTGTGGTGTTGCGTGTGTGCAGTTCAGTTTCGTTTCGAGAGCTGTGCCAGCGCCACGCCTTTCCCCCTTTTAGTCCAATGTATGTGTAATGATAAACATAAGTCAGGTTTGAACTATTCCCTTTCTCTCCGTTGTTATAATTTATCTTACGGCTCACAGACTTAACAATGCAAGAATATATTTAAGTTGTCAAACATTGTAGTTTCACATGAAAACATTATTTCCCCTATAGTTATAGTTGTTTAAAGGTGGGATTACAACTGGTGACATAAACAACAGAAAAGACAACTGAACTTTTTACACCCGTTAAAATTGTAAACAACAATATTCTAAATTCCATAATGGAGGAAACTGGAGGTAAGAATCTAACGTGATTTCAATGGAAAAACTGGGATTAACCATAAAATATAAACACAATCTGAAAAAGCTATTTAGTTTTGGAAAATGACACATGTGAGTGACATCAGAGCCAGGTTTAAAGACATTTACTACTGTATTTGTTTATGTAATAGGAAATCATAACTCTATACAACCACAATAGTCATACAGATACATGACATACTTTACCACAAATTGTACTTTTTATGAAGCTAAAATCAACTTTAGAAGCTAGAAAATCGTCTTGATGGAAAAAAAATACAAACTAAGTGACTTTCTTAACTAGAAATTCAAAATGGTTGCTTATTAGTCGTTATAAAGACTATAAAGGCATCAGTGTTTTGATCTGCATTCAGTCAATCTGTGGAAACGCTTGCTCTCCTTCACTTTTCCTCCCACATTCCAGATTACAGAGCATTTTAAAGTGTCTTAAGTGTTTCAAAATCTGTTCCATCTTTCATAAAACAGCCTTGACAACGAGCCACATAGAAAGACAAACTGGCCTTCATTATAGGCCTGTTGGTAGCAGCCAAGTTTAGGTTCTTTGCTCCTGTTTGCCTCTCAAGATCCACACATCAGATGGCATCAACTACACATCAGTGTGAAAAGTGTGCTGCAGCAGCAGCAGCAGCAGCAGCAGCAGCTCACAGACACATGCCTCGGTCTTTAATTGTAGTAATTGCTCCCTGGGTGGGACATGAACTTATCTCTGGGATAAACTTCCGTGAGCATCACATGCCGCTGGAGCACAAGGCCCGAACCGGGAACTAGTACAGCTAAAAATGGAGGGTCTGGAGATGAAAAGGCGTTGCGAGAGTTGACGTGCAAAAAGAACTATTTTTGCTTTCCCCTGATCAAATAAATGTTTTATAACCCCCTTATTACACTACTCCGGCCGTCGCAACGCTACAAAAAATCTCTGCTTTTAAGCGTCCGATTGATTCAAAGTGTCACGTCTTCGTTTAAACTTTCATCCACGGACGTTGTGTGTGTGTGTTTTGGAGAGAGCGCTGATGCCAAGAAAAAAAAACAAGTCAAAACGATTCTCACATAACCGACATTGCTCCGACTGAGAGAACAAGTGGATAACGTTATCCGCCCTAGAGTGGATCGGCCGCAGGGACAGAGAGTTGTGATTGGCTGTTTTGGACCCGAGAGGCGGGCCTTAGGTCTACGTCGCTCTGCTTGTCTCTCATCGTGGGACTGACGCTCGGACAAGTAGTTATACAAGTCAAAAAACTCCATATGAAGTTAAACTAAACCTTGTTATGAGCTGGTTTCTTTGATAAAAACGTCACATTAATGATGCTGATGTAGATGCCCATTCCCATGCAGATCAGTGGGAGTGCAGTGAGGCAAATACAACAGAAGAACACATTGTTATTAGGCAGAGAGTAAGAAGAGCTGTCATACTTCATCCACACTGACTGTAGCCATGAACAAACTTGTAAACAACGTTAGAAATAGCATGTTGATATTCATGGGTAAATAGTAGTTTGTTGCAAAAGTAAGAAATGAGCTAGTAGCTATGTTTCCCCATCACCAGTATAAAGCGTTACACAACATAACATCCAGATTAAAGTCAACTTTCTGTGGGCACCGGGCGGACACCGACTGCAGTCAGCAGTCTGTTCTAACCAATGACAGCAGACAGTCCCTCCGGCCGATACATTCCACCGTCAACCAGAACTAGCCGCTAACGCTAGCCGTCCTGTTAGCAGCGTTGGCTAACGCTACGAGCCACGCTGGTAACTTACGCCAAAGAAAAACAATAACGTCTGTATAGGCTGCGTGAAAGAAAAAAGAAAATGTGATACAAGAGAGCCGAAGTCAAACATTCCTAACAGACGCCATCTTTTAAAATTTCTGACACCAGGCTGGCTGCCATTGGTGAAGTTCTATCGGCCCCTTGTCCTCCAGAATATCAACTCCTAGAATAAGAAACACACCAGCTAAATAGATAGAATCACACTGGAATACAGCTAATACAGCCCGAAACCGCCTGCCAGCTGCAACACCTGCCCACAAACACTCAAAACACACAGATAGACGCGAATAGTAGCCGCCAGTTAAAGTTTGAAAAGAGAGAAAATTAAAGTTATGAAATTAAAAAGCCCAATGTGCACTTACTCAGCAGCAGTCCTCCTCTAGATTAATTAAATAAATATCTAAAAGAAGCCGATCCACGATGGAATAAGAGCATACGAACAGCTCCGATGGACTCCTTCCCACTCAGCCTTAATTTTGTCCCTGTATCTTACATTTACTTTTGGTATTTTTGTCTAAAAACAGAGAAACTGAAGCTACAAAACAAGAAGAACTCTTCTTCAATCTCATTCAGCTCAGCCTAACCACAGCGGAGATCACTACGCCTGGGAGCTGGAGGAAGGGGAACAAAAAGTACTTCTAGATCATATTTTTACTCGTTTATCGATGACAAAGCGATTGCTATTTGCGATTGGTGACGATAAAGTTGGTTAAATCGAGCCGATGAGAGGGTACATCGGCGAATAAAATGTGTTCGGGAAGCGGACTAGTTTTTGTGTTGGTGCAGCGAATTTATTTCACTTTGCCTAAGGAACGGAGGTGCTGCGACTCCCATTGCCTAGGGAAAAAACCCGGATGTAAACTCAGTGAAACTCTATGGAGAGAAAGTCGGCTCACACTCGCCATGAAACTCAGCGGAGACACGGAGCAGTTTGTCGGGTTGTTTGGCGTCCTCCGCGGCGCGTTCAGGTGCACGGAGGCGGCCTAGCGTCGGTCGGACTCCATGTTTAGTTTGGCCGCTGAATCCGCTGGACCACTGCACACTTTGTCTGACGCGGAGGAGAGAGGGGGGAGGTGGGGACAAGCAGGGGGCAGGTGGATACGGCCCTCTTTTTTATTTTTTTTATTTTATTATTATTATTATTATAGCCTTCTCCACGTTCAGAGGCTGTTTGACTCAAAATAAAGAACTATTCCTGACGCCAGAGGGAGTCATGACCAAACGCCTCAACAAATGGCCTAACATTACAGGCCTTATGGCGGTAATAGACTCCGTTACAAGATGCACAATAAAAGTAGGCGGTGGGGTCTGCATTATGCTGTAGTTATAGGCCTTGCCCTTAACCATAAAATAAAGGGTGATGGGTGATGTGTTGATTAAAACAGCCTGTCAAAAATGTGCTACAACCAAATAAATAAAATGCAAACATGGCTTAACCTTAAATGATTTGTTAAAATTGTATACTTTAAATCTGTGCTTACTTATTGGCCCCACTGTTATGAGTTGAACGTTGGAACATCCCAAACAAGCATAGCCCAGGCATGCCAGAATAATTTATAGTCCATATTTGGGGTTAAAATACAAATAATTTCCACTTTTAAATAATTAGTCCTTAGTTTTAGTTGTTCTGTCATCTGAGGCCATGCATTAATTAGATCCTGGATGTAAATAGTTGTCATGTGATAAAAGCGCCACTAGAGGGAAGTGTGGTTCAGTCTTTCTCCTGCTTTTTTCACTCAGGTCATCACTAATCCAGTCAAGTTTATTTAGGGATTTATTAAAAGTAACAACCTTTTTACACACAAAATCAACATATTCAGTTGCTTCAGAGCCTTTTTATTTGTAAGATCCTTAATGTGGTGATGTTGAGAGTCAATTGTAAATATGCAACTGTGGTTGTTTTATTTTATTGGATTACTTTATAAATCAACCGAATGGGAACATGAAATGCTACATAGGCTTAGGCCTAGAGTTCAACATAGTGTTAACCCCACTTTCCTTTTCTTCCAGCCCACCTGCAGATTTCAGACCAACATAAGGGAGGGCATTTTTCTGTCATAAACTAAAAGAAGTTCAGCATCTTGTGATTTACTGCTCTAAAATACAACATTTAACTGTAGAATATCATACACATTTTCTCAGAAGATATATATAGGTCAGTGCATATCTGATAAATGTGTTTTTGTATGTGACAACACCCACACTGGTGTAGTTTGCATCCATATCCATGACATATTTGTGACTTTCTGCGCTTGTACAGCCTGGATGAAGACTCAAAACGTGTTGTTATGCTAGGAATGTGGTATTCTAATTTGTTTGCAAGCTGATTTCCAAATAAGATCAGTATTGGTGCAATGGATTGATTCAGTTTTATGGACTAGAACACCCAAAGCAGGTTTCAATAACCAACAATTGGTGCTGGTGCTAACTGCTCAAAAGATTCTGTACTTGCCGGTGCATTTGCTGAATGTCTCTACCCCTTGCACGCCAATTAACACTACAGTTGTCCTGTTAAATAATGCAATCAGGCCAGAAAATAAATCAAAAGTCCTTTTAGACATGATTTTGGCCCATCTAAGTCCACCAGTTTGCTCATGACAGATAATGCCTTCCTGTCTTCGTTAGCTAACTGCATTAATGTTTCTGGCTTCTTTGTGTTGATGATGAGTTTTGCAGCTGCCGTTTGAAGGGGCCTCTTCAGATGTGATCTCAGATGAGTGTAAATGCATTAGTATTTTATGGAGATCCAGGCCCACCATAGACCTACAGCAGACCTAAACCAGACTGATATGGACCTGGGATGGACTGAACATAACTAAATCACTTGAACAACAAAGACACTGGAGTTAATACTGTGGGTCTGGTGCCTTTGAACAGACAAGACAACAGCACACATGCATTGTTTGTCTTAATGGGGCTGCACTGAATAGATAGTGCAGAGGCTGTTCACGATTCTGCCTTAGAGATTTAGAAATAACGAGGTTAAATGAAAAGGATTTCTAAGTGGCTTGGGGTTTTTCTGTGGAGTTTGCATGTTCTTCCTCAGTCTGCGTAGGTTTCTGCAAATCTCAATGGGGCTTTCCTGTAAATAAAGAATAAATAAGAAGAAAGGAGGAATCGTTCTATGACTGTAGTACACAAAGCATGAAGAGAAGGGGATACCGCAACAGGAAAAGGGGCTCTTAAGAAACAAAATTGACCAAAAGTTTAAATGAATGTAGCACACTTTTGGTAGAACAAGTAGGTTCATGGTGAGGCTCTGTTGACACCATTTGACACTGTTTGACATACTCACATAATCACTCCGTGCCCGTTACTTTCGGAGTCTTTGGTGGAAGTGAGTCACGCGTATGAACTCAAAGGAATGGATTTCATAATAGTCTTTATGTAACACAGATCACCTCTTTAGAGCTCTACAACTCCCACTCCTCTACACCTACTGGATTTCATAATAGTCTTTATGTAACACAGATCACCTCTTTAGAGCTCTACAACTCCCACTCCTCTACACCTACCACACCAACCCAGAGAAGGCCCCACAGAGCAAAAGTTTATACATCTCCAACCCTTCATACAGTAGCACGTTTACCTGCAGCTGCCCTGACTGAGACGTGGGCTCTAAAAGTAAAGTACACTGTATAAATGGTGCATGGTCAACGCCCGGTTACTTGAGCCCATATATTGCATGCTTTAATATAATATTCCCTTAAAATTCCGTAGTATCTGCACAGACCCGTTTGACATTTTCTGCATTTATTACATTTTGTTCACCATCTAATAAAAAAATAACCTTCCAGCTCCTGAAAAGACAATCTAGAAGAGGTTTGAAATCAGATTTTCAGTGCACAGGTAATTTCCAGTTAGAGTAAATCAAACAATAGAAGCCAAAACTACAGATTCTCAGCTTCACAAAGAGTCCAGGCATCTGTTTGTGCTCCAAAGTGTTCAGGAATAGCTTCAGTTTGAATTGTGGTTCAGGCGTTTTAGGGTAAATCAGCTGGAATGATAAGGGGTTTTTAAGAGACCACATTTCAGCAGGAACTTCATTTTCATTCTATTCCAACTAAGTAAATATATTTTCAATGAGAATTAAGCTAAATAATAAAGACAATACAAATAATAAAACATAAAACATTCAGCATCATTATGTGAAAACACTGACATTATTGACCTTTATTTTGCACATAAAACATATCATTCACGTTGTTTAATATAATTAGACCAAAAAGCCCCATATGTCAATGAGAGTACAGCAATAACAGTACTTTATATTTAGCCAATGGCCTGTTTTAGGTCAAACACCAGTTGCTGATGAATATGAGAGGCTTCAAAGTTGATTCGATTCCGTTCAATGCATTACGTGCGTTTGCATGTGTAACAGGCAAGTCCCGCCACAGCACATGGCGGTTTTATGAGCCTAATATTTTGCAGGGCTGTTATTAGACCTGAACAAAGAGGAGCAGAGCTGAGGAGGGCAGGACTGGACACACCACAGAGGCCCGTCACACTTTGATGGAGCTGTTTGGAACTGGATCAAAGAAAAACACAACATTTTATTTGGTCACGTTTATCACTGTGGATGAGCTCTAAGATACACTTTACAGGGTTTATAAATGCATCAACTGAATACAATATTTGTATTTGTCAAATGGCAGTTTGCGGTTATGATGTTTTACTGCCACTTTGCAACAGCAATATTTCTAGCATTTTGAGGGCCTATATTTTATTTGGTTTAGTTTATGTGAAAGGGAAAATGCAGAAACATAGACTGATTATCAACTGAGCTTCAAAACAGCAGTACAAATGAACTGAACAGAAATACTCCATTATGCTTTCATATTGTAAGCCTATCTTCTTTGTCTGTGCCAGCTTAAAGCATGTTTAATGGGTGTAAAAGTGCCTTTTTACTTTAGACCGCAGTGTGGGTTGTAGCGCCATCTTTATATAAACTCACTGGTGTAGGAGGAACTTAGAGGCACGACTCAGAGCCATGTAAAACACTGGCACTTTAAACATAGTTTTATTCACTACCATAGTTTGTCCTTTTTTTAACATTTTGATATTATCTTGTTCTACAGTCATTTAAGACTATATCACAAATTTACAAAACTTTATTTTTCTTTATTACGTACTAACTATTTTGTCCATTTCCTTCTTTCTGGTTTAAAGACATTTACTATTGTAGTTGTTTGCATTATTTGTTTATTTAAAAGGTGATTATGATAGACAATTGTGAAAGCAAAGGCTTTACTGGGAAAAAATATCACAGAAATGTTGATCCACAATCATTACACAATGTACCACAACTTATACTTTTTGTGATTTTTTTTTAGAAAAGTAACTGGATATTCAAAATGTTTTGTGTTTGTGTTTAATATATATATAGACTTAAACGCATTTAGATCTAATGTAAGTGAATAAATGAAAATGTGTTATGGTTTACTTTTGTTTCCAGTGTTTTTTTTGTTTGTTTTTAGCTGGAATTTGGATCAGTGGATATGAACACTATTTGCAATTAAATGGAATAGATGCTATAGATTAAATATATAAGACTAAAAATAAAATGTCTTAATCAGGTTTTGGATAATCTATTACTAAACCTAGTACTATACTAAAATGAGTCACAGTTGTCCACTGACATAATCACTGGAAAATGTTAAAGATAAAACGTCAGGTAAAGAGTGGTTCTCTCAGGCAGCTCGACTCTGCCCTTGTGTAACGTCTCAAAGTGTGTCACGTCCTTCTTGACTGAAGGAGAAAATGAGTTCATTTCCTCCCTTTATTTAGCCCGTCCATCTGCCCATCTCCAGCAGGGGGCGGTGTGCATACCTGTCACCATCTCATCCAATCACCGATCAGAAGCGCACATCGGGGCGGGGCGTGGGCAAAAGAGAGGGAGACAGGACGTGGTGGAGTGGAATAAAAACTAACAAGAAACACTTAAAGAAGGAGACGCGGACGGCTCTCAATCTGTCCCCAAAAAGGAACAAGTCAGACAGAGCCGGGGTTACACATTACGCGCAGTACGCACGGAAACTTGTTGGATAAGCCTTTCCCGTTTGGCGCGTCTTCTGTTCCTCTTGGCATTGTTGGAGTGGAAGAGTAGTTGTGTGTTGCTTCCTGGTGTCCGGAGAGCTGAAGCTAGAGCAGCAGAAAGACAGGCAAAGCTGGTGAGAAAAGCGCACAAGGAAGGTCTCAAATGCTACTTCCTGTGTCAATAACCCCTGCTTCTTCACGCTGCCGCTTTCAAACTGCGGTGTTCTGACACTACAGGTTTGCCTTTTAACGGTAGATTTTTCCACGTTTGTTCCTCTACGTTCTTGCCAGGCTGTCATATGGAGTTTGATCCGTTACTTTTGAGGACAAGCGTTCAAAGTTATGAAGCTAGTTGTAAGTTACTACTGTTGTTACCATGTTTTTAGCTGTAAACATGCTATAAGCTATGATCTTTAGTGTTTGGCACATGTTTCTCAGCTTTATGCCACGCATCTAAACCAAAAAGCATCTATTTGAGTCAGATTTAGCTTGAATTATTGGCTGTTTTAAACTTACTTGTTGCATTTATTAGTTGTTATAGAACTGCCCTTTGCAACTTTGTCTTTTCACTTTGTGACATTGTCCCACTTTACTATTCAAAATATTTGAATTGCACTATTGTTCAGTGGTTTGAAACTATGCAATGTACATCTAGTTAAAATAAATGTAATATAACAGGAATCTATAAAGTCTTATGAACAATATTAGCGGTATATTCCTGCAACTTCCAGCATAAATAGTGTGTCAACATTTTGTGACAAAGTAATACATTATACAATATAGTTATTTATGAATTAAATAAGCAATATTGATGATGAATAGTTCTCAATGCACTCTATAACTTTAATGGGCAGTTTATAGCAACAATAACCTTCCAGATATTCAGGATGATAGCATTTCAATAAATAACTTAATAATAAAAGTTTGTTGAAGTAAATATTTATTCTACAGTTTTAGAAATCAAAATAAAACGTGCTTTCTTAATATCTTATAGCAGTGTATTCTGTCCGATGGAACGTCTACTTTTTGGGGTAAACTTCTCAATATTTTAAGAAAAAAACTGCTCGACCTGTTCTGACTGTCTATCCAAGGAGCCATATTTTATTTTTTACAATATTGCTTCATTGTTCATTGAGAAGATTTTTTTTAATTTTTTTTTTATAAGAGAACTTGACTTTTGACACCATCTCTTTCAAATTTTGGACACTTCTGCTGTCGCAACACCTTCCCACAGCAGATGCACTGACATTCAGGCCGCCCGTGACCAGTGGAGGACAAACATAATGGCCAAACGTTCACCAAATTTCACCTCTTTTTGAGCGTCCCATCATGGAGCAGGAGGAGGACAAGCTCGACCACGATCTGGCAGAACACCCGGCTTTGGACCTCGGGGATCCGGATGCCGAGGTGGTGTCATCATCTACCACGTCCTCCAACGCGTCACCGAGCACCGTGCCCAACGCCGAGGTGTCCTGCACTGAACCGGCCCCCGAAATCCACCACCACAAGCCATTCACTCTACGCATCTTCGGCAGGAGGTCAGTGAACGCATCAGCATTGCACAGAACACGCAACGCCCACTTCACCGTCCTACGCTTTTAATACTGCGCGTGAAAATAGGTCAATGTATTCGGATGGGGGCATTTCTAGTATATTTATCACGCTTTGAGGTAAAACACCCACGCTTGTACTAATTGTTATTTGTTCTAGATAATGTATTACTTTCCTACACCGCATTAATGATTTAAGTAACTTGTTTGAGCGCAACACGTGATTTACATTTACAGTACAAATCGATGACATTGCCATCTCTATTCATTTAACTAAAACATAGAGAGAGTCGTACAGCCTATTCAAACTGTTGTAAGTGTAAATAACAGGATTCGTCTTATCTAAAGCATCAGTGTGTTCTTCACCAGCGTCCACACTTTTTTTCACTCGATTACATTATATTGGAGTTTCTTTGTCTCTGGTCTGACTTCACGGGGAACTACCAAACCACTGAGTACTCTGCGGTTGCAATTTTTGACTTGGTTTATTGTGTACCCTTATACACTGGTAACTCTTTCCTCCATATCTCTTGGCACAGAGATTAGATTGGACATTCAGATAACAGAAGTAGCAGTGCAGCACAGTAAGCTGTGAAGTAAGATGTTAGTGCAAAACTGAGTAAATGATAACGCCAAAAACTATTTTGGCACATTAACACTAATGAAACCCAGCTCTGTTTTTAAAAGGTCAAGAGAGGAAGCCCCTCCCCATGACGATCAGATATGAAGCTTTTATAGCAGTCATTGCTAAATAATGTGATTATAACCAAATAACCTGCGGAAGGTAATTCAATATTATAAGCTTTGGCTAAAGATAGACTTTCTTGATAGACTTTCCTTGGAAGTGTTTTGAGGTTTCCTGATTCAAGTCTGGTTTTGTCCCATGAATATGTTATTAAAATAATGATACAAAATTCCAACATTTAATGTTTTTAATTTAATGATTATAATAATATATTTATAGGTTCGACCTGATTAGTTCTCTAAAATGCCATTGATCTTCATTAAATTATCTGTGGTAAAATCGATGCAAACTTACAAAGCCAAGATAACGACTTATTGGTGATGTTACCTTATGCACGATGTAATATTATTCTCAATCTTATACAAACCAATGTAGACAGAAACTATGTGCTATGTTTACATTTGTAGTGCTGTGAACCACTTTTAGCCCCACTTCCTTCTGATGTGAGTGAATCATCTTTGTGTGATCATTTTGTGAGTCTTAGTCATTGTGCTGAGCAGGTGCATATATACCACATTTACAACCTTGTCTAAGAAAAAAATATATATACAAGTATAACTGGACTTTGATTGTTGGCATTATTGTTCTGTGTTTTTTGAAATCTATACGCTACAGTGGATGAGGGGATGGCACTGACCTCTTACAGCTCTCGGCAACAGGGTTTGATTCGCAGGCCCAGGTCTTTCTCTGAAGTATTTTCGTATTTTCTCTCTGTATTTGAATGGGTTTCCACAGCACGTATTTTTTCAAAAGATCATAGCAACAGCACATGGTCATCCCCTTGAACCCATTTGTCCCTCACTGTGCATAAGCAGTTCCTATTTTGTACAATCACGGTTTAATCATTGACTTTACAGTGATACTCGGTTTGTTACATACATGTTTGTTCTTTTTTTATTTAAAACTTTTTTTCTGGCCACTTCAAATCGCCAGTGGAAAGCTAATTGAGTAGACCACCAAAAACGGTATGCTATTGTGAGCCATTTTAGCACATTCTATTTAAGGACAATTTAATAAATATGACCTTTTTATGAATATATTTTTATCCAAACGTAACCCACCGGTGTAGCATGAGATCGTGGAGGTCCTGGGAAGTCAGGTGGAGCTCTAATCTGGCGCCTCTCTGTCTAATTATAGCTGCGTTTAATGGATTGGTGCAGAAATTAATTACGATACACCATTTCCAGAGTCTAGTGGGTCGGTTGGACTGTGGGGGATTCAGTCGTCAGCGGGACAGAGGTAAAGGGGACTAGGGCGACCGTCACCGCTGCTGATGTTTAAGACGGTTTTAGTAGAAAATGGGCTAAGAGTTCGCTGTATGAATTCACACAAATGGGGTAAGTAACAGAATCATTATTAACGGACATCTCTGTTTTAGGTTAGGTTTAGGCATTGCGTTTATACTATGTTCCGCCACTGAACAGAAGTGGGACAGCGTTGATAAATTGGGTATCTTTCAGGTTCTAGATTTAGATTATGTCATAGTTTTAGATGGAGGGCAGGGGCCAGAAAATCCACAGTTGTTGAACCAGCAGAGTTTTCATTGTTTGGCTCCATAACCATATTGGACGAATGGTTCAAAGTTCTTTCTACTGACAAGAATCTTCCAAAAAATATGATTGTACAATAGTAGGCTTATGCCTATGGGAGTCGGTCAACTGTACAGATTGGTTGGCTGTTAGTTCGAAACATAGGTCTGAAGAGATAATCCAGGTAGACTTTGACCTAGTGACCGTTACGGAGGTCACAGGCTGGCGATGTAAACAATGTGTCTGAAGGATAATGCTCCCACAGGATTAACTCTGTCGTTCTGACACCCATACTACTCATATCAAAGTACTTGACATTTACTTTGTTAGACCGGAATTTCCACACCGATGGAAGTATGGATTACACCAGAGTACACCATTATTACCTGCCACCTGGACTGGACACGCCTCTTCTGTCCTAATGCCACGGCCCTGACCCGTGAGAATTTGTCTATAGAGCGCAGTGCGTGTGTTTGTTCAAACGTCTCATGACAGGATGACAGGATGACAGGATGACCGGATGACCGGATGACCGGATGACAGGATGACCGGATGACCGGATGACCGGATGACAGGATGACCGGATGACCGGATGACCGGATGACCGGATGACAGGATGACCGGATGACCGGATGACCGGATGACCGGATGACCGGATGACCGGATGACAGGATGACCGGATGACCGGATGACCGGATGACCGGATGACAGGATGACCGGATGACCGGATGACAGGATGACCGGATGACAGGATGACCGGATGACAGGATGACCGGATGACAGGATGACAGGATGACCGGATGACCGGATGACCGGATGACCGGATGACAGGATGACCGGATGACCGGATGACCGGATGACCGGATGACCGGATGACAGGATGACCGGATGACCGGATGACCGGATGACCGGATGACCGGATGACAGGATGACCGGATGACCGGATGACAGGATGACCGGATGACCGGATGACCGGATGACCGGATGACAGGATGACCGGATGACAGGATGACCGGATGACAGGATGACAGAATGACAGGATGACAGGGCAGCTTTTGGTTTGGTTGTTTTCATGACATAATTTTCCTCAATTTGAATCCTCAAACTCTTGTAATATTTAGCCCGCATACTCATTCTCATGGGTCAAATGCAGAGGACAAATAAAGTACACCTTAATCTTAACCTTATGCTAGCGCCGTGCTGATTGGACAGAGCTGATTGGACAGAGCTGATCACACGGTCACGTTTCTTTTGCCATAGGATAAGGAAACGAGGAAGTAATGCAAACGACACAAATGTTTTTCGCCTTGTGCGTCGTTGGGCTCAGGCTGAGAAGTTCTGTTTTACAGGATGATTTGGGGGAAATGCAGAGGGCGGCCTCTGATTGGCTGCTTTTCTTCCTGCATTGGTTTAAGCCTGTGTCAACTGAAATTAAATTACTCATGTTTTGTTTTTATTTTTTAACAAGCCTCTGATTGATCGGATTCTAAAATTTTAAAAGAAAGACTACTCTCATGTGACATTTACCAGTGACTATAAATGCCATTTTGTTGAAACCTTAGATACCCTGTGAGGTTTAGCATCAGCCTCTTAACAAGTAGGGTCAAATGCCAAGACCCCGTGAACGCTTAAGCAGTCATTTGAGGAAAATCTGTGTGTGCCTTTTTGCATGAATTCATCATATTCATTCATAAACAAAAGCCATGTCGTGTTATTTGTTTGTTCATTTATTAGCCTCTTCAGTAAATAGTTTTGGTCACAGATATGGAATACAATCACTATTATTTGACCTCTTTTTTCCCGTATCTCCTCTTGCATTGTGTTGTGTATGATTGATTGTACTAATGGCCTCTATGTCGCTAATGAGCATGAGTTAAATGATCTGCTGCTTGTGCCTCCCTGTGTAACCAGATTAAACTGGAGTTAGAAATGGGCCTGGACTCACTCACTCAAACGACCCTACACAGTTACAATAGCAAAGGCCATAATGCTTTTCAGATAAGACAAAACCAACCAGTCGCTGGCTAAAAAAAGGGTTGGATTGTCTACAAGATTGTAAATAAAACGACTCCAGAAGAAGTTGATTCTGAATCACTCTAATCTTCCATGAAATTGGATCAAATCAAGATATTTAGGTTGTAACATATTGCTAAAAATATATTCATGTTTTTCAATGTTGCTTATGCCTATGGGAGTCGGTTGCATGGTTATTTTGGAGGTCCCAGCCTGAAACGTTTAGGAACCCATTTGACATGAACATTCAAGAGGGTAGACTTATGTTCTGGATTAGGCAATGAAATGGCTAGAAGAATTTAACGTTCATGTTTCTTCTCGTGGTTTGGGACATGGTGCGTTTTAAGGATTTTTTTGGACTTTATTTGACAGGACTGTGCTGTGTGAAATGTGTTTGAGAGGGAGATGGACATGCAGCAAATTGTCGGAGCTGTTGACTTTTGATCAGTAACTGTCAGTTTTTTGAACAAAGTGTATGATTTAGTTTGCTGCTGTCTGTGCACATGAGCAGAACAAAAAAGTGGAGTGCAGTTTAACCTGATTGACACTGCGGTTTGACAGGTCCAAAATATTTATAATTTCCAATAAATGTTGATGGAAAATCTTCGTACCCCGTCCAATTTAAAAGTGTATAACAGATGTGACAAATATATCAAATGACAATACAAATGCATTCAAATGGCACTGATCGTGTGACGCTGGTCCTCACTCGGTTGTGTGCATGTAATGTCATGTAAATATCTATGTATTTGCATACGTTCAGGTTGTCATGCCCTGAACATCACTCTTTGTTACTAGACAACCATCCACAATTCCCAGTGGAAATGTAAACATCTAAAAATACCTGAGATTTTGTAACCTTAATGCAAACACAGAATTTGAGAGAATCTGTTTAATTTTATCACCGCATCTGTTACATTCAGTGATGTAACGGATGCTGAGATCAAGTTGTGGTTAACTTGTGGGTAAATGTGTCCTTGCAGTAGGATGACGTTTTTATTCGTGATATTTCGATAAGAGTTTTTCCAGTGTTTATCTATAGCATTGTATAGTTTGACTCTGACGTCTTCACATGAGCCGTTTCACAACAAAATGTATTCTCATTTTGACAAAGCTGAATATATCAGAGTTGGATTTTGTGTGGATCAACTTTAACCCAATTTTTTTGACTCATCCTAACCTGGCTTTTTGCTTCAAACCAGAGAAAGCAACAGCAGCTGCACAAGTCCAAGATCTAAAGGGCACAGATAAACATTGTTTTGGGGCAAGACTCAAAGGTTTTGGCTATACAAAATTCCCACGACAATAGATACAAAAAATATTGCAAGTTTGTCCAAAATGTCCCTTGATATACATTTTTACAATTTATAGTATGTAATACAACACTGGTAATATATTATACATGTGATAGTATCTTTGCAATGAATATTCTGAATACAAGAACGTTTTTATTAACTTGTCCCACAAATCGGTGGCCTCAGAGTCTATTGGATGAACCTAAACTTGATTAACCTAAACGTTCTTTTCTGTTTTAGTGCAAAAATAGTATGACATTCCTTCTCGTCTTGGTAAGTACATTTGTTGAGCCGTTCACAGGTTTATTGTGGGTCCTTATCAGCATTGTTGGCTCTGTGCCTTTTGCGTCACTGACTGACTGTATCAGATGTTACTCGGAGAAATGAACCGCCGTCTTATTGAGTTTCACAGACTCTGGTCCCGCCCCTTTTGTGAGGTCATGTGACGTGGGGAGGCTCCTAAATGTCACTGGGGTCGGCACAGGTTTTGCTCTCTCTGAATAGGGGTAAATATGGGGACCCTGTACTTACAGGTGTAATATATTAGACTATTGATAGCAGCGTCGTGTAGCCGTTTTGGCACAAATGAAAAAAGATATCTAGAAAATTCTATTGTAAACTAGCTTCTATTTCATAGTCTGAGTGAGGTGAACAACTGCAGCCTTGGCGTCTGTTGAATAGACTTTATTATGTATATATTGTCTCAAACTCTGGATGGGAGACACAAGGACATTTCTGCTCATAGACTGGGCAGAGACAGGAACACATCCTGGAGGAAGGGGAGTATCTTTGCTTTATCTTCTGTAAGAGTTTTAGTACCTGTTGTACTACACAACATACACAAATAGAAGTGTAGTATGCAATTGTTACACTGAATGGTCAAATAAATGGAATGCAACTTCCCATATATTAGAATATAGCGTTTTACTTGTGGAAACCCCTGACTTTCATGGTTTGCCTGGTCTCCAAATCATTTATTTTTTAAATATTTGTATTTATTTATTATTATTAGTCAGGGATGCCATTCAATTTGCAGATTTTTACATCAATTGCCCGTCTAGTCACAAACTTTCAAACTGGCTCTCAATTGTTAGTTCTGCAGAAATGTACTGTAAGCATGAAGTAAGAGACACAATATGCACACTTGTGAGTTTTGAACTGCTTACTCTGTGGTATGTGGGTGGACCATTAACCTACTGCGTTCAAAATAATATAATGATTTGATTTGAGATGTTTTGGACATCGGACAGACAAGTGGGTTGAATGTGTCGTAAGTTTGAGGTCATTTGTTTGAATGGAGTAGTTCACAGAAGGACGTTCCTCTCAAGTCTGAAGTGTCAAGTTGATATTTAAATTCAGGGCTTTGGTCAAGGCAGCGACATTCAAATAAGTGCAGTAAGTCTCTTCATAGACTCAGAAATGCTGTATTATCAAGATAAAAACACATCTACAATCAGATCAGTGTCAGTGCTTCTTTTTAGAGTTAAATGTGTGGATATGTGTGAAAGAATCTTACAAAAACTTAAATACAGCAAGTGCTTGGGGTTTCAGTAACGCGGGGTCAAATTTAGCTTTAGTCTAGTCCAAGTAAAATCTAGAATAGTAATTAGAAATGGTAGAGATTTACCGGTATGTTTTTGAATATCTGACATCGATATGATTCATGAGAACACGGAGCAGCCAATGAGCTCTGCTGGTAAATTGGGGCTGATGTGTAGGGCAGATTTTAAGCCTTTTTTCCCCCATATTATGTGTTTTGAAATCACTCTAATCTCAATATGTATACATTACACTGCAAAACAAAAGTATTTGCCGGTACTACAAGGCAAAAGTTTGAACACATGACATCAAATATATGAAGCAAGATACAACAGTGGAATTATGTAACACATTTAAATCACTGTCTTATTTTAGATTCAGATTCCTGTATTCACACTCTTAGCTTCCTCTCATGATCTTCATAATGAAATCACCTGGAATGGTTTTCACTGCTCAGCCTGGTCACGGCTCAGTGCGGTGTCAAGAGAGTGTGTAAAGCCGTGATCTCAGCAAATATGAAACTATAGAACAAATATTTTCACACGTGATTCACACTTCACATGTTTAAGTTTAGGACATTCCATGTGTTCAGTTCAATGCCTTCAGTGACTCACAGTATTTCACAATGTTTAAAAAAACATTACATCAAAATTGTGTCCAACCTTCTGACAGCTAGTGTATTTAAATAGAAACACGGGATTGTTAGACCTATAAGACGGCTCTGTAGTATTTTTTTATAGCCCTTTAAACATTTACAAACTTAAAATTGCCACAAAATTATAACAATTCTTACCCTATAGCAGATTTAAACTGTTTTTTTTTTTCTGACTTTATATAGCTTGTTTTATCTTTGTTCATGGGTTTATGTTGCACCGAATCACCAAAGCAGGTTATGTGTTTGTGAATTCTGTTTATTGGCAATGGCAATAAAGCGTTTCTGATTCTGATCTAAAATGGCAGGAACTGTAGGATCCTTCTTTTCGGACTCCACAAAGCAAACACCTGCATTTCCGTGAATTAGTCGCTCTAAACTGCCCTTTGTGAACGAGTCTGAATAGGAAGAAGACCTCAATACCAGGGAAGACATTCTATGGACCTCTTTTTATTTTCCGGTGTGCCCGCGCATCCAGGGATCTCCGAGACCCAGTTCTGTTTCTGTCAATGGTTGGCCTTGTTTCTAAATAAAGATTGGCCCCAAAAGGAGGAGGAACGAGGGAGAGTCAAGAGGTGTCCACCAAATAAGACGAAAGGACAAGGGACAATTAGGAGAGGAGTAAGAAGAAGAAAAAAACCACAACGACATTCAAGGTTTCAAATGGGGTTCGTGAGGATTCGGCCTTTCAAAATGTCACCAGTGTTTGCAAAGGTAGAGCGGGTTTTGGGCGACGTCTATTTGTGACATACTCTGGTGGTGAATAAACTGTAACCCACATAAGACTGGTCAAAAGAAGGTTACTATTGTCACTAAGGATGTCGCATATCGTGTATGAGGAATAAAAATTACATTTTAGGATTATTCACGATTGTTGGCTGTTGGACATTGGAATCCTTTATTGTTCTTTTGTCTAGTTTTATGAAATCAAACTTTCTGAATGAACAAGTCACGATCTTGTCACATAAACGGCCACAAAAAAGTACTTTTGTTTGACTTTCGGAGTATAGATTGAACAAAAAATTTTGCTTTCTGCAATTTTTACTTCTTTCTTGTTGATTATATCACGATTATTAAGTAACTGAATACTATTGACATTCTTTGTTGTACTGACGATATAATTTCTATTTTGACAATAAAGAACAGGATCAATACTATATACTAGATTTTGAAACCACACTCATAATGAAAACACACTTCTTTTATACAATAGAATATAATTTTCAATATAACATGTTAGTAGCTTCTTTAATCTTACAATGCAGTCTTGTAATATCTTTAGATCAATAGCATATATAACGATATCTGGTTTTAGTATCATTTAGTATCTGGGTATTGACATTTTTGACAAACCTGTCTTTTTGTTGTAGTTTCCAAATGCATATTTTTATTGTAAGAATGATCAAAAATAGGTGTTTTTTTGTAAAAGAGGGTGATTCTAAAGGTCAAAGGTCAAATGTTTAGAAAATGTTTACAGCATGACTATTAACATAAAATATTCACAGGATCAGTTTTTATTGTCTGTCCCCGGGGTGAGGTGTGAGTTTGTGAAGAAGTCTTTTCTGTTGATGGAACTGGTCTCCTTAGAATCATTCAAACAAATCTTAAATAACAGGGAACTAAAATCATCCAAGTTTAATCATTTTAACTGATCCTTTTGAAGCTACTGTAATTGATGGCTCGTAATTTTGATCTGAATCTGTAACATTTGTTGCCTCTTCGCCAGGCTGCTCTTGAAAAAGAGATTTTTAATCTCAATGAGACTTTTCCTGTTTAAAAGAAAAAGGTAATAAATTAGGGCCGTACTCAATATATTGAGATTGTGATGTATTGTGACAGACTTGGCAATACGTGTATCAATACAGTGATGTGCATCACTTTTTTTTTGAGTTTTACACTTCTTAACCTACAGACTAATGCATCGAGGCTGACTCCGAGGAGCTGAAAATGTGATTCAAGACAGTTGTCTTCTAATATTAAGGACATTGTGAACATGAAATAAATGTTATTATTCTACTTAATCAAAACATGATTTTGGTAAACTTTTAACACTGATTTTAAGGGATATCCATGACTCAGGAGGCATATCGTAAGGTATGTCTTTAGTTGGCTAAAGCCCTAGAGCTTACAAGGTTAACAAAGGTACCAAGTTTTTCTCTTATCATTTTTTAAACCTTATACGATATCATACAAAAACATCCCACTAGGATGTATTAATCAATTATAGATAGGACCTTAATTGATTGTATTTCTTAAAGTCTTGTTCAAATATTTTGGGATTTGAACCATGTAGTGCATGAAAACATTGACAGGTAATACACACAGGTAATACACCTTTGAACCACTAGAGTTCAGTAGAGTAAAGACCATAGCGGAGCGCTCATACAGAAGACACTCTAGTCTTCTGTGCCCTTAGAATATTTGAGGTGACTGTGGACTGGGAGAAGCCGCAGTGGTACATCAGCCCTGATCAGATTGTCCTGCTCCTGTGTGAACCTTTTGTTCTCACCAACTGGATGGAGTTAATAGTTTTATTTGGGAGGGAAACGCGATACGTCACTTTCCCCACTGGCTGGAACGCGACGCAGGCATTATTTAAGGGGAACTCAATCCGTCCGAATTAAGTATTAAACAGATCAGGCAGGTGCTCTAGTTTCCCCAGCATGCATCACTCACAGATCATAGTGGGACGAGGAGTAATAGTTGGATCAGTGGTGTTATAGCGGGGTAGCAGTGTTCTGTGTTGTGTCGCTTTCTTCACTGCGAACGTTGTCACTGCTTTCTACTGTAATATCAATATTTATACTGCACCTTCATATTACTACTTCAAAATCAATTCGAGTTTATGTTATCGCAATCTGTGCTTTGTCAGTCAATATAAATAGTCACATATTTCAGATAAAATTGCAGTGGGGCAGGCTTCCAGTTAGAGTATCAGTGCACACTTTTGGTGTTTCAGTATTAAGTTTGTAAAAGCCGTAAAAGTATCATTATACAGTGATCAAAAGAAAAATATGGATTGTACCTGGTTTAATTTACTTATTTTTTCCACTTGTAATCTCTGGATGCATGGACTTTGATCACCATCTTATACTTATTATTCATTTTAATTCGTGGGATATTGCTTCCTCAAATATACCTGCTAAAGCCACATGATTTTAGTAACAAATACTGATGTTAAAGATGGAGCCTAGTTCTGTAGCGGCTGTGGCTGAACACCAAACTAGTGCTCTAACTTGAATCCAGTGGTCTGCACAGCTTCTAAAACGTTCACGTTGTTAAATGTTCATTCAAAGGTGCACTCTGTCTGGGGCTCCCAAAATAACTATGTAACCAATTCATGACCTCCACAAGAATGACATCGAAAGCGGCAATCATTTCAAGTGTCGGAACATGTCGAATTGCGTTCATTGTTGTTGTTATTCCAGTTTTTAAATGAGGTCAGTTCAGTAAATGTCACTATCCCCCGAGACTTTTGCTGACCAGCTGCGTGGACCCTATTAGGCCAGCACAATGAATTGAAATTGAATTGGAATTGCTATAATTGACACACTTAGCAAATCGCAACGGCTGCAATTTTTTAATGTACCATAATAATTTAGATTGTACAAACATGATCTGGAGTACAGGTCAGTTCATAGACTTATTTCAGTCTTTTTTGTCAATTCTGCTGGACGTGTTTAAAAAAATATGAACTTTGAGCATAATTGTATGAGTAAAATATAAATCGCAAATCTAATCTCAATCACAATACTGGTCAGACAAATGACATTTAGATATTTTTCCCAAATCTGACGCACTTGAAGAAAATACCCGTGGCGCTGCACACATTATTTAATATGTAATAGTTAGAATATGTTTACTAAAGCATAATTAATCATGTGCTTTACATTTAAATCTTTTTGACAGAACTGGTAAATCCTATCACATAAAGACAGTTTTCAGTTGCAGTTTTCTCTTTTCAGACCTGTTTGCATACCCCTGAGGCCACCACACAGTTTGGGAACCACTTGTCTAGAATGTTCCACAGTATAGCATCAAACCCACAGGAGTTGCCACCAGGCCAAATTACTGGCCAGATCTGTGCAGAGGCGAGTCCTGCTCATTCGCAGTAAGGATACAAGATATATCTACCCTGTGACCTGTAACAGAATAAATGCTAGGCTAGTTTAAAAATGTACTGTGGAACATTCTAGGCAGAAAAAAAACATCTCCACGCAGTCACCCACCAGAAAAGTGACGTAGTGCACCTTTTAAAGAGGGTCACTATTGCGGTGTAGGTATACTATAGTGTTGGGAAGTGTCACTGGGATAAGAGTCCTGATCTGTCTCTTGGCTTTAATCCAAAGTGACTGCCGCCTTTAAGCCTCTTCCAGGGAATTAGGTAATCTCCCACTATTTTCAGACCTACAACAAACTGAACTGGAGCTGCAGAGAACTTGGAGAACCGTAGCACTTTCCCAGGTGCATACTGTAACTGCAGAATGAACCAGCTCTGGAGACGACACAACGCTGAACGCAATGACACAACAGGAGGAGAAAGTCGCTTGGTGTTTGTGCTTCGTGTTCGAGAGCAAGAACATGTGCTCGCGATCAATAATAATTCATTACAAAGCATAGCAGAACCTTAACGTGATTTAAGGGGAAGATTATGTGATTAAAGGCATATTATTTGAACCAAATATAATATAATATACTTTATTCCGCCCGTCCACATTACTTCTGATTGTGTTGGCATTTCTGCTCATGCTGGAATTCCATTTATTTCTGTGGAGAACTAGAAAAAAAGTCTCATCACTAAAATGTTATTTAAAGTAGCTTGAATTGTGTAAAATATTAACCAACAAGGGAACAATGCACTATTTCTCTGGGCGGCTTGAAAATGGCTTTATAGTCTTGTATTTATTTGATAAGCCCAATGCTAAATCACACAACCTGAAAGAGGGGTACAATTAATGGTGTCGTCCTTAGCAACTTCCTGAATTAAATTGGATAAGAAAGGATAATTTCTACTTCATGTACAGTATGTTGATATGATAAAGTGGCAATAGTGGGAGTAAAGTGGTAGATGCACTGAACCCCTAATGGCGACTGTGGTACTAGTGATGTAATAGTAACTGAAATTTGTGGTGTCGTATTGTCAAAAGTCTCAATAATGTAGTGTTCTGTGACAATGAATCATTTGTTTAAATGCATTGTTTTGTTGCAGCAGCAGCTAAAAAAACAGAGGGAACTTCTTACCATGATCAGTGCAGACAATATGAAGAATAACTGTTGTTTAGCACTTTTTTAGCACTTTTTTGGAAATATAATAGTAATGATTCGCACTAAAAGCTTGTCATAGCAAATGTATCTGTCAGCCTATTCAAGACGTTGCAATAAAAATCATACCATGAAATTAATATTGTGGCAATATCATACCTTGAGATTTGAATATTGTTACATATCCCTTTATTGTATTTACAAATATTGCCACTGACACAAAAAGAAGGATAACCCTTTTCTAAATGTTTTTGTATCTATTGTCAACCCTTATTCAACCCTCTACAGCTCAAATATTATTGTACCACAGAAAATAAAAAGAAAAAAATATTTGTCCCCAAAAAATATTCTTCCAGCTAATATTTATTGAACGATAAGTCGATAATTATCATGACTGCTACTAGTACTAGCAGTAACTTTGTCAACTCTATCAGAAATCAGATACTAATCTATACTGAAACTAGTATTGAAACTAGATACTCATTTGAACACGACTCACACTTTGAAAAACATCACATTAGCGTGACAAAATGTGACCTTTAGTGAACATTTCTAAAAAGGATCTTGAGCTTTATCAGAGCTCGTACAAGACCACAATGTTTGATAAAAGAAGTAGTATTAGTTTATGTTGAAACTGTCTGTCAATTGTTCAAAACCTTGGCCATAAAAAAAGAGCATTTTTAATTATAATTGTAGTACCGAGAAGTATTTTGAAATATTAGTATGGTGTCAACTCTAACTACTACTTCTACTACTACCAGTGACCATTTCAAAGTATTATATTTCAGAAGTGTGCGTTCAACAGAGAGCTTGGGACCCCAGACAAACGCCGCTGTGTGTGATCGAAGCCACATGCATCAAATTAGGCAAATGGATTCAGGTTAAAAATAACAGACTTCCTCTTTCCTGGACACAGCTCTTTGTGTGGTAAAAATAGGTAAGAGTTCACATTGAAGTCACTGATGTTAATTTTTGCGTAGATTTGTCCCTAACAACGCAGGGCTCCATGGAAACGGCACAAACATCGATGAGAATCTGAGCCTCGGTAATGGACTCTTACTCACACCTGCTGCAGCTCGGCCTGCACCAGTCGGATACGCTGTGGGAAAGTCCGACATTGTGAATATATTACAGTACTCCGAGGTGCAAGTACTACAAAATACAGGTTGTTTGTTCCTCTGAGTTCTGGTATTACAGTTTAGAAATCCTTTTATTATGGGATGGGTGAAGTGCAGTACAAGGGGATGATCAGTTTTAAGATGAACACATTTCTCTGACAGATTCTGCAATGATTTTTTTGTTGTAATTTAGGTTTTAAAATGAAAGTGCACATGACTGGTTAGACTACACATTTCACTCAATTGTAGTGAACGTGATTATATTTAAGATTTTACTAAACATTTGACAGATTTTTCTAAAATTTGACCATTTTGGTGATGTTTGTAATTGTACTTCCTGGTTGGACAGGATAGGCTGTTGTGACATAGGCAAAGGTTATTCCACAGTTTCATAGCAATCACATTGTAAACAAGGGTCAAAATTAAAAGTTATGATGTGACAAATTATTTAATTTAGTTAATGATTGTTTACTTCGAGAGGAGCCGGCTGAGGTGACTCGGGCATCTGTTCCGGATGCCTCCTGAGCGTCCCGTGGAAGACCCAGGACACGCTGAAGGGACTATGTCTCTCGGCTGGCTTGGGAACGCCTCGGGATCCCCCCGGAGGAGTTGGAAGAAGTGTCTGGGGAGAATAAAGTCTGGGAGTCCCTGCTTGGACTGCTGGGCCGCAACCCGGCCCCGGATAAGTGGAAGAAGATGGATGGATAAATTATTGTTTCAACGGTCAAATGTGTTGCCTGAAAATGTACACTTAGTGCTGACATAGACTTTGAGGATACAGTTTTATAATTCATCTACCGTATTTTCCGTAAGTATAAGTCGCACCCCGGCCAAAACTATGAAAAAAGGTGCGACTTATAGTCTGGAAAATACAGGTAGTTACATTTTTCTTCACAAACTACAACATACTAAGTAATTGGCCCTTTTCACAATATGATAGTTCCAGTTGCTGGGAAGGAAGTTGAGCTCCGTTTTTTTAAGGCAGCTGGGATTAGTCTGTTTCATGAAAAGAACCTGTAGAGAACCATGCAAGATTTTTTTTTTTTAAGTTTTTAGCTTCATTGCTTATCTACTTCCATTTTGACTCACTAGTCTGTTTTATGAGGAATAACTGGGAAGGAAACAACAACGTGAAGAGCTGCTTTAAGAAAAAAGTGTCTACATATCAAGTATTAGATTAGATCAATTTATGGAAACATCCCTCATACTGAACAATATCAGCACATAATTATTGTCCATCAGCAGTTTAGCTCAGACCTTTGCTATCGTTACATTTTGACAAATGATCTGCTGCATTCTATTCATTATTTTTAGTTTTATTTATGTTTTATTACCACCTCTGTCTTCCACATGTTCGTCCTAGTTTGTCAGTGGCACAGTGACAGTTTGTGGGTTTTAACACTAGAAACAGGTGTGAGCTCAGGGTCTGCTTTATTCAGGTTTATGTGAATGTGTTTGGTTTTTTCAAAATATACCGTATATGGAAATATATGGAAATATACAGCTATACCTAACCACTGAGCTAACAAATAGTTGTTAATCCATACGACAATTTGTCAAAATCAACATGAATTAAAGCCGCAAGCGGCATCCAACGGCCCTCGCGGGCCGCCGGCCTTCCGACTCTGCGCTTTCGACTTGATAAAGATGGCGCCCTTATTGTGTGTTGAATAAAAAAAAGAACTTGACAGACGGCGACACGTTGGACATGGCCAATCCAGTGCAAATGAACACAAGTGTCAGTCAAATTTGCTGCGCCGCCGCACAGAGACCGTAGCACTTGGAATAAAAATATGGATAACTTTTGATGCCCCGCTTGTGTAGATGATTTTCCCCAAATATGAGCTTGATCGAGCTATTGCCCACAGAGGAGTTCATTAAAGTGTGAAGCGTAAATGTGAACATTTCAGAGATTTCGCTGTTTTCCCATTTCTGACATATATTTGCGGGTCCGCCACACAGAGACCGTAGCACTTAGAATCAAAATATGGATAAGTTTTGATGCCCCGCTTGTGTAGATGATATTCTCCAAATATGAACTTGATCGGACAATCGCCCTAGGAGGAGTTTGTTAAAGTGTGAAGCGTAAAAATGTGGTGATTTGAGCAATTCTATGATTTTCCCATAAGGATAACATGGGATGTTTCTGTCATCGCTACGGTTACGCCGTACAAAATATGACTTTGGCTCTCATACTTTTGTGATCAGGATGGCAAATTAGAATTTTGTTCAAAATATCATGTCATTTGGAAAAACTCTATTGTTTATAGGCCACTCTGAAGGCCAAATAGTCAGAATTCTGGGAAATGTTTGCGGCTCCGTCGCACAGAGACCGTAAAAGCTATCCTTAAAATTTGGATAACTTTAGATGCCCCACTTGTCTAGAGGACGTACACCGATTTTGAGGTCGGTGGGCAAAACGCACTAGGAGGACTTCGTTAAAGTGTAAAACATAAAAATGTGGATATTCGAGAGATTTAGCGGTTTTCCCATAGGGATAACATGGGAGGTTTATGTCATCGCTACGACTACGCCATAAAAATTAAGGCATTTGTCTGATTGGCTTTTTTGATCGCGACGCCAAAATAGAATTTTGGGTAAAGTTTAGAAAATTTTGGTAAAACTAATTTTTGACCTTCAATGTTAATTTAAAGGTCACTCTGTAGGGGGCGCTATCGCAGCCATTTCAATTTTGTCATCATAAACTGGTCCAAACTAGAAAGTTTAACAACTGATTCAAATTTGGTCCTAATCGGACTCGTTTTGATCAAATGGGAGCAATTTTTAGATCTGCAATATTCCAAAATAAGTTGTCCAACTTTGCGGCTGCGCCGCACACAGACCGTAAAAGGTATCTCAAAAAATTGGATAACTTTAGATGCCCCACTTGTCCAGAGAACGTACGCCGATTTTGAAGTCGGTGGGCAAAACGCCCTAGGAGGAGTTCGTCAAAGTTTGACGTGAACAAAATGGCTAACACAGCGTGTTTTCATTTTCAAAGGAAAATGGCGGCCATAGGGTAAGTCTGGGGGCGTGGCCACAATGATTTTTTTTTTTTTCCTCACGAGAGGAATGCGTGTCCCGAATTTCGTAGCTTTACGACAAAGTTGACCTCGGGGCGTCTCCCATAGGCGCAATGTATTTTGACTTTTGTCGGTGGCGCTGTCGCGCCATTTTTTAACGCAAAAAAAAAATGGCCCAGAAAAAACAAAATTTTTCGCCGATTCTGAATTTTGGGCAAAGTTTGGTGAGTTTTTGAGCATGTTCAGGGGGTCAAATTAGAGCTCAAAGCGCTGAAGAAGAACAAGAAAAATTAAAGCCGCAAGCGGCATCCAACGGCCCTCGCAGGCCGCCGGCCTTCCGACTCTGCTCTCTGCATTTTACAGAGTTGGCGCCAACGCAATTGTCTAAGAACTAAGACAGTGACACATTGGACATGTACAATGCTGTGCTTAACCAGTGCAAATGAAGACAAATATCGGTCAAATGTGCAGCTCCAGCGCACAGAGACCGTGACACTTGGAATAAAAATATGGATAACTTTTGATGCCCCGTTTGTGTAGATGATTTTCCCCAAATATGAGCTTGATCGGGCAATCGCCCTGGGAGGAGTTCGTTAAAGTGTGAAGCGTAAAAATGTGGTCATTTTAGAGATTTCGCTGTTTTCCCATTTCTGAAATATATTTGCGGGTCCGCCACACAGAGACCGTAGCACTTAGAATCAAAATATGGATACGTTTTGATGCCCCGCTTGTGTAGATGATATTCTCCAAATATGAACTTGATCGGACAATCGCCCTAGGAGGAGTTCGTTAAAGTGTGAAGCGTAAAAATGTGGTGATTTGAGCGATTCTACGATTTTCCCATAAGGATAACATGGGATGTTTCTGTCATCGCTACGGTTACGCCGTACAAAATATGACTTTGGCTCTCATACTTTCATGATCAGGATGGCAAATTAGAATTTTGTTCAAAATATCATGTCATTTGGAATAACTCTATTGCTTATAGGCCACTCTGAAGGCCAAATAGTCAGAATTCTGGGAAACGTTTGCGGCTCCGTCGCACAGAGACCGTAAAAGCTATCCTTAAAATGTGGATAACTTTAGATGCCCCACTTGTCTAGAGGACGTACACCAATTTTGAGGTTGGTGGGCAAAACGCACTAGGAGGAGTTCGTTAAAGTGTGAAACAGAAAAATGTTGATATTCGAGAGATTTAGCGGTATTCCCATAGGGATAACATGGGAAGTTTATGTCATCGCTACGACTACGCCGTAAAAAATAAGGCATTTGTCTGATTGTTTTTTTTGATCGGGACGCCAAAATAGAATTTTGGGTAAAGTTTAGAACATTTTGGTAAAACTAATTTTTGACCTTCAATGTTAATTTAAAGGTCACTCTGTAGGGGGCGCTATCGCGCCCATTTAAATTTTGTCATCATAAACTGGTCCAAACTAGAAAGTTGAACAACTGATTCAAATTTGGTCATAATCGGACTCGTTTTGATCAAATGGGAGCAATTTTTAGACCTGCAATATTCCAAAATAAGTTGTCCAACTTTGCGGCTGCGCCGCACACAGACCGTAAAAGGTATCTCAAAAAATTGGATAACTTTAGATGCCCCACTTGTCCAGAGGACGTACGCCGATTTTGAAGTTGGTGGGCAAAACGCCCTAGGAGGAGTTCGTCAAAGTTTGACGTGAACAAAATGGCTAACACAGCGTGTTTTCATTTTCAAAGGAAGATGGCGGCCATAGGGTAAGTCTGGGGGCGTGGTCACAATGATTTTTTTTTTTTGTCCTCACGAGAGGAATGCGTGTCCCGAATTTCGTAGCTTTACGACAAAGTTGACCTCGGGGCGTCTCCCATAGGCGCAATGTATTTTGACTTTTGTCGGTGGCGCTGTCGCGCCATTTTTTGACGAAAAAAAAAATGGCCCAGAAAAAACAAAATTTTTCGCCGATTCTGAATTTTGGGCAAAGTTTGGTGAGTTTTTGAGCATGTTCAGGGGGTCAAATTAGAGATCAAAGCGCTGAAGAAGAACAAGAAAAATTAAAGCCGCAAGCGGCATCCAACGGCCCTCGCGGGCCGCCGGCCTTCCGACTCTGCGCTTTCGACTTGATAAAGATGGCGCCCTTATTGTGTTGAATTAAAAAAGAACTTGACAGACGGAGACACATTGGACATGGCCAATCCAGTGCAAATGAACACAAGTGTCAGTCAAATGTGCTGCTCCGCTGCACAGAGACCGTAGCACTTAGAATATAAATATGGATAACTTTTGATGCCCCGCTTGTGTAGATGATATTTCCCAAAGTAAAGCTTGATCGAGCTATTGCCCACGGAGGAGTTTGTTAAAGTGTGAAGCATAAATTTGAACATTTCATAGATTTAGCGTTTTTCCCATTTGTGACAGTATATTTGCAGCTCCACGGCACAGAGACCGTAGCACTTAGAATCCAAATATGACTAACTTTTGATGCTTCCCTTGTGTAGATGATTTCCCCCAAATATGAACTTGATCGAGCTATCGCCCTAGGAGGAGTTTGTTAAAGTGTGAAGCGTAAAAATGTGGTCATTTTAGAGATTTCGCTGTTTTCCCATTTCTGACATATATTTGCGGGTCCGCCACACAGAGACCGTAGCACTTAGAATAAAAATATGGATAGCTTTTGATGCCCCGCTTGTATAGATGATTTTCCCTAAATATGAGTTTGATCGGACAATCGCCCTAGGAGGAGTTTGTTAAAGTGTGAAGCGTAAAAATGTGGTGATTTGAGCGATTTTGCGAGTTTCCCATAAGGATAACATGGGATGTTTCTGTCATCGCTACGGTTATGCCGTACAAAATATGACTTTGGCTCTCATACTTTTATGATCAGGATGGCAAATTAGAATTTTGTGCAAAATATCATGTCACTTGGGAAAACTCTATTGTTTATAGGCCACTCTGAAGGCCAAATAGTCAGAATTCTGGGAAACGTTTGCGGCTCCGTCGCACAGAGACCGTAAAAGCTATCCTTAAAATTTGGATAACTTTAGATGCACCACTTGTCTAGAGGACGTACACCGATTTTGAGGTTGGTGGGCAAAACGCACTAGGATGGGTTCGTTAAAGTGTAAAACATAAAAATGTGGTAATTTGAGAGATTTTGTGGTTTTCCCATAGGGATAACATGGGAGGTTTCTGTCATCGCTACGACTACGCCGTAAAAATTTAGGCATTTTTGTGATTGGCTTTTGTGATCAGGACGGCAAAATAGAATTTTGGGTAAAGTTTAGACAATTTTGGTAAAACTAATTTTTGACCTTCAATGTTAATTTAAAGGTCACTCTGTAGGGGGCGCTATCGCGTCCATTTCAATTTTGTCAGCCTAAACTGGTCCAAACTAGAAAGTTTAACAACTGATTCAAATTTGGTCCTAATCGGACTGGTTTTGATCAAATGGGAGCAATTTTTAGATCTGCAATATTCCAAAATAAGTTGTCAAACTTTGCGGCTGCGCCGCACACAGACCGTAAAAGGTATCTCAAAAAATTGGATAACTTTAGATGCCCCACTTGTCCAGAGGACGTACGCCGATTTTGAAGTCGGTGGGCAAAACGCCCTAGGAGGAGTTCGTCAAAGTTTGACGTGAACAAAATGGCTAACACAGCGTGTTTTCATTTTCAAAGGAAGATGGTGGCCATAGGGTAAGTCTGGGGGCGTGGCCACAATGATTTTTTTTGTTTGTCCTCACGAGAGGAATGCGTGTCCCGAATTTCGTAGCTTTACGCCAAAGTTGACCTCGGGGCGTCTCCCATAGGCGCAATGTATTTTGACTTTTGTCGGTGGCGCTGTCGCGCCATTTTTTGACGAAAAAAAAAATGGCCCAGAAAAAACAAAATTTTTCGCCGATTCTGAATTTTGGGCAAAGTTTGGTGAGTTTTTGAGCATGTTCAGGGGGTCAAATTAGAGATCAAAGCGCTGAAGAAGAACAAGAAAAATTAAAGCCGCAAGCGGCATCCAACGGCCCTCGCGGGCCGCCGGCCTTCCGACTCTGCGCTTTCGACTTGATAAAGATGGCGCCCTTATTGTGTTGAATTAAAAAAGAACTTGACAGACGGAGACACATTGGACATGGCCAATCCAGTGCAAATGAACACAAGTGTCAGTCAAATGTGCTGCTCCGCTGCACAGAGACCGTAGCACTTAGAATATAAATATGGATAACTTTTGATGCCCCGCTTGTGTAGATGATATTTCCCAAAGTAAAGCTTGATCGAGCTATTGCCCACGGAGGAGTTTGTTAAAGTGTGAAGCATAAATTTGAACATTTCATAGATTTAGCGTTTTTCCCATTTGTGACAGTATATTTGCAGCTCCACGGCACAGAGACCGTAGCACTTAGAATCCAAATATGACTAACTTTTGATGCTTCCCTTGTGTAGATGATTTCCCCCAAATATGAACTTGATCGAGCTATCGCCCTAGGAGGAGTTTGTTAAAGTGTGAAGCGTAAAAATGTGGTCATTTTAGAGATTTCGCTGTTTTCCCATTTCTGACATATATTTGCGGGTCCGCCACACAGAGACCGTAGCACTTAGAATAAAAATATGGATAGCTTTTGATGCCCCGCTTGTATAGATGATTTTCCCTAAATATGAGTTTGATCGGACAATCGCCCTAGGAGGAGTTTGTTAAAGTGTGAAGCGTAAAAATGTGGTGATTTGAGCGATTTTGCGAGTTTCCCATAAGGATAACATGGGATGTTTCTGTCATCGCTACGGTTATGCCGTACAAAATATGACTTTGGCTCTCATACTTTTATGATCAGGATGGCAAATTAGAATTTTGTGCAAAATATCATGTCACTTGGGAAAACTCTATTGTTTATAGGCCACTCTGAAGGCCAAATAGTCAGAATTCTGGGAAACGTTTGCGGCTCCGTCGCACAGAGACCGTAAAAGCTATCCTTAAAATTTGGATAACTTTAGATGCACCACTTGTCTAGAGGACGTACACCGATTTTGAGGTTGGTGGGCAAAACGCACTAGGATGGGTTCGTTAAAGTGTAAAACATAAAAATGTGGTAATTTGAGAGATTTTGTGGTTTTCCCATAGGGATAACATGGGAGGTTTCTGTCATCGCTACGACTACGCCGTAAAAATTTAGGCATTTTTGTGATTGGCTTTTGTGATCAGGACGGCAAAATAGAATTTTGGGTAAAGTTTAGACAATTTTGGTAAAACTAATTTTTGACCTTCAATGTTAATTTAAAGGTCACTCTGTAGGGGGCGCTATCGCGTCCATTTCAATTTTGTCAGCCTAAACTGGTCCAAACTAGAAAGTTTAACAACTGATTCAAATTTGGTCCTAATCGGACTGGTTTTGATCAAATGGGAGCAATTTTTAGATCTGCAATATTCCAAAATAAGTTGTCAAACTTTGCGGCTGCGCCGCACACAGACCGTAAAAGGTATCTCAAAAAATTGGATAACTTTAGATGCCCCACTTGTCCAGAGGACGTACGCCGATTTTGAAGTCGGTGGGCAAAACGCCCTAGGAGGAGTTCGTCAAAGTTTGACGTGAACAAAATGGCTAACACAGCGTGTTTTCATTTTCAAAGGAAGATGGTGGCCATAGGGTAAGTCTGGGGGCGTGGCCACAATGATTTTTTTTGTTTGTCCTCACGAGAGGAATGCGTGTCCCGAATTTCGTAGCTTTACGCCAAAGTTGACCTCGGGGCGTCTCCCATAGGCGCAATGTATTTTGACTTTTGTTGGAAAAAATAAATTTTTTCGCCGATTCTGAATTTTGGGCAAAGTTTGGTGAGTTTTTGAGCATGTTCAGGGGGTCAAATTAGAGATCAAAGCGCTGAAGAAGAACAAGAAAAATAATAAAAATAATAATAATATTTTTAGCAAAAACAATATAGCCGTTTCCACTATAACAACAAATTATACATCGTTTGAAAGCTCTAAGCCTTCCCGATGCCGCCATGGGGTGGAATCATCATTACGAGCGCTTACGCGCTCGTCACTCCCTATTCCGTCGGGATGCCCCGCCCACTCCCCATAGACTTCCATTGATTTGAGCAGATACAAGCATGGCCCATGCCTGCGGCATGGATTCTCGCGTACGGCACGATGCCAGGAGTGTTTTTGGAGGAATGCAGCGCTTCGCGCTGCTGTTGTCAACAATGAGTGAATGGGCTACGCCCATTCACTCATTGTTGACTATTTCTGTCATAGCAGGAGTAAGTATGCATGATCCATGCCTTCGGCATGGGCTAGTTCACTGTACTTGCCAGGGGCGACGGGGTACCAAACATGCGGGCTGCGCCCGCATGTTTGGTCAGACAGTTGCAACGCTGCCTTCGGCAGCGTTGCGGGAGCAATAGGCCCTCCGCCCTGCTGGGGCTCGGGCCTAATAATAATAATAATATTTTTAGCAAAAACAATATAGCCGTTTCCACTATAACAACAAATTATACATCGTTTGAAAGCTCTAAGCCTTTCCCATGCCGCCATGAGGTGGAATCATCATTACGAGCGCTTACGCGCTCGTCACTCCCCATTCCGTCGGGATGCCCCGCCCACTCCCCATAGACTTCCATTGATTTGAGCAGATACAAGCATGGCCCATGCCTGCGGCATGGATTCTCGCGTACGGCACGATGCCAGGAGTGTTTTTGGAGGAATGCAGCGCTTCGCGCTGCTGTTGTCAACAATTTGTGAATGGGCTACGCCCATTCATAAATTGTTGACTATTTCTGTCATAGCAGGAGTAAGTATGCATGATCCATGCCTTCGGCATGGGCTAGTTCACTGTACTTGCCAGGGGCGACGGGGTACGATGCGCAGCCCGCATGTTTGGTCAGACAGTTGCAACGCTGCCTTCGGCAGCGTTGCGGGAGCAATAGGCCCTCCGCCCTGCTGGGGCTCGGGCCTAAATATACTAATTCTCTCATTTACCCACTTACACAGTATTTAAAATGATATATGTTTAAGTGTTGTTTATTCTTCTGCAATTAAGACTCTATTGTTCCCCATTACACACCAACTGATATGTACTTACTTTGTTTTTTAAAATATGTGATACACATAGAATCCTGCAGCATTGAGGAGCCATTTTGGCTCAAATGACAAATCTACCGCTTGTTTCCATGAGCAGCAGCTTTGTTGTGATGACGTTTACAGTGACTCACTGAAGTGGAAATCGGCAGTTAAGATTGTCCAAAATATGCAATATTGATCCACAGGTGTCATAGATTTTATGGGCAGACAAAAGTCCTTTGCTGTGCTTGTCATAATGTAATTATACTTATTTATCACCATAATTACCACACTTTTTAGGTCTGGTTTTAGACCTGATTTAGTCCTGGTGCTACTTTTGAAAGTCAGATATTTTCTAAGGTGGAGCTTCAATCATTCAATCAGATATTTAACTATACACTGATATGTACTTTATGTTGCTCAGTTGCTCAGGTATAATACCCCAGTCGTCTATAGGTTCCAGAAGAAAATTGGATTCTGTCAACTGGACAAAGGTTTTTAAGGGAGAATAGGTTTTGCTGGTTCATTTCTGACAGGGAGCTGGTGAGTCCCTGATCCGGTCCCAACTGAAGAGGCTACTTGAAGGAGCTGTGAAAAGTATGCACTCTTGAAAACCTTTGTCCAGTTGACAGAATTCAATTTTCTTTTCTGCGATTAATGTTGGTAAGTGACAGTCAGTCTTTGAATCTTGTGCACTGATGTCCACTGTACTGATGTTGTGGCTGTTTGATTTCAGATCAGCTTCATAATAGTGACTGACAGGACACCTTAACCAGATGAATGAGTATGATCCGCAGTTTGTCTGACTGGAAATTCACACAGAAATAGAGTTTTTGTGATGTGTCATGCTGCTGGGTGATATTTGCAAGTCAACCACACGAGACAAGAACTATGTGGTGTGGGAACTGTAGTGCGGATAAGTGCGCATTCGTTTTCTAAATGAGTAGAATCACTTCTGTTTTTAAAAACGATGAGGATGCACAGTGTACCATAAACCGTCACGTTTTGGCAAAGTAGTCAAATGTAATATTGCAACTTGTAAAATGATAAAAACATTGAATTGATTAACAAGGTTTCTCAGTTACAAATGCACTATTTTTATTTAATTTTTTTATCACAGATTTGGCACCATTTTTGTCTTTATATAAGAGGTAACCAACGCTATCTGCTGCTGCTTCTTAGTGTTCATGCTTCACTGTGATTGGTTTAATCCACTTGTCACTCACACCAATAGGACTTCAAAGTGCTTTATAAAGCATTTAAAAATGTTAAAATGTTAAAATCTCAATACAAAAAAATGAAAGTATAATTAGTGCAGAAACAAAAGTTGGGATTTAAAATGTTTTATTGTTGGCATAATTCTAAGAGAGGCAGCCTGGGTCAAAATTCAGAGTTTACACCTAAAGAGGTTTAAGACTTTGAGTTACATTAAGCACATTAGATTCTTGGACAGAATAATGATTGGGGACAGGCGCTTGTATTGGTTTAAAATCTTCTTCATACTTCTTTTTAGCACTGTAACCATGCAAATAAAATGAATGCGCTGGCTACAACCCAAGAAGAGACTCAGTTAAACAAATATGCCCTTTTAGCTTTATTTTCATTGGATTTTACTGGGCCTATAAATAATTTTATCAGCCTACTATGGTGTTCATTACAACCCAACATGTTAATATAGTTTCAATGAAAGTTACTCTGCATCGGTTAAGATCTTCTTTCGGCAAAAAGTATCGTATCGGACCTGTAAAGCAGGTTGGTGCACCCAATATCGGTTCGCCCACGAGAAACATTTTCAACTATTATTCAAGTGTTGATGTGCCCTTGTTTGACTGGGAATCATCACGACTCCACACGTAGCTTACCTCAGCCTGTCGCAGCCCTAAGTCAAGACCGCAATCAAAACTATAGATTATTCGTCCTTCGTGTGCCGCTTCCTCTTTCTTTAAATGTATTTGTCATCCATAATGCAGCCGGCGTGGAGGGCCTTGAAGTGTTAATGAAGAAGACTAAGGCAGTGGGTGAAGTGGCCGCAGCCGCGCATTCATGCGAGGCATTGAAGTGCGCTGGGACAAAGGAGCGCTCGAATTGTGTGTCTGGACGCGGATTGCGGACGCTGTTGACGGAGCGGTATTAGCTTCAGTTATTTTAAAAAAGCAGCTTAGTTCCTCTCTCTTTCCTCCTCCCTCCTCTCTCTCTTTCTCTCTCTTCTCTTCCTCCTCTCTCTCTTCTCTCTCTGTCTCTTCCTGCGAATGTACATTGTGGTTCAGCGCTTCCTGCATATCGGACTCCGTATCAGGTTGTATCCAGATCATTTCATATTTCTCTGCCGTCGTTTTAGAGTGAAATTTTAGCTGTAAAGTCAATATAACGTTGTCTTATTAAGTTATTTTGGGCCATCACACTTTTCTTAGTCAATCAGTGTCAGACTCTGTTAAGTGCAGTGTTCAAATATTAGCAAAAACAACATGCAATTTGTCATAACTTTTAGCAAAAATAGTATGATATTGTCTCGAGGTCAGTTCAATGTCTGATAAAAGACTGTTCAGATTTTTAGGGCTGTGCAGTATTATTAAAAAAGTGGAATAAACATTTTGAAGCACCTTGTAACAGCAATGCAAATGGTGTTGTTTTGTTGCAACTTCTACTACGTTTAAAGATTCATTTATTTTTTATTATCATTTGTATTGTTTTGAAGTGGACAATTCTCCTGTAAATGTGTGCGTTTGAATAATGCAAATACTTTACGTTAGATATATATGTAGGTGGTGGTGTAGTGTGATATTGTATTATTTAGTTTTGTCTTGGTGTTGCCTGGGCTAGTTGAGGCTATTGAGGCAAGAGTGGGTCATGTAAACATATTATGAATGCATTATTTGAATTATTACATTTGACATAGTTCAGTTTGTAGATAATACAGAAAACAGCTCTTTGTACCTGTCAAAACAAGAGCACAAATCAGTTGAATCAATGTCAGATTAGGGTTATTCAATTATTATCACATTTATTTTGTGCGATAAGGATATTCTGGACATTACATTTCCTGTGAGCCAAACAGGATATCTTGTGCAAGACACATTCATGTACAATTGGAAAAGCCGTCTTATACACTATTCTATTCTCATCTAATGATGTTGTAACATTGATGTGTTTTTGTATTTATAATGTATTTATTAAAAACGCTACTCAATTTGCATTGCTTTGATGCCAATGTATGCAAGATAGTACCATCGAGGAACTGAATAATCATACAGTCATACAATATAAGAAAATGAATATACATAAAGCAAGGCAAGGTGTGAAAATGCTGTTGCATAAGAGTGCGTTAATACAGTTGACTCACTGAAAGTGTATGTTTGATTATTATAAGGATACAGATCTATAAATACATATATAAATACAAAATTCTTCATGTTTTAATTAGCCCTTAATCCTTTTAAATGTTTTTTCCACATCATTAGTTACTGAAAGTTGTTTTTAGATCATGTTTGAGTAATCCTATATTGTCCTATAACCGAGGCTCGAGTGCTCAGAAAAATTCCTGTTATCACCTACCCCCTGTCCCCGCCCAAATCTCTATATTTATGCTGCGTTCCATTTCATCCTTGGAGGCCAGACCTCTGATCTCTGAGTGAGGTTTTCTCCAAGTTTCTGTGTTCCAGTTGTCCAGTTGGAAAAACAATGATCAGCGTCACAGTTTGTGCTCAGCCAGATGCTGTTATTACATTTACAGTTTGTTAAGGCTGGTTTCAGAGCAAATTTCTGGTTTTGTTGACATTAGCTCAACATAGTGTTAGCAGCATTAGCATAACGGCACATTTATGAAGGCAGCATAGCAGCAGGTTCACATACTGTGGATAATAATTGCTGGATTGTTAAACTTGTCTTTATTTTCTAACTTGGATAAACTCAGAGCTCTGACGTTCCAGGGTGAATTTATAACTGGAACGCAGCATTAGTGTCAAATACTTAAACAATGAAGACTCAGATTGATACTAAAATATAGCAAAATAAAATAAAAACAATCCTCTTGTTACAGTGAAATGTCACTGAGTTCTGCAGTTTTGAACAGGACGTCAGTGGACCTTTTTCTATTACTATGCCGCTTTAGCTCAATATTGCAGTCTACAATGAACACAATTTAAAATGATGATCTACTTATTACAGTTCAGTACTGAGTACTTGGAAAAAAGCATAATATGTCTCCTTCAAGAACAGCGCTTTTCAAACTCTGCTCTATGATTATCTAGGTACAAAAATAACTTATCATTGAGTTGTATCTAACCAAGTGCACAGTCTAAACCATGACGACTGTCACCGGTACTTGAAGTTCGAGAACAGTTTGATTAGATATTTAATGCACAGAAGTTATGATCGTTGATGACGTGTCCAAAGTCTACATAGATTTTTGTGAACATTTCCAGAATGTTTCTCACGTTGCCTCCCAAAACGTTTGTTAAACAAGGATTACAAGTTTAAATCATCTGAACTGCTGACTGCGCTTAGAGAAAGTTAATCATTATTCAAAGTCATGCAAATACATGTTATCAATTCTGACAATTCAGCAAGTTTTGCATGTTTTAAATGTCAACCAGGAGACAAATAAGTGAGGTGCTACTGACGGTTTAGTTAATGGATAATCTTTTGCAGGTCGACTCTGGAGGATAGACAGGATGATGTTTTAATTAATTCTTAATAATCCAAAATCAAAAGGGGAGATGTAATTACCTTGAGGACTAGGGCTGGATCACTGGCTCTCATAGGTCACGATACATGGGATTATTTATATATTGCACATGAGATTCTGGCAGGCAGCGGAGTTTTGTACCATTTGGAGTCTATGGAGGGAATGGGAGGAGATGCCAGTGAGGAGGGAGTTGCAGTAGTCGAGGCGGGAGGAGATGAAGGCATGGATGAGGGATTCAGCAGCGGGGAGGGTGAGGCAGTGTCGGATTTTGGCGATGCGGCGGAGGTGGAAGTATAAGGTCTTGACGATGTGGCTGACATGGGGAGTGAAGGAGAGGGTGGGGTCCATGATGACACCGAGATTGCGTACCAGGGTGGAGGGGGTGATGGTCGAGGTGTCGATGCTGAGTGAAAAGGGACCAGTTTTATTGAGAGTGGATTTGGTGCCAATGAGGAGGAGCTCTGTTTTGTCACTGTTCAGTTTGAGGAAGTTGAGAGTGAGCCATGATTTTATTGTAGAGATGCAGGTTTCGATGTGGCTGAGGGGAGGGTTTTGGGTGGATTTGGTGGTGAGGTATATCTGGGTGTCGTCAGCGTAGCAGTGAAAGTCGAGGTTGAGTTGGCGGAGGATGTGACCAAGGGGGAAGATGTAGCAGATGAAGAGGAGGGGGCCGAGGACTGAGCCCTGGGGGACCCCCTGCGTTACTGGGGAGAGGGTGGATGAGTGACCGGAGAGGGAGATAAACTCTTGCCTGTTGGTGAGGTAGGATGTGAGCCAGTCAAGTGCAGAGCCCTCAACACCCAGTTGGCGCAGCCTTTGTAGGAGGATGGAATGGTTTATAGTGTCAAAGGCTGCGCTGAGGTCTAGTAGTAACAGGATGTTGAGGGCCCCGGAGTCTGCAGAGGTGAGGAGATCGTTGAGTACTTTGACCAGGGCTGTTTCAGTGCTGTGAAGTGGGCGGAAGCCAGATTGGAGGGGTTCATAGAGGTTGTTTGACTGGAGGTGGGTGTGAAGTTGGGCGGCGACGATGCGTTCCAGCGTTTTTGAGAGGAACGGCAGGTTGGAGATGGGGCGGTAGTTGGAGAGGTTGGCGGAGTCTAGGGTGGGTTTTTTGAGGATGGGGGTGATGGAGGCCAGTTTGTAGATGGAAGGAACATGGCCGAGGGATAAAGACTGGTTGAAGAGGGTGGTGAGATGGGGGATGAGAGCAGGGAGGCAGGCCTTGGTTAGAGTCGTTGGGAGGGGGTCGAGAGCAGGTGGTGGTTTTGGAAGCGGTGATGAGGTCTATGACATGAGAGGAGTTAACAGAGGAGAAGGTGGTGAGGGGAGGGAAGGGTGGGTGGTCAGGGAGAGGGGGGGGGGCAGGGGTGGGGGTGGTGATGGAGTTAATGGAGACGGCAGTCATGGAGCTGTTGATTTTGGAAATTTTGTCATTGAAGGCAAGGAGGAAAGAGTTGCAGAGGTCAGGGGAGGAGGGTGGAGTGATGTCCGGTGGCTGGAGCAGCTTGTTGACGGTGGAGAACAGGGTGCGAGGGCTCCAGTGGGAGCTGTTGATGAGGGTGGAGAGGTGGGCAGATTTGGCGGCTTGGAGAGCGTCACGGTAGGAGGAGATGTGTAATTTGAAAGCTTTGGCGTGGACGGTGAGGCGGGTTCTTTTGAGGAGTCGTTCGAGTTGGCGGCCAGTCTGCTTCATGGTGCGGAGTTCAGGAGTGTACCAGGGGGCGGGGTTGATGTATGAGACGGAGGAGGTTTTCCAGGGGGCTAGGGAGTCAAGGGAGTCGGAGAGGGTGGTGTTGAGCATGACAGCATAGTCGTCGGGGGAAGAGGGGGGGGGGGAGTCAGGGGGGAAAGCAGAGGCTATGAGCTGGGAGAGCGTGAGGGGGTTGACTGACTTGATATTGCGGTAGGTGATGGTGCGTTTTTTGGGGTTGTGGGGCGAGGGTAGGGGGGCGGAGAAAAGGATGCAGAGATGATCAGAGAGTGGGAAGGGGAGGGGGTGGGGCTTAGATATGGGTAGGAGAGAGGAACAGACTAAGTCCAGAGTGTGGCCTTTGGTATGGGTGGGGAAGTCAATGTGTTGGGTGAGATGGAAGCAGTCCAGGAGAGAGAGGAAGTCGGATGTCAGTGGGGCGTTGGGGCAGTCAATGTGGATGTTGAAGTCACCAGTGAGTAGGAGGCGGGCAGAGAGAGAGGATGCGATGGTGAGGAGTTCAGACAATTCAGTGAGGAAACAAATAACTCCTTTTCATTTATTTTAACCTTTTTTTAAACCATGATACACATAATTTTTTTACTAGATATAGTGGCACACCAAAAGAGCTCTCTCCAATATGTGTGTCATTGTTTCAGGCTCTTTTTTTTTTGTAAGTAGTGCTTGTTTATGTCTTTTCTGGTGCACAAGTTGCTCATGACACTTTAAAATGCCCAAATATTAGAACTGCAAGATTTATCTCAATTGAACACAATTAGCAAATGGCAAATGCTGCAGTGTTTGAAGTACCATCATTTCCATCTCAAATATAATAAGTCGTATGCTGCATAAAACCTGATATCACTGCAGTTTAGATCCGTACAAACATGTTCTGGAATACGTGCGATACATTAATTAACTGACAAACGAATGTATCTAATGTATGTCAGTCTTTTTGTCAATTCTCCTGGACGTGTGCGTTTATGTGTAAAACATAATCATAATCTCATTTTCAACTCAGGCTTTCAGATAGGATTTGAAAACACCCCGTCCAAATAATTTTGTCCGCAAAAAGTACCTTAAAAATTTGCGCGCGCCGAAAGCCAAAAATGATTATCACACTCCGCCACTTAGGAGCGGCGTATTGCACCGTGATTTCCGACGCTTTTACAAAATAAAGCGACGCTTTTAACGCCGTGCGCCCGTGTGCATCGTGTGCGCCGCAGTTGGCCGTCCCTGCACTCGAAAATGCCCGTCCACATTTTAAAATACCCCGTCCAAAATACGGGAAGACGGCCCTCTTTATTTAAAAGCCTGTTTCAACTGCAATGCTGGTCAGAAAAATCACATTTGGATATTTTTCCCAAATTGTACAGCCCAACCAAAACTTTCACAAAATGAACGTGTAAATCATTTAACAAATTGGATGTTTTTCAAGGCACATCTGGAAATATCTCACGGCACATTAATGTTCCATGGCACACTAAAGGAATTGGAAATATACATTTACAATTTTAATTGGCGTGTGGTTTGTCAAATTCAAATTATTCAGCGTAATAAGTAGAATTCCTAAATCCTCTGGGGAGCTAATATCTAATTGCGATTAGATTTAATATTAGTTTTACATTATTATAATAGAAATCTGTTCACATTTTAAACACGAGAATTTACAAAAAATACTGACAGTTATTGACAACTAATAAAAGAATCACATGTATTTCAGAACATATACAAATCTAAACTAGAGGCTTGGCAGTTTTTTGCAGAATAATCAAGATGTTTTGTTATTTGTAGTGGAAATCATGGCATTTCAAAACTTGCAGTCTTTGCGACCTGCTAATTGCATCAATTAAAATTGTGATTAATTATGCAACACACTAAATCCTAATAAGCTCGATAGTGGTGCAGTAAAATCACATTGCAGTATTCAAATTTAAACGGAATGATAGATCCTAGAAAATGCTACCATATGAGAAGCTTTATCAAAGCATTCACATTTTATAAGACAATTCACATTTTTAGGAACATAGATTTAATTCACTGTAGACTCTGTTTTACTTCCTGTTGTCCAAAGTCCAGGTGTGTTTGTGGTCCACAGCTCTGTTACTGAGAATGGGGCTCTAATGAGATATCGTCCGAAGAGCTGCTTTTGAATTTGCTCTTTGATAAGGCTGTTTGTTTTTGTGTTACTGTATGGAACAGATCCAGATTACAGCTAACAATAAATAAGCAGCAAAACATGTTGGCAATTATTGGCTCAGATGTCCGTTTCAGAAGAAGTGGAAGAAGTACTACATTTCGAAAAACTACAGATACAGAAATCGAGTATACGTTAAAAAAAAGAGTAAAATGTGGTGATCTTGATGAAGTGTCCTGATTTTTTTTTTAAACATACATATATTTTTATTTGCTCAAAGCCTTTACTCAGGATGTCACACTGTAGGTATTAAAAGATAACCGCACAAACCAAGCAGAAAGTACATTTACTTTTCAGGCCAGTTTGAATATGTAGTGGAGTAGAAAGTATAGATGCTCTCAAGTTCACATAGTATCTGCTTCATCCACATTTTACTCCACATCTTAAAATACTATTACACCCAACATGTATGGAGTTTTTTGTGGAGAGTCAAAAACAGAATTTTTACTTTCTTCAACCGTCACTTCACTTTTTCTGATAGAGTGATATTTATAAATGTCTATCAGGAAACCACAGCTGCACACCACTTACTTTAAACGGGTTCTTCATCTCAAACTTGCAGTGCAGTCCTCACAAAGTATTAAAAAACAAATGTGTACTTTTGTCTTCATTTTGAAGGAAATTAAAGCACTACTGAATATTATTTTATATTTCAAAAACGGAAATGTTTTTTTTTAAGGTTATTTCTATTCCACATTGAGACTTATTGAAATACATTATTAGCCAAATAAAGGTTGAAATACGGTGACTGAATCTTCTAGATGGTGAATATTTACAAATGAAATAAGTATTATTGATGAAAATCTGAACTTACTTTGAGCATTTTAATATAGTAATGCATATGTCTGAGTTGTATGTATTTTATTATCAAAATACGTGATACACTTAGATTTTTTTATAGTGGAACAATCATGATTATTAGATTAAGAGTTGCAGCCCATGTGCAAGAATAAAAGTTTGTTGTATTTTTCACCATATTTCAAAATGTTGATTGTCTGCGCTGCAAGCTTAGTATACGAGCGTAAGTGAGAGCAAACTAAAAATAGTGACCGACTTTGGGAAACCACTAATCTGAACTGCTGCGTCGTCACGGTTATAACCAGTGGGCGGGGCATCGATCACTAATTAGAAAACTCACTGAGACTAAACAAAAGCTCATGATGCAGAAGCTCCTCGAGATCCAAGTAACTCTCCACGAGGCCAAACCATCACTTACACTTTGAAATGGCTAATTATTATTACTTTACTTCTTTTACTACTACTTTCTACTAAAATCATAAGGCCGATCTGTTTGGCTTTACACATATAGTTTGTATCAAAGTTCAGTGAATAAGTTCAATTAAAATGATGTTTGATTATGTTTGTTTTCACTCAGCCTGAATGTCACCGGATAAAATTCTAGACAAACTGCAATAAGTCTGATCATGATAATCCAATGACAAACCAACAAAAAAACAAAATAATTATCAATTACACCATATATTAAATACTACATTAAAGTCGCCCGTGGCTTTGCTTTTTACAGGTGTAGTTAAATATAAATTGTGCAATTGCTTGTTATCATGCAAACGACAAGAAAGTTTTGTTTGATCGTCTTGATAAAGGGCAATAGTTTAGACTATTAGGCTTATTATTATTGATACGACTTATTTTGATTTGTTAAACGAGACGTATTGTGCTTTTTTCGGCTACTCAGTGTTGAATTAGATACCCATTTTACATTTTGTCCATTGTAACTGCAATATTGATCTAAAACCGTTTAATAATAGAAACAAATTTATTGACTTCCTGTTCAGAACTGTACAACTGGTCATAGTGACGTTTCACTGTAACAAGCAGCAGATTGTCATTCGTATGTTTGTTTTTTTTGTCTATGTGACATTTTACAACACTAGTTTTTTTTTAAATAAATCCCAGCTAAGTACAGGGACATAGGTGGGGATAGGGGGTAGGTGAAAATATAAATTGTCTGGGCGCTTGAGCCTCAGTTGCAGGACAATACTGGATTACTCAAACATGCAGGAATCAATCAAATGAATAAACTAATGATGAGGAAACGCTTTTGTAATAAGGATAAATGCTCATTAAAGTTGATTTTATAAAATATGTCACCTTTAAACATCCCTGTCGGTTCAGTATATTTGTACATATGTTGAAGTCTAGGTTTTTATTAGAGTGTTGTTGTTTGACACCCTGCGATGACAGCTTCCTGTGGTCTTGCTGTGGCCCCTGTTGTGAGGCACTTCGCCTCAGCTCTTTATTATTCATGCTTTCCTGTTTCTCTGAGGAAAATGGATTTGAAATTTGGTGATAGGTCAACTGATGTGGTTTGCTCTTGCATGATGACTATAGTGGTTTAGAAAAAAAGAGAGGCTGTTTTTTTTTTGTCTATTGCACCAGGCTAGTTCTAAACTTGCTCGTCTTTGTTCTTGAATTTTTTGGGGATTTGTTCCCCTCTGAGTTCTAGGAATGACTGCATTTGGAAACTAATCTGAACCATGTGATGGCCCATGATTGTATTGACTTTACATTATGTATAGACTTTGTTTTATTAAAGGCACAGACACAGAGCTTGCATCTCCACAAACCTGACTTGTGAAAACTCTGTGTTTTCGCAAAGCCAAAAATGTTCCTTTGGTTTTAATATTCCACAGTATGGCATACAATGTATCTGCATGGAGAATGTTCAGAAGTATGGTTTTAACTTTCTATTTCCATGGAATTATGCAGGTAACGTTCCACTTCTAGAAAATTACATACTGTTCCTTGTAAATTTGGTCATTGTATAATATTTATAATAAAAATAAAAAAACACACCCCTTTCTGTAAAAAGAATGAAAATCAGTGATATTACACTGTTTATGTACCACATATTTCAAGTAGCCTCCTTTATGCCTGCTTCCCAGAACCAATGGAATGTGAAACTATTTAAGTGTTTTCAACAAGTTTCACATTTGCTGTCAGGCTTACAGTAACTGAGCTTTGAGACTTTACTTTTACCTTTTGTTTAGCTAAATCTTCCTTAAGCTAACTCCTATTTACTTCCAACAGTGAGAGGAGTGATTAAACGTCATCATGGACACGTTTTTCCGACGCCACTTTAGGAGAAAAGACGGGACGACTTCGAGGGATTCAGACTCCACCCGACACAGGAGACCAAGTGTCGCTGTGCCTACAAGCAAAGCACGCCGCAGGTCCAGCGCAGGACTTGCCTCTTCCAGTCTTTGTCAACGTCGCAGATCCAGCGTCCAACTCCAAGGAGTGCCATGTGTAAGCAGCGGTCGGATGGTGTCCCGGCAGAGAGGGGGCCCTGGCAGGAGGAGGTCGAGCACAACCACTCCAAGTCTCAACCCAAGATTCGCAGTTCGTCGGCGGAAAGTTGGAAAACTACGCACGATCGACACGCACCTTTTGGGACCTTCCATGTTGTTGGCCAGCCTTTTGCAAATGGCGGACGAGGGGGAGGGGCCTCACAGCGAGCAACAGGTGGAGGTGCGCGGGCTCCAATCAGATGGAGACGACGACAGCAGCAGCAATTATGACAGCCAATCGGACGACAGCCAGATCTCGGAGGCGGAGGAGCTTCCAGAAGAGGACGACCAATTAGAGCGCTCCGATTCACCACAGCCCTCCGTTTCTTCATTTTCATTGGACTTAACTAAAACATACAGAGATGTCCTGCCCATTCCAGCACAGCGGCTGCCCTCGCCTCACCAAGCTCCTCCCACTTCGTCCCGCCCACTGATACGTGCCCCCCGCTGCCTTCGTAGGAACTCTTCGCAGATTTTTGGTGGAGAGACGGGGCTGTGTTATCGATATCGCGGTTCGAGTCAAAGGAAACGGAGGAGGATTTCGACCGTATCCAAAGCCGGCAGCCCGTGGCCTGGACGAGGACTGCCGCTGCCCCCAAACCGCCGAAGCTCTGTGTACCACATGCACAACCCGGCCTTTTACCGAGGTCCCGGGGCACTCAGCCCAATGGGGGCCTATGACTCCCGCCTTGAAAGCTGGAGTGCCTTCCTGCTGTATGTAGTTCCTTCTATCAAGTCCAAGTTTATTTATAGAGCACTTTACAAGACAAAGAGCTTTACACCAAAAACAGGCTACTTAACGGCTTAGAACAATAACAGTAAAATTCAAATGACATAGAAGCAATTTGAGCAAAACATCCAGAGCTTTAAATTATATATTATAAGATAAGATAAGGTATTCCTTTATTGTCCCACATGGGGAAATTTCATTGGTGCAACGCAGGAAGATACAGAGGTAGATACAGAAGAACAGATCACTTATAGGAAGTCTGAAAAACACTTTCAGTAGAAGATCTCCTATAAATAAATAAAAACTCCCATAGACAAATAAATAAATAAATACCATTTATTTATTTTATATTTACATTTTATATTGATATTGCTGCACTGTCTGTCATACAGAAATAGTTTTTTTTTTATTTTTTATAGTAATTAAATATTACACAAAAGATAAAAATTTTACTGTTTAACACTTCCTGATTTGCATCAACAAAATGTCTTGTTTTGAAGCATCCATCCATCCATCCATTTTCTACCGCTTGTTCCCTTTCGGGGTCGCGGGTGACTGGAGCCTATCCCAGTGACTTCGGGCCTTAGGCGGGGTACACCCTGGACAGTGGCCAACTTGTCGCAGGGTCTGTTTTGAAGCATTATAACTTTAAAATGAGAAAGTAGGGGCAAGCAATGGGACAATATCCATGGGTTTCAGAGTGATGAAAAATTATGATCAATGCCATCATAATTCATCATTTAAAACTGAATGTTTTATTCTATGAATGATGAAGTCTTCAAAATGAGTGTGCTCACACACTACATAGTTACTTAGTTGTTTATTTCAAACCTGCATAGACACAGTTTGCTGGAGATATGTGTCGTCATCATACATAGAGAAACTGCCTGGTTTGAAAGGGGGAAGAGGAAGCTTTCACTTTAGAAATCCAATCCCCCCACAAATCAAAACTGAGACTACATTTTTCCCCTTTATTATTATTATTGTTTTTTGGTAAAAACAAAAAGTGCTCAACTTCCAAGCACACAGATAAGAGATACAGATTTGTTATTTGACCAGGTGTAGGCAGAAGCCAAGGCTTATTGTGCCTACCCTTCAACCTGGACCAGACCAGGACTAAACCAGGCTTAGAACAAGTCCAAACCAAGTCTCCATCCTAGTTCTATAGTATAACAGTAGTGATAATTGTGTGACTCAGTGGTGAAGCACATTCTGGAGTCGAGTGATGCATCGTCCTGGAGCAGCTTCATTAGTGGCTTGTATTGTCCTGACTGTTTGTCAGACACTAATTTACTCTCATCTGAACCCTTTTGTACCAAGTCTATTGTTAACACACATCTATTTTCTCCTGTGTGCTGGAAGTCTTTCTCACAACTGTATCTAGTACATCTTCAGCACCAAAAAAAAACAGCTTTAGTCAAATGTCTTGGCTAAGAGGATTACTGTTTGTCTAGTTTTTAATATACCGGTAATATTTTAAAACGTGTATAATAATAATAATAATAATAATAATAATAATAATAATAATAATAATAATAATAATAATAATAATAATAATAATAATAATAATAATAATAATAATAATACAAAATACAAAATAATAATACAAAATACAAAATACAAAATACAAAATAATAATACAAAATAATGTTACAACCAGAAAATTGACGAGTTATAATCAGAGTATGTATGGAAATTGGTTTACCACTTTGAATATATGGGTATTGTGCTGTGCTGCTCCCAAGGCCAAACCGGAGGGAGGGCATCTGACTCTATGCTGGGAGCCAGTGTCTGACCATTGAGCATTCTTGTCATGTCAGGGTTTCAACACTTTTGGCTGTATTAATGAGATGACTGAAAAAAGAGTGCTTAAGCTACAGGCACATATTACAACTCTCTGGCACTGGTATCTGCTGTACTAAGCACCAGATGTTTTCAAGTGAATTTAATGTCACTGTGAAGAAATGCGACCTAAAAATATGAAATTGTTTGCCAACCGGAGTGACTGGCTCAAAACTTACCAGTGGGGGTGGGGTGATATTGACAAAAAGGAATACATTTTTGCATAATTTCTTTCTTTTTTTTTAAGGATTTTTGGCCCGTAGGGTTTATTATCTTCTTGCATAATTTCATAAAGGATATTCAGACAATATTTTAACAGTGCATTAGGAATGTGCTGATATGTGCCAGTAAAAAAAAGGTTTTGGTTTGCATCATTAAAACCAAAATGCAGTAATATGACTTTATACCCTTATTTTTTAGTCTCTTTTTGAAGTAATTCATATACTCAAATTACAATTTCATATACATTATTTTGCAAACCCTGATGCTATAAATAAAAAATGAAACTAAATGATGAATTAAGTCCTTTGTGTTTCTGTTGTTGCAGAAAAGCCATTGCAAAGTCTGGTCTCCAGCATACGGGGCCCACATCGACTGAGTCACGCCCAGAGCCCAAAAGCTCCATCGACTGGACCGTGAGTGTACTCTGCCTCCTGTCATTATGTCATCATGTCGTTGTCAATATGTGGTTGCTTTCAGGTTCGACGATGTGATCAACTACTCTTTGTGTATCAATTATCAGGTTATCTTGTATTTTCAGGAAAATGCACAGTTTGGTGACCACATCTGGTTTGAGACCAGTGGCTCTGGTGATTTCTGTTATGTGGGGGAACAGTACTGCATCGCAAAGTCACTGGTGAGCAAATGCAGATCAAAATATACTAAAAGGGCATTGTCTAAATGTTCTGGTGAAGGGTCCGCCACCTGCTTGTCTCCCTGGAGATGTTATTGTGTTGCCTGGAATGTTCCACAGTATCTTCTTGCATTTATTTATTTACATTGTACCTTAAAAATGCCTTGAAAAATATGCTATTTTGCTGGGATCTCCATGGAGATGGTTAAGTTTAATGCTATACCGGCAGCACTCTTTCCTCATTAAGGTAGAAGGTTCGACTCCCGGATGGGCACTCCAGTTTTCCCCATTAACCCAAAACATGCTCCATAGTTAAAAACATCCAGCTGCGGTCGTCCTTACTAGGACTAGCACAAAGATCTGATGCTGCAAAGAAAGCTCCAAAGGCACGAGTGGGGAGCCTGACGATGTGATTTCTGCTGTCCTAGACTCCTGGGGGGTTTCTACATCATCCCATTCGAGGGTGCTTACAAAGTCTTCCAAATAGAGTTTGGTTTATGCTGGTGCACGTGGTTGTAACATGTCACTTTTCTGGTGTGCGCATGTGTGTTTATGTGTTGATTTAGTTTCAGGACCTCCAGATACAAAAGCTAAGCAAAGGCCAACTTTGCCTGGCAAACGCTAAGCAAAGTTGGCTTTATAGGTCCTTTTCTAGTACCTAAACACATTGCCTGATCAGAAATGCACCAAAAAGGGCTCATTTGAGAGAAGAGAAATAGGGAAACTGAAATCCAGCATTCGCTTACAGGAAAGATAGTCTTTATCATTGATGATGATGATAAGTTATTGACTAGAAAAATGAATATTATGGGCGATTCTGACCAAAGGAGTTATTTTATTCAAACTTTGTTTGAATTGTTATTCTATGGATTTTTCTTGACAAAATGAGACAAACCATGCCAGGATTTAACTTGTTATTGACCTCAAGTACAGGACCAAAGTTTAAATTTTTTTTAAATTATAGTATTTTTATTATTGCATTTTGAGACTATTGTTGTTGTTATTGTTGTTATTATTTAAACATGATCTTGAGTACCTTTTTAGTTTGACATCTCATACCTTCAAATAAAAAAATAAATGCATGTAATAATAATAATACCTTTTATTTATATAGTGCTTTTCAATGACCCAAAGACGCTTTGACATATACAAAAAGGGGGGTGTATTTACAGACGGGGGACAGCACGTACAATACACAATAACATACACGGTCCGAAAAAAGAACAGATAAAATAAACAAGACAGAAGAAGTACAAAGAAAATGATGGGGATGTATTTTTGTACCTCTGCGGTGTCCTACGGCTCTGAGTTTTGATGCCACCTACTGGAAGTTTTAAATAAACACTGTGAAGTTTAAACTAACCTGACATGTTAATGTAGCGAGCAGATATAATGATTGTGATTTGATGGCAGAAAGGCTCAGAATGAGTCTGGCGATGATTTATGAACTTAAAAACGGCACAGAAGATCTCAGAGCTACATCACAGATCGAGATTACATCACACACAGGGTGTTTTTGACAATCGGAAAGGACTTCAGACATGTTTTGATGAGGAAATGATGTTAGAGCATGGTTAAAATTAAAAGCTCCAAAAAAATAATTTGCATAATGAGTCTTTTAATGTTTGTCATATCATATGGAATAGTTGATGATATATAAGATGCCATAGTAGCACTTAGTAACACAAATTTCCCTACAACGTGTATCTAAACATTAACCTTATCTTAACTGTGGAACCTTCCAAGTAATCAATCACAATGGAGACATTCAGGTGGCAGCTCCTCCATCAGAAAAGCGACGTGGAGCACTTTTAATCTTTAACATCTTGTTCTTTTCGTTCTTTTGCAGCAAAAGTCAGTGGCCAGGAAGAAGTGTGCTGGCTGTAAGATTTCAGTCCACACAATGTGCATGGAACAGCTCGAGAAGGTAAAACTGGTTCGTTTTTGTTTTAAAAGATAAAATTAAAGTTATTTAGTGTGGCTGTTTTTCTGTCTTCTCTATTCAGATAAACTTCAGATGCAAGCCTTCATTCAGGGAACCAGGATCGAGGACTGTCCGAGAGGTCAGTCACATGGCACAAGGGGTTGGTTTATTTCAATATCTCTCAAATTGCTTTTGTTATGAATATGTTTTTTCAGTGGTATACAGTGTGTGTACAAAATAGCCGAGACTTAGTAGTTTTAGATTAGTCCCAGTTTCATGTCAGCTGAGCATATGAGGGTTACATTTGATCCTATTACCTTATTAGCACAATGAGAGGATTTGTTAATTGTGCGCTAGTGTTTCTTGTTGTGTTAATGTTTAGTTTATTTTTGTTGCCTAAATTCAACTGTCAACTGCTTTTTAATTGTTCTTATTAAACTTGTCTAAACTATAAAATATTTTGATGCCTATGTATGTGCTTACAGTATGTGGAATTGGTGTGAACTGTTTTAAAATAACTGAGCCTACACCTTTATTGAAAATGTTTTTGTTTTTTTTCAGCCGAGCATTGTAAGGCATCACTGGGTGCACAGGAGGAGGCAGGCGGGGAAATGTCGCCAATGTGGAAAGGTTAGCCTGTTTTAGTAAACAAGAACTTACATATAAGAGCTGTTCTTTATGCTTTTAGTCAAAAAGGAAAATAGAAAAAAGTAACTAAAAATGTATTCCTGAATACCTTTCACTAGAGAGGCAGTGGTCGGTCCTGATTCGGATCACAATCATTTGGGTCATCACTGTAAATGTGTAAACTGTAGATTTTATACAGTATATTTTTTATGAAGCAAGCGTCCATGCCATTCAGAACAGAATTTTATGTATTTTTAATACACATCCTGTCATTTGTTAAAGTAAAAAGTAATAATCACAATTCAAATTGGATAAATGCACAACCCTACCGATACCAATAGTACAGTACTTTTTATGTATTACTCAATTGCAATGTATGTATATATAATATTTGAACATAAAAATAACAAACTCAAATTTGTCAATAAATAATTAAATACAATTAAATTACAAATAATAGTATTATAATAAGTACAGTACTTTAAGTGAATATATTAGATCGTCAAACCTAAAGTGCATATTATTCTTTTAGTCTTGTGTCTACAACAGCAATGTATAAGCTTTAATACAAACTTTCTTAGTGGTTTTGTGCAGTAACAGTGGCCAGTAAATGATCTTCATATACATGAATTGGAAAAACATTAAACTCATACCGTGAAGCTAAAACTGATCAGGACATTTTGCCAGATCAAACTCAATATCTGGCTTCAGTATTGCTGTCGAATCGTCTCTCATCTTTGCCCTATGAACTAACCTCCATGTTTATGTCTCTTACAGGGATTTCAGCAGAAGTTTTCATTTCACAGTAAAGAGATTGTGGCCATCAGCTGCTCGTGGTGCAAACAGGCAGTGAGTAATGATACAATCTATTTTCAACCGGGTCCCAAACAATATCAGCAAATAAATTATCGTTTCAAGTATTTGCCTTGTGTTGTCTTGACTTTCAGATTTCATATTCAAACACAAATGTACATCTTTATTTCCATGTTTCAGTATCACAATAAGGTGACATGCTTCATGCTGCAGCAGATTGAGGAGTGCTGTTCTTTAGGCGCTCACGCTGCGGTCATAGTCCCGCCCACATGGATCATTCGTGTCCGAAAGCCACAGGTTAGTATTTCATGTTTTTAATTAAAAATCTTAACGTTTTGAATACCCCAATAACACTATTCAGATTATGTTTTTGCAATTAAAAATAAATGTATTAAAGCAGCTAAACATATTGCGTAAAGTGCATACCTTTTATGCACTAATTTGAAAGTTTAAAACATCGCTTTTTTCATTTTTTGTATTTTATTTGAGTATTATTTTGCATTTTTTACCACAAACAATATACTAAATAAAGAAATTGCATGTCTTCAGAACAACATTCACAATCTTATCTAAATTAACATATTGCCCACCCATAATATGTACAATTTATATACAAAGGAATTGATTTTGTTATGTACGACGGAGTATAAGGGCCAACCAAAAAAAAAAAAATGCGGGGCACTACGAGAATAAAGTCATTAATTAATGACTTTTTTCTCGTTAATTAACGAGATTTGTCTTGTTAATTAACGAGAAAAAAGTCATTAATTAATGCCTTTTTTCTCATTAAATAACGAGAAAAATCTCATAATTTAAAGACTTTCAGCACCATGTTACGTGCTCCCCCCCTCAGTGTTACATAATGGTACAGTCCAGTAACAGCGCTGTGTTTTGTATGTTTAAAGCTCTGAAGCTGATCTGCTCTGAGTCCAATCCATCTGTGGAGTCTTAATTACACAAACACACCACCACCAGGACGCAAATGGCGCTTGGTTAAAAGTGAATACAAAATCAAATCAAATCAAATCAATTTATTTTTGTAAGGCCCAAAATCACAACAACAGTTGCCTCTGAGGGCCACAGGGAGAAATGAATCAACAATGTCTGTGGTGGCGATGAAGTCAGACAATGTCTGTGGTGGCGATGAAGTCAGACAATGTCTGTGGTGGCGAGGGACGATGTCCCAGGGTCCTCTGTCCTTAGACTCTCCTTCTCGGCCAGGAAAAACTACAAAAAAAACCTCTTTGGGAAAAAAGCGTAGAAACCTGGAGGAGTTCCAGTGAAGGAGAGATCCGACTCTCACAGACGGACAGACGGACACGAGGAGACTGGAGCTGGACCCACTCTTCAGGCAGAAGAGGGACCGTCTGAGTCGAGCTGGACCCACTCTTCAGGCAGATGAGGGACCGTCTGAGTCGAGCTGGACCCACTCTTCAGGCAGAAGAGGGACCGTCTGAGTCGAGCTGGACCCACTCTTCAGGCAGAAGAGGGACCGTCGGAGGCGAGCTGGACCCACTCTTCAGGCAGATGAGGGACCGACTGAGGCGAACTGGAGCCACTCTTCAGGCAGATGAGGGACCGTCCACACAGGGCAGGGACCACTTCACCAGGGGAGGGGCATCTGGGTCCACAGGTCCTCAGGAGTGAGAGAAAGAAAAGAAGGCGGTGAACAGTTTGCAAGTGGAATCAAAAAATAAATATTGTTTGATAGCATAAGTAGTCAGAAGAAGAAGAGGATAGTGCTCAAGCTGTCATACTTCCCCCAGCATAGTTACTCCTAGGGCAGCGTAGCTAAAGCTGTGGGTTTATGTTTCTGTTCCTAACTGGTCTGACCATAAGCGATTTCGAAGAGGAACGTTTTAAGCCTGGACTTAAATGAAGAGACTGTGTCAGCATATTTAACATGGGTCGGGAGCTGATTCCATAACACAGGAGCTTGGTAGCTAAACGCTCTACCTCCTACAGTACTTTTAGAGACTCTTGGCACCACCAGAAGGCCAGCATTCTGAGAGCGAAGAGCTCTGTTTGGATGATATGGTTCTATAGCATCTTTGAGGTAGGATGGGGCCATGTCATTTATGGCTTTGTAGGTCAGGAGTAGAATTTTGAATTTGATTCTAGACTCGACGGGGAGCCAGTGAAGAGACTTCAGCACTGGCGTAATGTGCTCTCTTCTTTTTGTTCCTGTTAGTAATCTTGCTGCTGCATTTTGAACCAGTTGAAAGCTTTTTATGGAGCTTTTAGGACACGCTGCAAGCAGGGAGTTACAGTAGTCTAATCTAGTCGTTACAAATGCATGGATAAGTTTTTCGGCATCACTTTTAGGCAGGATTCTTCTGATTTTGGCGATGTTGCGCAAATGGAAATAGGCTGTTTTACAAGCTTGATTTATATGAGCTTTAAATGAGAGCTCCTGGTCAAATAAGACTCCAAGGTTTCTTACAGTAGAACTGGAGGCTACACTGACATTGTCCAGTGTGACTATCTGCTCAGATAGAGCGTCTCGTAGATGCTTAGGGCCAAGCACAATGACCTCGGTTTTTTCAGGGTTAAGAAGCAGGTAGTTTAGTGTCATCCAGGTTTTTATCTCCTTCACACAAGTACTAAGTCTGTCTACTTGATCGCTCTGATCAGGTTTCATTGATAAATACAGCTGAGTGTAATCTGCATAGCAGAGGAAGTTAATGCCATGCTTTCTGATAATGTTGCCTAATGGTAGCATATAAAGAGTAAACAGAATTGGACCGAGTACCGAACCCTGTGGCACACCGTAAATTACTTTAGAGCTTGGTGAGGAGCTCTGGTTTACATTAACAAATTGGAACCTATCAGATAGATAGGATTTAAACCAGCTGAGGGCTGTTCCTCCAACACCTACATCACATTCTAACCTCTGCAGTAGAATGTTGTGGTCGATGGTGTCAAACGCTGCGCTGAGGTCCAACAGAACCAGGATTGAGACCAGTCCATCGTCAGCGGCTAATAACAAATCATTTGTGACTTTAACTAGTGCAGTTTCAGTGCTGTGGTGGGCTCTGAACCCTGACTGGAAAACTTCAAATAAGTTATTGTCCTGCAGGTGGCGACAAAGCTGTTTTACTACAACTTTTTCAAGGATTTTAGAGACGAAGGGAAGATTTGAAATAGGTCTGTAGTTTACCAATAGGTCGGGATCTAGATTAGGCTTTTTCAGAAGAGGTTTAATGACTGCATGTTTGAAGGACTGTGGAACATAGCCACTTTCGAGTGAAGTATTTATTATATTAAGAATAGGGTCTATAATTAGGGGAAGAATGTCTTTGAGGAGTCTGCTTGGAATGGGGTCTAGGACACAAGTTGAGCTTTTAGAGGACATAATGGCTGAAGTTATCTCTGCTTGATCAACAGCTGTGAACCTTTCTAAGTTTACAGGTGGATTTATATGGGACGTTAGATTTACAGCTTGGGCTAGTTCAGGGCTAATAGCGGGGGTAATTTCATCTAATTTATCTCTGATTGTTTTTATTTTATTATTAAAAAATAGGAGGAAATCATCAGAGCTAAGTGTAGCTGGGATTGAGGGCTCTACTGCACTGTGACAGTTTGTTAGCCTAGCTACAGTGCTGAAAAGGAATTTAGTGTTACTTTTGTTGACTTCTATTAGATTTGAATAATATCTGGTTTGGGCCTTACGCAGAGCCTGCTTATAGGACAGCAGGCAACTTTTCCATGCTTTTAGGGATTCTTCGGTGTGAGAGCGACGAAATAATCCCTCTAACTTTCTAACTTTTTGTTTATGTGAACGCAGTTCTTGGTTGTACCATGGGGAGGCGCGCTTTGGCCTAATGACCTTCTGTTTTAACGGCGCGACAACGTCAAGAGCAGACTTCAGAGAATTCATGGTCAAGTCGACACATTGATCACTTAAACTGGGACTAAAACTGTTCTCAGCAGGATCACATGACATGTCACTGAATATTGGCTCTATTATTTCTTTGAATTTTGAGATAGATTTTTCAGATATTGTCCTTTTCATTATAACTTTATTTTGTGGGACTGGATGATCTTTAAGAATAAACTGAAAGGTAATTAGGAAATGATCTGACAATATAGGGTTTTGAGGGAGGACAATGAGGTCACTAATCTCTGTTCCATACGTTAGGACAAGATCCAGAGTGTTCTTGTGAGTGTAAGTCGCTTTATTTACATTCTGAGTGAAACCAATGCTGTCTAACAAGGCGCTGAAGGCATTACTGAGAGCGTCATCACTCATGTTCACGTGGATATTAAAGTCTCCAACTATAACTATTTTATCCCAGGCTAACACTAAGTTTGATATAAAGTCAGAAAACTCTGTTAAAAACTCTGAATAGGGACCAGGAGGTCGGTAGATAACTATGAACAAAACTCCTTTTTGGTTTTTCATATTTGGACATGTGATTGACAGCATAAGGCTTTCATGATTCTAGACTTCAAAAGCCCACAATAGATGTCGATCTTTATAATGCGGGTCTTTTAGACATTACAAACAATCATTTCCCCGGTGCAGTGTCACATGTCAGGTCCTGGACCTGTAACATGACGTACTCCGGTGTTGGTGCTCGCGTGTGTTGGAGCTCATGCCATGATGTATGGATGATGTATGGATGATGTATGGATGATGTATCTGGATGATGTATGGATGATGTATGGATGATGTATCTGGATGATGTATGGATGATGTATCTGGATGATGCATCTGGATGATGTATGGATGATGTATGGATGATGTATCTGGATGATGTATGGATGATGTATGGATGATGTATGGATGATGTATCTGGATGATGTATGGATGATGTATCTGGATGATGTATGGATGATGTATCTGGATGATGTATGGATGATGTATGGATGATGTATCTGGATGATGTATGGATGATGTATGGATGATGTATCTGGATGATGTATGGATGATGTATGGATGATGTATCTGGATGATGTATGGATGATGTATGGATGATGCATCTGGATGATGTATGGATGATGCGTGTGTGTAAAACATTGCTTTTAGGCTGTGCCAAACACGATCCGGGCGTCAGGAGGAGCTGAGAGGAAGCGCAGACGGATGTTTGTGTTCTGTGTGTTTTACTGAGTTTGTCCAAGGGATGACAAAAGGTTAGAATCCGGGCATAAAACTTAAGTGCACACAATGAGCACGTGAGAATAGTGACTGAGCAAAGTGCCCACGTAGACAATCAACTTAGAGGAGCAGAGAACCCAGAGAACGTGTGAATATATGATGCGGAACAGGAAAGGTGCTGCTAAACGCAGTGTCTTGTCTTGTAATAAACACACGTAAGACATCGTTTTAAAGGTCAGGAAACACTTTAACATCTATTTCAGGCTTTTATGTAGTTCTAAACTGTCAACTCATCCAAGCCCGTTCTTGTGCGTCCTGACCTAGGGCTGAAAGTGAAGTGCTCACGTCACTTTGAATCGGCGCCTAAACTACGACTTTTTTCTCATTAATTAATTACTTTTTTCTCGTTATTTAATGACTTTTTTCTCGTTATTTAATGAGTTTGATGTCGTTAATTTACGACTTTTTTCTGACTTCGACTTTTTTCTCATTAATTAACGTCTTTTTTCTCATTAATTAATGACTTTATTCTCGTAGTGCAGCGCATTTTTTTCCCCTTAGTTGGCCCTTATACGCCGTCGTAGTTATGCGATTTTGTTTAAATGAAAAATGTCACACTGATGACAATGGTTTAGGCAATAGAGTCTTCTTATAACTAAAGGTTTACGGTGTGATTCCAGTTCAGACCACTGCACGCTGTTGTGTCATCCAGCTTACAACTTTTCTTCTTTCCGCAGACCTCTTTAAAATCCAGTAAAAAGAAGAAGAGGACGTCACTGAAAAGCAATAAGTCCAGTAAAAAGGGAGTAGAGGTGAGAAGGCTGTGGTACATTTACTGTGTTAAAGGCAAAAGGAAGAGCTGCGTGATTTATACAAACTACTCTACTTGTAAAGACACAGTAGATGCAACAAATCCGTTCATGGTTTGAGGGTTTGAATTATAAGTGTGCAATAGAATTTCACTATGTAGATTAGGGTTCAAAATTGCAATTTGAATGGAAGCAATTGTCAAATCAAAAGTACAGTAACATAATATTCTGTCTTATTCTGCATAAAAGCTGCTAACCTTGTGGTTTAGTGCGCATGTGATTCTTTTATCAGTTATTTCAGTCTTTTTGTCAATTCTCCTGTGATCTTTGAGCAGAACCAATATTATTAAGACATAAATCGCAAGTCTAATGAGGTGAAGCTGCTTTTGAGACAGATTTTTCAGGAAGACTTGATTCTGTTTCTTGATTCTCATTTGAACACACTAAATAAGTCTCTCCTTTCAGCTCCAGGACGGTCGCTGGAAGCCGTTTTTAGTGAAGCATCTTCCCTCTCAGTTAATGAAACCTCTCTTAGTGTTTGTGAACCCAAAGAGCGGAGGAAATCAGGTGAAGGATCTCTCATTCACACAGCATGTTACTGTCTTAAAGAAACACCGGCAGTTACATTGGAATATTTTAATTTTCAGGGATCAAAAATCATCCAATCCTTCATGTGGTACCTGAACCCTCGGCAGGTGTTCGATCTGTCAAAGTCTGGACCTACAGAAGGGTAAGGCCAAACCTCAAATTACAGACTTTTTATGGCACAAATAATATCAACCTTTTTCATGAAAATGTAATTTATAAAGTGAATATAGTGAGTGATTTGTATTCTGTAGTACATTTCAAGTTTACTTTATCCATTGTAAGTAAGTAAACTGTAAATGTTCTGCAAATCTCTGTTGCAATATCATAATATATATTTTAATGACAACTGACACTATAATAAATTTCAAATCCTAAGTTTTATTTAATTCAATAGATCCCCATTCCTCTAGAATATGACCCGTAGTATGAAATCAAACTTTCTGAATGATTAAGTGAAGTTAATGTCACGGGCAGAGGAAGATGAATACATTAGGGAGCACAGATTTAATTTACTTAATTTTGCTTCGAAAATTCTCATTTAGTGACCTGAATAATTACCATGATCAATAAGTTGATTCATCTTGACTGAATGACATCCATACTCTGATGTACTGACACAACTTCCCTTTCTTTAGGTTAGAGCTCTATGCCAAAGTGCAAAATTTAAGGATACTGGCCTGTGGAGGAGATGGAACGGTGAGTGACTCCAGTATTTTACATAGATCTGGACCTATATAGATATATAGATATATTGATATTGATTGATATATTGATATTGTTGTCTGCTACCTTGGCCTCAGGAGCTTCAGCCTTGCCAATGTAGCAGCCAACACCATCAATACAGTACAGAAAATAACAAAATATTACATTATGTTTTTCTCTAGAAATAATTTTCTCTAGCCACACTTTTTGCAATTTTCTTTGTAAAATTATTCCAAGACCACAATGCATAGTACTTGGGAAGTTTCCCCAGAATAGAATCACATATAAACAGTTGCCGGATATTCATTTTTAGATTTGGACAGAATTTGAGGAGCAAATGTTTATTGATTTAAAAAAACAAACTGGAAATGACACACTCTCGTTTTTGAAGGTGGGGTGGATTTTATCGGTGCTTGACCAGTTGAAGATTCGGCCTCCACCACCAGTCGCCATTTTACCGCTCGGAACGGGAAATGACTTGGCCCGGACGCTCAACTGGGGCGGGGTGAGTAGTGCAGGCCTATATACCGTGTACTATTTAGCTTTTCTGGGAGGTGGTCCATCACGGAATGTTCCACAGTACAAGCCCCCTTCTTACGTCAAATGCACTTGAAATCAATTGTCATACCGTGCAAAGCCATGACATCTCCACGGAGACGAGAAAAGTCATATAGTGCACCTTAAAATCCATGCAATAAAGTGAAGATTTTAAGATTGCGACTGAGTGAAAGCCTTCTATTGTAAATCAGGGTTACACAGATGAGCCCATCACAAAGATCCTGTCGCATGTGGAGGATGGGAACATAGTGCAGCTGGACCGATGGGACCTTCAGGTGGAGCCGAACCCTGAGGCGCGGCCCGAGGACAGGGACGAGCACCAGACCGACAAGGTGCAACACAACACTCTGCATTATCAACAATATTAATACTTAAGCTGATGTATTGTCTGTAGTGTCACCATGAAACCTGTGGGAGAAATAAACATTCTCTTATTACAATACCAATTCTGATATAGATCAAGACCTTTTTATTTAATTGTATAATGTTTCTTTCTTTCTTTCTGTATTGATACTTGTTCAAATGAGTATCTAGTTTTGATTATTGTTTCTGTATAGATTTATAGTGTCTGTGTGTATATACTTTTGACCACCCTATTTGTTAATGTGATCAGCCACTACATTGATTTAAAATGTTATGTTTTTTCTTAATCTGCTGAGAAAGTCTGTCTGAATATTTCATTGTAGTTGGATTTTCCTCAACCAGCCAGTGTGTAGTGTGTCTTATTTCAACTCACTGACTAGATGCTTGTACATTTCTTTAAACTGAATTTTACAGTTGTTGTTTTTTCTTTTAGCTTCCCATTGACGTCTTTAATAACTACTTCAGTTTGGGCTTCGATGCTCACGTCACACTGGGCTTCCATGAATCAAGAGGTGAACATTCCCCCCCTTTTTTTTAAAGCCTTTTTGTGTGAAAATATTTAACACATAATATAAATAATAAACGATGTCTTTCTGTCTGTATATCATGGCTTCTGTCAGCTTCTTCAAACTGTGAAATATATATAAGTAACCAAGCATATAATGTTTACACTAGTCATTTATATTTCTAAGTATCGTTTTGAATACAAATACAAAAATACATTACAGGCGATACGTGTCCAAGGGCTTCTAACATTTTGTCATTTCAGAGGCCAATCCGGAGAAGTTCAACAGTCGATTCAAGAATAAAATGTTCTATGCAGGAGTAAGTGCGTCATTTTGTTCAGATAAGAATATAAAGGGGATTTGAAATTCAATCTAACCCGGGGCACACCTCTGCTTGTGCTTTCAGACGGCCTTCTCTGATTTCCTGAGCGGGAGTTCGAAAGACCTCGCCAAGCACATCAGAGTTGTGGCAAGTTCAACAATGTTCATCCTTTTTGCTCTATGTATTCATTTATTTTAAAATGGAAAATTAAATACTGAACAATTACTGCTGAAATGTATCTTAAAAATGTGTTTTTTGTGTGTGTGTTTTATCTCATCTCTTCAGTGTGATGGAACAGACCTCACTACCAAAGTCCAGGAGATGAAGCTACAGTGCCTCCTCTTCCTCAACATTCCCAGGTGAAAAAAACTCATCATCGGACTCATTATTGTTGTATAGATAATCAATGCTTTAATTTCATAACTAAATGAATTGCTCTTAACTTTTGACTGTGCGCACATCTTAAACATGGATCAAGGCTTGAATAGATAATTTATCAAATGCAGCCTTTAAGCAAGTTTTTTTTTCACAAATCGGGGATATTAATGTTTATGTTCGGAATTTCTTTTTAACGTGTACATTTTATTAGGTATTGTGCTGGAACGGTGCCGTGGGGAAACCCGGGGGAACACCACGACTTTGAGCCGCAGAGACATGACGACGGCTGCATCGAAGTCATCGGCTTCACCATGACATCACTGGTCCGTCTCTCTTACTAATGCTTACTAATGTTGTTTTTAGTTTATGATTGAACCATCTCAGCTCTACAAATGACAGTAGTTAATCATATTCAGTGTTGTTTACCCAAATGATATTTCCTCATCATTAGTTTGCGTTGTATTTTGAGTTGCATGTTATAGTAATCCTGTATTGTCCTGCACCTGAGGCTCCAGTGGCAGAAGATTCCTGTTTTTACCTACCCCCTATCCCTGCCCACATCCCTGTACTTTGATGAAAAATGAGTGATACATGTATGGTTCTAAAATGTCACATGGTTTAGAACAATAATGTGGTTTACAATGAACAAAATGTAAAATGATGATTAGTTATTTGAAATATGTCTCCTTTAACCTCGTAATTAAGATAAGACTCTCTTCTTGTTACCCAGGCGACACTGCAGGTGGGGGGTCACGGCGAGCGGCTGCATCAGTGCCGAGAGGTGACCCTGAGCACGTTCAAGTCCATCCCGATGCAGGTGGACGGCGAGCCCTGTAAGCTCGCCCCGTCTGTAATCCGGATCAGACTCCGGTCCCAGGCCAACATGGTCCAGAAGGCCAAGAGGAGGATCTCCATGCCCCACCTCAACGAGTGAGAACCACAGGATTAGACACGCTAAGACAGGGCCTCAGTGGTTAGAGTGTTCATATCAAAGGATGAACACAAGAACCGTTACCAGTTTATATGTTACTATTATTGCTTTTGTGATCTCAAGCAGACTTTAGTAATTAGTTATTCATGCTTAAAGTGCCTATGGACTACTCATTGAACTAAAATGCAGTTAAGATAAATATATATTTATTTTGCTTTTGTTTTTAGGTTTATAGTTTTACTTCTTGTTTGTAATTGATGACATCACACCATAAAATTACCTAGCAACCACTGGGCCAAAACTCATCTAATGTCACTATTTTTTATTTGGCAAATAAAATATATGCAAGTACTTTTATTTCATTGAATTAATGTTTAGATGGTCAAAAAAGTAGTTTCTTTAGTGTAAATTAGGTATTTATATTATATAAAAACGTGTGATGTCACTTCCTGTCATTTTCTACAGATTTTTCCATTAATAGCTACTTGATTGGTTTAGAACTTTCATTTATATTTACAACAGGTACAAATACACCAAATAAAGTCAAAATTAGAACATCATAAAAACCTGTTATATGCACTTTAAGACAGAAGGCCGAGCTGAGGAAGTTGTGGCTCAGATTTATGGGATTAGAAATATTAGTGCCTGAAAAGTAACGAAAAAACTCATAACGTCAACTCGTGAAATGTATATTCTTTTGACATTTAAAAGATATAGGATATTACTTATATTTTTTGTCTGACAGTCAGCAGCCGGTGCCAGAGACGCTGCAGATCCGTGTGAATAGGATCAGCATGACGGCTTATGAAGCTCTGCACTACGACAAAGACCAACTCAAAGACGCCTGTCAGTATCTACACAGATTCAACTATTGACTTAATGGAACATTTTGACCAATAAACTCTTGTACCTCTTTTACCTCTATAAAGCCACTCCTCTGGGTCTGATCACTGTTCCTGGAGACTGTGATCTGGAAACCTGTCGACGGCACATAGAGAGACTGCAAGATGAAACTGAGACGGTAAAAAAATGTGTCATTTAGTCATTTAATTCAAATTAAACTTTTTTTGCACCAAAGGGAGTAGTTGTGGAAAGAGGTTAATTATAAATTTACCATCTTATAGGACGGGGATCTGATGCGAGGAGAGTGTTTTTCATCTCAGAAACTGTCCATGAAGTGGTGTTTCCTGGACTGTAAGTACAGAGTAAACAATTAGTACACACAAAGATATTGATAAAGAAAAGCTTAAGAAAACATTCTACCTTCTGCCTGATGAAAACAACAATATCCAATATCTGTCTGTGTTTACTAGGTACTACTGCTGACCGTTTCTACAGGATTGACAGAGCTCAGGTACAAAAATACACTTCTGTCATTTGCTGACCAACAAAAAGCCTGTGATTGAGCACATTTTTGTGAAGGATTTGTGAGTGAGTGCAGATTTTGTTGCGACTTTGGTGACACAAATGAGTTTTATTTGAATAATTTTACAACTTTTGGAGTATAAATGTCACTTACTACCCACTAGGGTTCTCAAAAGTATCCTAAATCAAAAAAAAAAAAAAAGTATTAACAAGACCTTTTTTTTCTTTTTTTAATAATGATTTTGAGCTTTATCAAATCTTGAAAAAGACCACAATATGTAATAAAGAATGTCTGAGAATGTCAGTATATTGTGTAAAACCTTGAACTAAAAATGAGCATATTTCATTGTTAGTGTGGTATCGAAATCGAATTTGAAATATTAGCATCGTGACACCACTACTACCTTTATTTAATATTTAGCTGTCTCTTTTGTCCTGTGTAGTCACTTTATCTGTTTATAGTCCATGTTATTTTTTGATTATGGATAGAATCTTGGCCCACCATAGTGTGTTTGGCGTCTCTCGTTCTTCTTGTGGCCTGCACAAACCTGGTGCTGTGTGTTTCAGGAGCATCTGAACTACGTGACGGAGATCTCTCAGGAGGAGCTGTACATTTTGGACCCGGAGATGGTCCTGACGGAGACGGTGGGGACGTCGCCCGCGATGCCGGACCTCGTGGACTCGGACGAACAGAGAGAGTTCAGCTTCAGCTCCTCCCCCACCACGCCCACCAATGCTGTCCCCAACAGGTCAGTGGGCCTGACTTATACTGTGAAATGTACAGTATTTCCACTTTTTTATTATTTTTAATTATGCGTCAACTATTTATTGCCATTTTTCATAAATACAAGTAATAATCAAGTATCTTTTTCCAATATTAAAACCATACAGATGTCAATGCCACAATCATATGACTGCTGGAAGAAAGGCTGAAGCGTTTAATCGACTAACTGTTACTACGGTATAAAAAATAATTGCAGTCCCGGTGTTTTACTAAGAAAATGTAGAGTGAAATAAACTTTAAGTAATAAGAAAATTACTAAATAGAACAAGATTTTGTACACATTTTACTTTATTGTTACTGGCTTTGCCCCCTCCAACCGGTCCCTGGGGGAAAAAAAAAAAGGTTGGGGGCCGCTGATCTAGACTAAACGCATACAAAAAGACCCTTTCATAACAAATACAGCTGCATTATTAAATATAAAAGAATACACTTTATCTGTAAATATTCTCTAGCAAGAAGCCTTCAGTCACCATATTTCAACCTTTAATTGGTTAAAAATCTATTTCATACATCATAAGGCGCTGGTACAGCTGGCAGCCCGGTGTAAACGCTCTCTCTTCTTTCTCACACTTATTGTGCTTTATCTCCTATATTTTGTAAATATAATTAGTATATTTTTTCTATTTTACTGTACGATAGGGACACGCGCTGGAATAGTTTTTTAATTCAACTGTTTCTGACTTTTTTCGGCTGGATTTGAGCGTTTTTCGTTGCGTTCGTTGTGTTGTTGTGACGTGAGCTAGCTCCGAGCGAGCCCCCCCCCCCACCACGCCCTCCGGCCGCGCTAAAGTACGGCGTGTCGTCGGTACACGTTTATATACACGTTTATATGAAAGAGGAACTTCACGAACGATCGGGACACGCACTGGAATCGCTTTAAATTAACTTGTTTTGACTTTATTCGGCTGGATTGAGTGTTTTCGTCGTGTCGTTGCGATGTGTCTTGGCTCTGAGTCCCCCGGCTCCGGCCCCGCCCCCCGGCCGGCGCCGTACCGCGCTTACACAAAGGAGGAACTCATGAAACTGCGGAGAACAGTCGTCTTACCCGGAGATCGTCACGTTATCCCGGCGGACATCCTAAGGAAAACGCAACGAGGCAGACGGGCTGGACGTAAACTCCGAGAGAAGAGAGGGACAAACAGGAAGTCGGTTCCCGCCGTAGTCATGGGTAATGTGAGGTCCCTTCAAAATAAAATGACGGAAATAGCGAGCCTCATGCGGTCCCAGAGGATTTATAGGGACAGCAGCGTCTTGATTTTCACAGAGACCTGGTTAACAGCAGAAATGCCAGACTCTATTGTAGGTTTGGACAATTTTCATCTGCTGCGGGCGGACAGAACGAGAGAATGCTTGAAGAAAAGAGGTGGAGGTCTGGCGGTGTATGTGAACACGAGCTGGTCCAAACCCGAACACTGCACAGTGAGGGAGCAGCTATGTAACAAGGATATTGAACTATTGGCTATTGGCATGAGGCCATACTATCTGCCCCGGGAGTTCTCACATGTGATTTTGATCGCAGTCTATGTGACCCCGTCTGCCAATGCTGAAGATGCTTGTGAAGCACTGCTCTCCTGCACTTGTAGGCTGCAAACACAGCATCCACAGGCTCTCTTCCTCATCTCTGGTGACTTTAACCACGCTTCTCCCTCTTCTGTTCTACCAACATACACCCAGTATGTTACCTGCCCCACCAGAGAGAATAGAACATTGGACTTGTTTTTTGCCAACACCAAGGAGGCTTATTCCTCTTCCCCCCTCCCTCCCCTGGGCAGCTCGGACCACAACCTTGTACATCTGAGGCCTGTGTATGAACCCATCGTGCGCAGGCAGCCTGTGGTGTCCCGTGAGGTGAGGATGTGGTCTGCTGAGAGCGAGGAGGCTCTGAGGGACTGCTTCAGCACCACTGTCTGGACTGAGCTTTATGACCCACATGGGGAGGACATCAACACCATCACAGAGTGCATCACGGACTACATCAACTTCTGTTTTGAGAACATTGTTCCCTCCCGGACGGTGCGGTGTTTTCCAAACAACAAGCCATGGATTAACCGTGAACTGAAGGCTCTGCTGAAGGAGAAGAAGAGAGCCTTCAGGTCAGGGAACAAGGAGGAGCTGAGGACTGTGCAGAAGGAGCTGAGGAGGAAGATCAGGCAGGCTGAGGCCGGCTACAAGAGGAGGATGGAGGAGCAGCTGCAGCAAAAGAACATTCAGGGAGTGTGGAGGAGCCTGAAAACCATCTCGGGCTTCAAAATCCCCCCTGCCCAGACAGAGGGGGATCTACAGTGGGTGAATGATTTAAATGCTCACTTCTTGAGGTTTGATCGGTCACCCGCCCCTCCCCCTGCACAGCTGCATGCGCCCTCTTCCACAGCTGGACAATGCCCTGCATCTGTTCCTCTTCGCTTATCTGCCCCGGACCACCAGCTCCCCACTTCGCCTGGACTCACCCATCCCCCCAGCACACAGTCCCCCTGCCAACCACTGACTGTCACAGCAGCACAGGTGAGGAGTGAGCTGAAGAGGATTAAAGTGAGGAAGGCAGCAGGACCTGATGGCATCAGCCCCAGGCTCCTTAAGTCCTGCGCAGATGAACTGTGTGGAGTTATGGAGCATGTCTTCAACATGAGCCTGAAGCTGAGGGTGGTACCACAGGTCTGGAAGACCTCCTGTCTGGTACCTGTGCCTAAGACACCGCGCCCCAAAGACCTCAACAGCTTCAGGCCGGTGGCTCTCACGTCCCACCTGATGAAGACACTGGAGCGGCTAGTCCTGGACCACCTCCGCTCCACTGTGAGCTCAGCCATGGACCCGCTGCAGTTTGCATATCGGTCTGGCATCGGAGTGGAGGACGCCGTCATCTCCCTGCTGCACCGCTCTCTCTCTTACCTGGAAAAGCCTGGCAGCTCTGTGAGGATTCTGTTCTTCGATCTTTCCAGCGCCTTCAACACCATCCAGCCGCTGCTCCTGAGGGACAAGCTGGAGACGGCTGGTGTGGAGTATGACCTGGCAGAGTGGATCCTGGACTACCTCACAGACCGACCCCAGTTTGTGAGAGCCCGGAACTGTGTGTCTGACACTCGGACCTGCAGTGTGGGGGCGCCCCAGGGCACTGTCCTCGCGCCCTTTCTCTTCACCCTTTACACTGCAGACTTCAGACATGACACGGACAGCTGTGTCCTGCAGAAGTTCTCTGACGACTCTGCCATCATCGGACTCATCACGGACGACGATGACGAGGAATACAGAGGACTGGCGCAGGACTTTGTGGTGTCAGCGGAACCACCTCCTCATCAACGCGGGGAAGACCAAGGAGATGGTGGTGGATTTCCGCAGATGCCACCCCACTGCCCCCTCACCAGTGAACATCCAGGGACGGGACATTGAGAGAGTGGACTCATACAAGTACCTGGGTGTTCATCTGAACCACAAACTGGACTGGACTCATAACACAGACGCACTGTACAGGAAGAGCCAGAGTCGGCTCTACCTCCTGAGGAGACTCAGGTCTTTTGGAGTGACAGGGCCACTCCTGAAGACCTTCTACGACTCTGTGGTGGCATCGGCTCCTGTATGGTGTGGCCTGCTGGAGCAGCAGCATCACAGAGAGGGAGAGGAAGAGGCTGGACAGAGTCATCAAGAAGTCCAGCTCCGTCCTGGGCTGTGCTCTGGACTCGGTGCAGGAGGTGGGGGACAGGAGGGTCCTGGCTAGATTCACATCTATGCTGGACCATGAGTCTCACCCCCTGCAGGACACTCTGTCCGCTCTGGAGAGCAGCTTCAGTGAGAGACTGATCCACCCTCGATGTGTGAAGGAAAGGTTCCGTAGGTCTTTCCTTCCTGCTGCTGTCAGACTTTATAACAAAAACTGTTAGTACTGAACACTCGCAATACTGACCTAACCTAATACTGATGTGCAATTCTGTCATATGTGCAATTGCTGTTGGAATTCATGTGCAATCTATGTGCTGTCGTGACACATATTCATGTGCAATTACTGTCGTGATCACATGCAATGGTATTTATGTATTTATTTATTTATTTGTCTATGGGAGTTTTTATTTATTTATAGGAGATCTTCTACTGAAAGTGTTTTTCAGACTTCCTATAAGTGATCTGTTCTTCTGTATCTACCTCTGTATCTACCTGCGTTGCACCAATGAAATTTCCCCATGTGGGACAATAAAGGAATATCTTATCTTATCTTATCTTATACATATTTAGAAATAATTGTTTGGGAAGTCGACTAATCAAAAAATAATTGCTGACTAGTCGACTACTAAAATAATCATTAGCTGCCGCCCTAGTTCTAAAACAGCTTATCCCCTCTAGACGGAAAGTACTCAAACATTTATAAGATAAGATAAGATAAGATAAGATATTCCTTTATTGTCCCACATGGGGAAATTTCATTGGTGCAACGCAGGTAGATACAGAGGTAGATACAGAAGAACAGATCACTTATAGGAAGTCTGAAAAACACTTTCAGTAGAAGATCTCCTATAAATATAAAGGATTATATTGCAAAATGGGCTTAAGAACTCAAGGGATTTACATAAAATATGAAGAATCTTTATTATTTAATTCAATGGCAATAGTTTGAAAAATGCCAACATATTTCAGCCTTTTTGAGCCTTAAACAGGGCAAATGAGAAGGTACCAAAATATAACTTTTAGAAGGATTATATGATTTATCCTGAACATTTCAAAATTTTAAAACTAGTTAGTACATTTTTACTTCTATTTAAGTAATGCATTGTAAAGCATCAATACATCTGCACATTTTGAGGAGCATATTTCACCACTCTGATACCTGGGCTATCTCTCCAAACACACAATGGTGAGTGTTTAGCGTGTGAGCTGAGCGCCCCCTAGTGTCCTCTGTGCTCACTCCAGGCTCTATTGTGACGAGTGAACGTGTGAATGAATTGAGCTGGTGTGAACGGGCAGCAGCTGGTCGTTATCTGAAACCATCTCCTGCAAAACGAACTCCTGCCGATCTTTCAAGTGCTGTTTCCATGACAACGAGCGGGGAACACTGACCGGTCTCCACGGCTCTTGTTTTCATAGTATTCAGTATTGATTGTCTCTATTAAACTAAAAACACAGGAGAGGAATCATGTATGAGTAACATTTGGTTCAATTGTATTTTGTTCTGTTACAAATCACAAGAACATTTATATAAAGGTTTAAAATGACACTAGTCTTCACAATTTGTTTTGCTTACCCAACCCCCAACACTCTACAACAGCAGATTTCATTTTCTTTTTTTCCCCCCATTGTCACGTTGACGACATGATCTGTGTTGTTTGTTCATAATTATGTCGCATTAATGTTGATCTTTTAGGGTCAGAGATTTTCAGAGGAAGAGGATTTCAAGTGACAGCTCTGTGACTGATGCCTTGTCACAAAACGCAAAGGCACAACTCTGCAGGTAACCACTATATCAGCTGTCTGTACTCACTTTAAACTGTAAATATATACTGTTGTAACAAACGGAGCAACAACTGTAATCACAATTCAAATTGAATAAATTGACCAGCTCTAGTTGATAGGCTTAGATATATTTATGGTATGTAAAAATACACAACTAAATAACTCTTAGAATTCATGATTTTGAATATTTTGAATCTTGTGAGTCCTGATTCATGCAACTGTATTTTATGCCAATGAAGCTCATGAATGATGTACTAACTAGCCCATTGTGGGGCAGTAGAGTGGCATGGACTCTCCATAATGGCCTAGTTCCAAACAGTTTTATGATCTTAACATGGTAATTATTTGATGGCTGTGCAAACGTAATAAAAATACAATATTGCATAGGTTGTATGGTTAGAATTGACAGATTTAAGTTGTATAACCCTCACTATCAGAGACTTCATCAAAACCATGAAAAAGAGCTACAGATTCTCTTGAGCTTGCTTAAACCGTTCCTGATGCTTTGAGACCGGGTTCTAGACTCTTAACGAAGATTACGTTTCAGCCTTTCCATTGCTTCATGATTCATAAGGTTTCCATTTTAAATGCTGGGGCTAGTTTTTTCCCTTCTGTCTCCACTGTTAAATTACATTACCCTTGCATTTGTGGTAAAACTCGAGGAAACTTGGATGTGTTTGGTTAGACTGTCAGCATTTTATGTCTTAATCATTTAGAGGTTAGATTGTACACAAGATACTGCTGGCTACTTACTATACCAACATTGACCAGGAAATTGCTACCAACTTACAATGAAGAGAGTCCACATTCACTTACTTAAAATTTGCACCTCTATGTAACTTTTCAGACAGAAAGTCCACCACTTGCTTGTCTCCATGGAGATGATAATCCACTGTCTAGAATGTTCCACCGTATGACATCAAACCGATTTATCCATCCATTTTATTCATTTGTGGCCATACTAACTTGTCAGAGCTTGTTCGATCTCAGAAGAAAAGCAGGGGTGGGCCTGGTTAGTACTTGGATGGTAGTGCATGCTGTCGTGTCCTTGGGCAAGACACTTCACCCACCTTTCCTCCTGACTTGTAACTTGACTTTGTGGTGTCACCACCTTGTCTCACTGGATATAGAAAAGTTTAATGCCAATGCTGTGGAACATTTTATACAAAACAATAACTTCTTCATGGTAACAAACGGTCAGTTTGGTTGGATAGTCTTTACACATATTTCTTTGTCATATTTGGCTGATTGTGTGTCTTTAATACTGCCGAGGTTTATGTTTTTGTTTTTCATATTTTGAGGTTTGGACAAAATAATAATTGTCAATAACTGTAATTTAGAGTTACATCTCAAACCATCTTATTTATCTTAAAAGGGTTGTCTTATTTATAGCTGGAGTACTAGGCTTTCTCCACCAAAGTGTATATTGTAAAAGCAGCACTATGTGACAACATTATCACACAATGCATGTTGTCTGTGGATTATAATAAAGTATTTTAGTTATATTCATCCGGAAGTAAGAGCAGAAAGCAGTGTTCTGAATGGCTGTGCTTGGGTGGACCACCTCAGTTTCTTTTCAGTCTGAAAAAAGCTGTTCTAAAGCCATGAATGTGCCTTAAAATGAATGCATGTGTATTTGAACAATGTGCTGAAGGGTTTGTGAGAGCTAGGACCTATTTAGCCTGATTTTAATACCTACCTCTAGTTTGTGTGGAAATCATGTACCCCAGCTTTAATCTTGATGTCCTAATTTAGCATACATTTTTTCATGTGTTTCTCTTGAGCCTTTAACATTGTGCACTTTAGAATTATCTACAGTGTTGTACTGTCTTTTACACTGACCTCAGACTCTGTTAGGAGTCTTGGGACAATGTGTCATCCCTTTCTACAAACAAAGCCTTTTTGAGAGATGACTCAAAGTAAATAAATTGCTGCTGCCGATGCCATGGCTGTGCATGTTGTCCTCATTGTCTCTTGTGTGTTACTTTAAAGGAGAGGGGCAAAGATTCTCAATGTGCACCGTTCCAATACAACCCTCGCCGATTTCAGGCCCATGATTAGGTAGGAGTCCAGTACTTCATGTGTGTAAGCCTCCACTTCCTGTATCTGATCCGTTGACTTTCTGTTTGTTATCCATTGACTTCCTGTGGCTCGGTGCTGGTTGTGCTTTGTGTCTGTCTGCCTCAGCTACACTTAAATTGTTGATGAAATGGTTAAAAATGATGCATTGGTTTGTCCTGTTTTGTTTTGCAGTTCATTAACTCCAGCCCCACGAAACGCTGAGAAAGGTAAACACTTCAATGAGAACATATAATGAACTATAATAATAAAGAATTTCAATATGGCATATGTTTTAAGCAGACAAGACGATTGAAACACAAGAAAGGTTTTATTGTCATTGTCCTGTGAAGTAGTACATGTGAGCCTTGATATGAATGTAAAATTATAGCTGCACTGATACTTGGAGCTGATCCAATCCAGAAAAAAAATCTGGTATCAGCCTGGGAATGTTGTTAAGAGTTGCATTAATCAGTTGTTGACACAGGTTCAGGTGATTTTACAGAACGTTTGACACATTTTGTATTGATGTTGTACCTGAAAAGCTGGATCGGAGGATTAAAATCACGTTATGTACTTGAAACAATGTGATTGTGTCTTGTCTTTGTAGATGCAGAATTATTAGAATGTGTAAAGACAGAAAACTTGAGCAGAGTAAGTCACTCGCATGTTTCCTGTTCTGTAAACAGTTTTGATGCTGAAGTAAATTGTGTTTGTGTTGCAGTTGATGGCGCAGCACCAGCAGGGGGCAGACCTGCTGCTCCAGGATCAGGGCGGCTGCACACTGCTCCATCATGCGGTGGACGTTGGCAGCAAAGAAATTATCAAGTACCTCATTGACAACGGTGAGGAAATATGCCCTTTTAAACACGTAAAAATACTCTTCACTTGACTTTGAAATGAAGAATTTGGTTTTAAAAGAAGGAACCCATTTTCATCGATTGTTCGAAAATAGCTGTCTTTAGACTCTGAAACACTGCAAATGACATGTTTTTTAGAATGTACAAAAAATGGTTTGTGCTTATTAAACATTTACAGAAACATTTTTCTTCTGTAAGACATGAAATCTGTTTGCACATTTCTTTTAGGCAGGAATATTGTAAATGATCCAAGTGCATCAAAAATGAAATGATTTTGAGTTATTGAAGACTTCCCTTTACACTGAGTGCTACACTTGTGTTATTTATTCAGATGGCACTATTTGAAAAGATAACATTTAAAGGTGGTACTTGGTGTGAAACCTGTGACGTTGAGTTCACTCCTTCATTTGTAACAGCACCAGTTGCAAATGAATGAAACTAAACTGACTTAAGGCCAATTGAATTTGTTTGCTTCAGTGTTGGCTAATAGTCGACTGGAGCATGTTTCCCAGCAGCAGGTGAACGTAGTCTGTGCATTGAGCCCCGTCTCCTTTAATAAATCACTCTCAGTTTGATGGATGAGGCTGAACTTTTGACTTGACAGGAACCTGCTTATGCTCCAAAGCAATTTCTGTGATTATAGAACAGGGGTGGGCAAACTACGGCCCGCGGGCCACATCCGGCCCGTTGGGCCTTTCAATCCGGCCCACCAAGCTTGTCCAAGTAATATTAAAATATAATTTTAAAATATATATATTATATATATATATATAATTTTTTTTTTTTTTTTTTTGCTGTAGGCTTTATTAGACAGTAGATGGAATGAGAAAGAAAGAAGGACATGCAGCAAATGTCGGAGTTGGGATTCGAATTCACGATACTGTGGCTGGCCGTTCATTTTACCTTTCGCCTGTAATGCCCACATTTCCCCAAGAGATGGCACTGTTCCCTCTAAACTGCGCGCCTGCGCAATTGCGCACAGCTCGCACATAGTGCGCACACACAAGAACATCTAAGAAAACAAAATTCACCACAAACGGCCACCGGGGGCAATCAAGCAGGTAGCGCCAGAGTTTGACACACTGTAGAAGACTCTTGTGGACAGTAGAAGCACTGTCCAGGGGACACGTCGTGTTCTCTATATTTTTAGTCTCAAAACGCTGTGTGTTTTATTACAATCAGAATCATATTAGTCTTATTAGTCCCACAGCGCAGTGGATCGCGGACGCATTCAGAAGACTGGCGTGTCACTATTGTGTAAATGAAACTTTTTTGGCCAGACCTGACTCACGAGTCAAAAGACACATGTGCATCATTATCTGGACCAATTTCTGTGTAAATATCTCATGTCACAACGTAACACTCACTCGATGAGTACGCGCTCAGGAGCAGATGATCCAGATGTGAAGACACAGGTAAATCAGCTCACACAGAGTCATCAAGGACAGAGGGGACAGAGGGGACACTAGAGACAGCTGTGATTTGTTCTAAAGCAGGACTAAAGCGGACAATTTGTACATTGAGCCTTGCATTTGTTTGCTTTGTTACAAGTTACAGGTCAAATCTTGCGTGTAATTTATAGTAATTAGTTCACACAAACAGGCCCCCAGGTCAAATTTTAGAACCCAATGTGGCCCTCGAGTCAAAAAGTTTGCCCACCCCTGTTATAGAACAAAGTGTTTTTATGGGATTAGCAAGTGGGGTATTCTAAAAATGTAGATGTGTAGGTTCATTGCTTAGGCCACTTTTGAAACATAATGCACCCTTTAAGTGCATTATATAAGTCTATATATATATGGAAGTTGGTGATTTTCGTTGGATTGATGTTTTTTTGATGCTGACGTTTGTCGTTTCTTCCAGTGCCCACTTCTCACCTGGACGTCACGGAGAAGGAGACGTAAGTGTTTTTAAAAACTTTATTGTATGTATAATATATTTCCGGAATATATAGTTTGATATACAGTAGTTTTAAAAACTTGATTTCATATATTACACTGTGTATTTTTGGTTCCAGAGGAGAGACGGCGCTGCACAAAGCGGCCAGTTCATGTCAGAGGACAATCTGCCACTTCCTGGTGGAGGCTGGAGCTTCACTCATGAAGACTGACCTTCAGGTGACTATTATTTTGTTTCACCTTTACTTCTTTTAAGGGGTTGATTGAGAACCAATTCTCATTATCAACAACCGAGTGAATCAGCATCACACTGGGAGTCTATGGTGAATGATAAGCCAACATTGGCAATATAGAACAGGCTGAGTGCACAATACAGTTTATGCCTTTAACCAAAATGATTCTATCTAGCTCCATCAGTGTTCCTTTTGCTATTTATTTATTATTGCAGCTCATGTTTTTATTGAGTTGCCGTACCATCCAATCAGCTGCAAATACTCCGCTTCCATTGTAATAGTTTATAATGAGAAGAGACTCTCAGTGGTTTCATGTTATCACAGAACAGCATTAGCACTTTGAAACCAGTCCGGTAAATGATAACTTAACCCTGGCCTGGGCCACTGTGTCCTGTGAATTTGGCTGGATTTGGCTGTGTTCCTTCTCATTTCAGCCTAATTCAGTTATATTTCAGAGGCACATTTCCTGGTGGTTTCTCAGGCCAGTGACTGCCACCAGCGAGTGTCTCAGGAGCATGTGACCCACTTGTATAAAGTGATTAATGTTGTGTGTCAATGAGGAGCCCGGACTCTGCAGGATCTGGGCACAATCTGGGACTGGGACTCGCCATGACAAAGGCTTCAGCGCTGCGTCTCCATGGAGATGTCAGTGCTAACAGGAAGCAGCCCCTAATCTCACTTTCTCTCTCTTCTGCACCAAAAGAAAAGACTTCATGTGATACTGAGTGAGGAGTGGGACTAACTCACTACTGCAGTACTCTGTAAACATAGATGTTTTACTTCAGGGGTGTCCAAACTATTTTCACCTAGGGCAGCATTTTGAAACCTATACGAAGCAGAGGGCCTCAAACAATGTCCATTTCTTTTTAATTACAAAGTGAAGAATGTAGCATAAACTTTGGTTTCATATTTTCAGGCTTGACACATTTCCAAATGGGTCTTTATTCCCCACAACAACCCTTAATTTTACCTCTAGATGCTTTTATTGACATATATTTTAGAATTACTGCAAAAATGTGTCTTTTTAAGCATTTAGTTTATTTACAGAATAGATCCTTCTGCCTCTGATCCAACCAGCAACTCTTGCCTGTGTCTTGTATTAATTCGTGGAGGTGACACTGTGAAAAGAAGAGATAGATGCAGCTTTGTTTAGATGAGTTAGTGAACTCTTTGCCCTTTGGGGTTGAGTGGGGCAGGGCAGGGCCACAGCGCCATGACTACATTCTTTAGATAATTTATGGACACTTACACCATATTAGTAAGGCCGATACATCCAAACTTAGAAACAACAGTTAAGTGCACTTAAAGGCGCCTTGTCTCGTTTCTGCCTTAGAGTTTGTAACCACTATGACGATGTAGAGGCTTTTGCTTACATTACACGTTTATTGCATTTATTCAAGGTGTTATTCCTTTTACACCTTTACATATATTTCGACATGAAGACTTAAATGTGTGTCATCAGTCTTATGTTGTCATGTTGGCATCCTTCCAGTACATTTCAGACCACTTCTTGCTCCTAATGTAATTTAAATGACCTTGCTGTTGTTGTTCCCTCTCCCTTCTCCTGTTACAGTAGCTCTGTAAAGGAAAAGGTTCTTCATGCTGCTTGTTCTTTGCTTGACTTTCCAGGGTGAAACTCCTAAACAATGTGCAGAGAAAGCAGCGGACCATGACTTGGCTGAATATTTGGAAAACCGCCAACATTATCAGATGATTCAGAGAGAGGACCAGGAGACCGCAGTCTGACCCCAAAAAAACTGTCGTAATGTTTTTAGTCCTATGCTGTATATGTTTATGTTGAATATTAAGTGTCCTCACAGCCAGGAGCACTGCATCTCCACTGACAGTGAATGTAGACGTACAAACAGAGCTAATCAGGGAGAGAGTAGGGACGGTTTGCTTTATTGAGCTATGATTTTACATGGGTTCATTCACTTCTATGAAAGACAAATGTAATTGTGGTCTCAATGATATAAAGCAGTAACTAGTAACAGGTTTATTTTGTAAATTCAGTTTCTCAAATGACCTTCTCTCTCAGAGCATGCACTGATATGCTTATTAATTTATCATTTACTTCTGTATTATGTTGGATGCCCTACCAGACTGACCCTTCTCACTAAGGCTTGTAGTTTACCACTCCTTTTGGTGCATTCACACTTCCACAATCACCACATCAAAAACTGGGATTAAACCCTGAACTAAATCTGGTCAAAACGGGACTAAAACGGGACTAAAACGGGACCAAACCAGGACCAAACCAGGCCAAACCAGGACCAAACTAGGACCATACCAGGACCATACCAGGACCAAACCAGGACCAAACCAGGACCAAACCAGGACCAAACCAGGACCAAACCATGACCATACCAGGACCAAACCAGGACCAAACCAGGACCAAACCAGGACCAAACCAGGACCAAACCAAGACCAAACCAGGACCATACCAGGACCAAACCAGGACCAAACCAGGACCATACCAGGACCAAACCAGGACCAAACCAGGACCAAACCAGGACCAAACCAGGACCAAACCATGACCATACCAGGACCATACCAGGACCAAACCAGGACCAAACCAGGACCAAACCAGGACCATACCAGGACCAAACCAGGACCAAACCAGGACCATACCAGGACCAAACCAGGACCAAACCAGGACCAAACCAGGACCAAACCAGGACCAAACCAGGACCATACCAGGACCATACCAGGACCATACCAGGACCAAACCAAGACCAAACCATGACCATACCAGGACCATACCAGGACCAAACCAGGACCAAACCAGGACCAAACCAGGACCAAACCAGGACCAAACCAGGACCAAACCAGGACCATACCAGGACCATACCAGGACCAAACCAGGACCAAACCAGGACCATACCAGGACCATACCAGGACCATACCAGGACCAAACCAGGACCAAACCAGGACCAAACCAGGACCAAACCAGGACCAAACCAGGACCAAACCATGACCAAACCAGGACCATACCAGGACCATACCAGGACCAAACCAGGACCAAACCAGGACCATACCAGGACCATACCAGGACCAAACCAGGACCATACCAGGACCATACCAGGACCATACCAGGACCATACCAGGACCAAACCAGGACCAAACCAGGACCAAACCAGGACCATACCAGGACCAAACCAGGACCAAACCAGGACCATACCAGGACCAAACCAGGACCATACCCAGAGCTACATGTAAGTGGTGTCAATGTTCTTTATCGATTAGCTTAAACATTTGCCACTTTGATGATATATATATCTAAAATGTAATGCTCTGTTGAAATCAGAATATAAACCTTTCTTTGTACATGTAACAATGATAAGAAAATGTAAGTTTCATTCATGTGTGTTACTGCTGTGAGGAACTTTCCACACTGAACCAGTACATTTTGGGACCACAGTTACTGCTCTCTCATATCTTATGTGATGTGCCATGTATGACCCTACTTCATTGTACTTCAGTTACTTCAACGATAAGTCCACACAAACATGGGTATTGTTTTTCAGTGGTCCTTTTACATTAGAATCAAGTCCATCAGATGTACTCCCCTTTGCATATGGAGTTAACATATTATGTTATGAACAAATGTAATGCATGTAAGCCCATTTCATTAAAGGAGACATATTATGCTTTTTTCCATGTACGTGCTATTGAACAACATGCATAGATCCTCATTTTACATTTTGTTTACTGTAAACCGCAATATGGATCTACAACAGTTTTGTAATAGAAACGGTTCCATTGAATTCCTGTTCAAAACTGATAAGCTCCGCCTCCTCATAGTGACTTTTCACCATAGCAAGAGGCTGATCGTCATTAACCGTACAGGTATCACTCAGTATCTTAATTCCTTAAGTAATCACAACTAAGTTCAGGGATAGGGGGTAGGTGAAAACAGGATTTTTTTTGAACACTCAAGCTTCAGTTGCAGGACAATACAGGATTACTCAAACTGCAGGAATCAATCAAAATACAACTTTGAGTAAACTAATGATGAGAAACAAGTTAAATTTTAAACTCATTAAAATGTATTTTGCACAATATGTCCCCTTTACCCTACTTTGCATCAGTCTTATAGCAGCTCTCAAGGGCAAAGAGATGAAGTGTCTTGCCCAAGGACACAACAACAGTATGTACCTTCCAGTTGTTTGACAACCGTTAATTGCACCAAATGAATTACATTTGCTGTGTTCACTGTTCAAAAATGTGTGTACGGCATAATTATATTTTAAAAGCATAACAAAAATACCCATATTTGTGTAGATGATACAAAATGATAAACTTTGGTTTCATATTTTCAGGCTTGACACATTTTCAAATGGGTTTTTATTCCCCACAATAACCATTAATTTTACCTCTAGATGCTTTTATTGCTATGTATTTTAGAATGACTGCAAAAACGTGTCTTTTTAAGCATTTAGTGACTATTTGGATGTATTTGTTTACTATTAAATGTCACATATTTAACTTTAAGTCACTTCTTATTGAGCTATTTATATTTTTAGACTTAGACTACACTTGCTTGGGGTCAAATATGAATTGGAGCAGGTTGCCTCCTGCTTCTCACTTTGCGTTTTATTGTGGATGTTTGAATTTCAGTAAATTTACTCTATAAGTTGTTTTTTGTAACTTTGTCTGTTACATACCAAAAGACTGTGGGTGATGCTTTTGCTGTGTTGTATAGAGTACATATATATTCAGTGTTTTAAATGGCCCCAAGCCTATTCTTCTGCCAAAGCAGTGGAGATTGTATTAATAGTGACTGCAATTTTAAGATGTGATGCTGCACTATATCATTATGGAGTAAGAATGTTTGGTTTTATCATTTCGGAGTGACCTGCAATAAAGCGCGTCAGTAACATGCCGTATCTGCTGATCTTTTTCAAATGCACCCAGCAAAATGTACTAATGTTATGGAGCAAAATGCAGCAACAAAATCGGGTTTTAGGGAAGTTCAAACACAATAAGTAAAGAGTTCATATGGAAAAACGGATACAGATGATTTGTCGTTCTTATACATGTAATGAAGAACTATTAAATATAAGACAAATTTAGAGCTATCAATTTGAAACGTCTTCTATAGTAGAAACAAATGCAATCAACGTTTTCATCATGTAATGTTTTTATGCAAATATTTATAAGGTATTTTATGTGTAAAAACTGCAATATTAGAGACACACAAATTAAAAAATAAAGATATTGCCTTATTTTGTTGACATATTAGATGCAAAACGACAGAAGGGATTTTAGGTATCTTGTGTATGTAAGGTCATTAAAGGAAATAAAACATCTTTAGGTGCAGACTGAACAATATTGTTGTTTATATTGTGTATCAAGAGGTTTTTTGTTTTTTTTTGCCTGTAGTGCCTTAAAATAGATTCAGATTTAACAACAAACTCTTTACTTCTTACCTTTATAAGAGTGCATTACAGTTTACTTTTGGACAAGATGTACACTGACAAACTCATGTCTATTTAAAGTTATTCATAAATACTGGACTGACATTAATGTGGCACTGCGGACTGTCTTCAACATCAACATTTCATTTGACTTTAAAACAATGTATCTCGGATGTAAAACTCCAACAATGGAAACGATAGATGGATACCTGTGGGATGTACTTTTGACTGCAGCAAAAAAAGGTTAGACTATCAAGGACTGAGCTGAAATAACTTTTATAAAATGGAATGACTAACTTTTGCACAGACTTTTGAAAATGGACAAATTTGCTGGACTTTGGGACAAATTCCAGACTGACTTTTTACAGACTTCTCTTTTTGCCTGTGTCTTGTGATTGTATGATATTAAAACAAAAAAGACAAGTTCCTTTCATAAACTAATTGAACTACACTCTATATTAATAGTCGTATTATGGGCTTTAACACAGGTATTGACAAAAAGTCATCGTGTCTATTTCGGAGGACTTTCTTTCTGCATTTCACCTCTCTCCCTGGACCAGCAGCAGTCGTAGGCGATGATCTTGTTCTTCTGTGTGTGGTCCAGAAATTGAACCAGGCACCTTCTAGCTATAGGGCGAGAGGTACCCTATTGGCCTCCATGCCCCCATTGCAGCAGCAGTTGACATTGTTTCCAGTCTTGCATCAATTACGACTAATCTATGCATGGAAGAGTGAATAACCAATGGACAACAACTTTTTCTCCACAACAACAGGACTTGAGTGTGAATGTGAGGACCTGAAGGAGAACAGGCAGCTCCTCTTTGCTCTCCTCTTGTGTGTTTTCCCAGCTGCGGGTCGGACAATGGGCCTCGTGCATGACTGAGCCATTGGGAAGTGATGGAGTCGGCTGCATTCTTGTATCTCGGACGCTGGACAGAAATGAGAAGAGCCCCGTGGACCCCCAGACAAAAGACTTCTGCTGAGAGCCACGTCTGTGTCAAGAGCAGACGCAAATATTTACTTGTGGACACACACTGGAGGTAAGGATGGAACTCAAGTGGACTTTGGACTTGGAGCGATAGAAGGTCATTAAGAAGAAGTGATGACCTGGAAAACCAACCATTTACAAGAACAAGCAAATGTTTATACAGCAAATTAAACTACAGAGAGAAAGTTCATATTTTAAGCCTAACTCTCTAATGCAGTTATTACAATATTAATCAAACTGGTTTATTTGTCATCTATTTGACTCTTGCAATGTCAAATATGTAGTTAAACCCAAATGGTAGATCTATTATTCAAAATGTTTTACTCAGCTAGTTCAAACCGAGCCAGAAAAGCATGAGCCTTTACGATCACTAAACTGTAAAACAACAAAAAAACACTCTTTTTTTTTGTTCACTAAAGTCGAGCAGACACACAAACAGCTGAATGACACGATGACATGCAAAAACAATCAAACTGAACTAGTTCTACTGTTGTACTTGCTAAGTTGGAGTATTGACAGACTTATTCACACTTCAAACTGTGACTGTGTCATTGTGTTCTATTTTACAATACAAAGATATTATAAGCTGTCTAAGATAGAGATGTGGAACTTGATTCTCAGTTTTTAGCAGATCATAAAATGTTTAGTTTTTACCTTTATCTTCATTAGACGTCAAGCACAAAAAAAAAAGAACTTTTCCTGTTTATTACATACTAACCATTATTATCAAATATGTTTTAAAATTCAACCCTTGAACCCTTTAGTAATATTCACAATGAACTCTTTATGCCACGTCAAAACTAAACAAGGTCATGCAATTCATCATTTTTACAAACATATTAAAGATGTTACTCTTTGGAATGTCTTCTTTTTTTTTTTCTCCTCCTTGATATTTATTCAGTGGAGGAGATCGGTCTTAAAATGTTCTACTGTTATTAACTTTGCTGAACAGTATATTTTGTACAGCCAGTATTAACTGCAAATAAATAAATCAAGTGGAAACAATTGTCTCTACACTGTAAAACACACTTCCATCACTACAACTATAAATTAAACAAATTATAGCTTTTGTCATTGCATGTTTATCTTGCAATGCAACATCTCATGCTTTTATAGGCAAGCTAAAAATGTGAGCGTGTCTAAAATTGTATCTTTCTCTCTTCAGACCTTTGTGGAAAGTTTTACAGGTGAAGTGGGCGTGTCTCTCATCACCATGAATCACAACTTGACCTCTGCCCTGTTAAAGATACAGCAGCCCTGAGCAAATAACAGCTCTATGACGTCTGAACACTTTTACAAGCTGTTACCGTCAGGCGTCTCAGCGACCGTAAATGAGACACAAGACAGACAAGACCGAGCATGTACCGATAAAGAGACACCAGATGACCAAGAACCACCAGCAGCAGAACGTCTGCCAGACGTCTGAGCGCTGGAGACTAATCTATGTCATTAACGTGCTTGTACCAGACATTAATGTTGTGCTAAAAATGATAAGAGACGTTGAGACTGCAGTTGTAGAAGGACACAAGTATCATTTTAATGCTATGTGGCAGAAAAGGGTAGATTCCAAGGCCGGATGGTCATGTTGCATTTTCTCCTCTTGTGGAGGGGAGTTTTCTTTATAAACCACCAGCCTGGTGCTTCTAACCATGATGTGTGCTGAGGAAGCCCCGAGGCAGTGGAGATGGGTCAGTCCAACATTACAAAATCAAGCTTTCACTTTGGGTGGCTCAGTGGAATAGCCTTTAGCTCATCAGCCTTACTCAAGAAGGTCTTGGGTTTGATTCCCGAAGTGTGTGGGGTTTACATATCCTGTGGAGTACTGGGACTAACATTCCTCCAAACACTGTAAACATATAGGGCCAGAGCTACCCTGAAAATGGGATTTCAAATCTCAGTGGAACTTGATAAACAAAACTGCAGCTGACCAGTCTCACTTTTTTTCATCTATGATCGACAAATCACTCAGATCTAAGCCAAATATGCTTTGATTTAACTCCAATTATTCATTCATTCATTTTATTGAATTTATTTATACAGGGAAAACCCAATGAGAAAAGTTATCTTTTTCAACAATAAATAAACAACAAACAAACATAGGATACTAAAGCACAATATGATTTAATTTCAATTATTTAAAAAAGTCTCTGTGTTTTGTTCCAGTTGTCCAGGCTACGAGCTGGGCCTGAGCTACACGGTGATACAAATCAAATCATAATCCTATCCATGTGACGATCTTCTGTTTTTGGTGATATCATCGTATCATAATTCACTATTTCTCGATTTTAATGCAGCTTTCTGCTCAAACACATCTTCTTCTATGAGTCAGCCTCTGTCAGGCTCTGAGTGAGTGACAGCTGGGTTTAACCAATCACGGTGAAGTGTGAACTGTCAGAAGAAGATGACTCGATTTACCTTTTAAAAGAGATTCCAAACTTCATAAATCGTGATAAAATTAAAATAGCAATTTGGCTCTAAGTATTTGTTTGCCTTATCACCCAACCCAACTATGAGCATTGCATGTATTGTAACGCTGTGATATTCTTTAATGGCCCCATTTACATCACAATGTATAGGTGAACGTTTCATTTAGCCTCTATTCACGCCTTCACTTTTAATCCCTACACTAACCCCATTGTGCAGTGTTGAGAGATAATGCTCCCGTCTGTTTTGTTTGTGGCGGACCTGTGATGTCACTGTGATGTCACGGAGAGGCGGGGTCTGTGCAGAGAGACCCACACAAGAGCAGCAGCAGAAACACACTCAGCTCTGCACCTCTCGACTGGCTGCTCCTCTCCTGCAAAGTAAGACATTGGACATTTACACAAACATTGAAGACTTAGTTTGGGAATTTGGCATTGGAAAACATTTTGGTTTTAAATACATGCATTATTTTCCCTTTTTTTTCTTTCTTTTTTTTACTACTTTGAGGTACTTTTATGAGTTAGTTAAATTTTGCGGTCAGTTAAAAAACTATAAATTTAAACTCTTTTTCTATATGTATTTTTATATGAATGATATCTAGAATTAAAGTATAGACTACTTTACAACTGGCATAATATCTCAGGTTAAAAAACAAAAATGTATAAGGCAAAAACGTGTGGAATGCTGCAAAATTTAAATATATGGCACATACACTATAAAATAAATATACAGTTGATCTTATTAGAGTGAAATGGACACAACATTAATATTATTTTTCAGTGTTTATTTTTCCACCTCATTTGCATTTAAGATAAGCAAGCAGTTTATATGTTATTTGTTAATCATTGTGTAAGTTTGAAATGAACATTGATACGGCAACATTAGGGTAATTATTAGTAATACAGAGTGTGTTCTTTCTTTAAATACCTGGTTACATAACTAGTTGTTCTGCAGGTTTTCAAGTCATCCTTTAATTGACGAGTACATTCACTACAATTACTCTGAAGTATGTATCTTAAAAGTATGTGCGTTTGTATATATGATGTTGTTTGTGTTCCTTCTCTGTCAGTGCCACGTTTACTACATATTTAATGCAATGTGTAGGATAATTCTAATATATGTCATAATATCACTGGTCTTGTTGACAAGTTACAGTCTTTTCCTGTCTCTGCCTTTTCCTTCTCGTCAGTCTTACAACAAAGACGGTCTCAGTATTTCCTCATTTCACAGATGTTGAAAATAGTACTTGTGTGTAAAAGTGTTTTAAATTCACTTGTGCTGCTCGGTCTGGAAAACGTTTGTTGTTCGTTTAGTTCATGTCATTATTTAGTCGCCTGTACGATAGAGAAGCAGAGAGGTTTACTTCAGCAGAAAGGAAAATGGGCCCATTGAAATGACAAAGGACACACTGTACACACTGTACACATCTAGGGCTGTGTACTGCGTGTGTGTTGAACTGTCCAACACTTGAACGCTCCTCTTTTACAGCTAAAAAGTGAACAACTCTTTGTCATCAGACAGAAAGCGTGTTAGTTAGTCCTCAGCTTTAGTCTGATGATGTTTCTGTTTGGTAAAGATGACTCTAACGTTCTTATATTGTTGTTTTACTCTAGTTTTAGTCTTGGTTGTTCAGGATATTGTATGTTGTTGTGAGGTGTGATCAGGGCTATTGGTGTTCGAAGGGAGTCATCTTTTTTTGCTAGACAACACTGGATTAGTGAAATTTAGTGCCACCACCAGAACAGCAGCAGTTTTGTATTCTAAAGCTGTGGCACAGTGGTTAACACGCATCGCCAAACTGCAAGAAGGTCCAGGGTTGCTGAAAATAAGAGGAATTTTAGTTCGGAGTGGCATGTTGTATAGGATTCCTCAGGTTTCTGAAACATTAAACGGACCAAATTCAGTAAAATGGGGTTTTCCAATGGGACAAAACATGGAACTTGACAGTAATAAATGGCTATGTATAGAGTCAATTCAAAAAGACAACTCAATCTCATAGACATCCCTGCAATATGATCAATGCATTTTGGTTCTGTACAATTTGCCCAATACTGATCCAAAAAATTGCTCTTATTTATTTGTTTATGTTGCAACATCCCAGTCTGTCAATGGGTGGAACCTTTGTTTATGTCTTTCTTCTCTTTTATGACCATGCAGTATGTCCTATTAATTGCATAGAAGCCATAAAACAGCAAATATAATCAATCAAAAATAACACTCAAAAGATATTGAGTAAAATTGCTGTTGGGGCTCAATATTTATCGTTTGTACGCTTTGTTGCGCTAGTTGGACCTTTTTGGTATTTTATTTTGTGAAGTCAAAGTACTAAAGTGTTCAGCTTTGTATTTGTTGCAGCTCATGTTTTCTGGGATTATTTGGGAGACTTTTGTGTCAGTGGCATAAAGTTATTCCAATATTACTATCGCTTATCGTGATTTTTTCTGAAAAAATCGTGACTGGCTTCTGCTTTTCCACATCTGTTTTCTATCTTTGTAAATATGTGAACGTAGCACTCTGCTTTCCGTTTGCAGCGTTTGTCGTAAAAAAAAAGGGGGTGCCTGGTAAAATCCAAAATGAGGGTCTTGGGGGGAACTTCCTCTAAATGTCGTCTGTGTTTCCAACCAAAGGCAGCATCATCTCCTCCGCTTTCTCCGCACTCAGATCTCATTGTGCTTCTATGGAAATGCTTTCTATTCATCCCACCACATTCAGGACCAGGACAGGGCAGGCGGGGGGGCCACGAGAGGGGGAAGCTTCAAGTTGGACGATCAAGAGCCATCTCCTTAGACAAATCATGGAATCCGTGTTACGCTACTTTAGATTTGACCCGACCAGGGCCAGAGCCGGCATTGTCCCGGCCCAATGAATCAGTATTCTTTTGAGAGGGGCTTTTTTTACCACCCCCGACACCTCCTCGCCACCACCCCCACCCCCACCGAAAGAGCCCCCGGGACCCCGCTGTGAGCCGGGACTGTCCCATAAAAGAGGCTCGAAGCGGGTAGAAGTGCTAGATTTGTGCTGCCAGCCTGACGTTTCAATGGACACCACGGTTTTTAATGGGAGGTTTTTTGAAAGGAGAGCTCTGTCATCTCTCGGTACAAAAACAGCTCCGGGCTCCACAGAGAGAAAGGGCCAGAGACTGAGGCACTATGGGAAATGCACTGCGGCGCTCAAAGAAGGGGACTATATGTTTGTCCGGGAGCATTCACACAGGGGCCAACAGGGAGGACTGAGGAACATGTCAACAAATAGAGATATGACAGGGGAGACTTTCAAGTTGATGGAGACGTGTTTTATGTCAAATCCACTTTTTTTTTTAAATTTTTAACATGTTATAACGGTGTTCCCTCATAATTCATTTGCTCAGAAATACTCTGATTTCACCTACCCCTTATCTCCACCCACTGCTCAGAACTTTTTACGTTTTTAGTCATAGAATTCAGACTCTGGGTCATAAATGTGGGATTAAAACATGTCATGTAGCCATTTTTCACAAAAAACACGTAAATCACAATCCGCTGCTTGTTACGGTGAAATGTCAATGTGAAGAGGCGGGGCTTATCAGTTCTGCAATTTGGAAAACTCCATTTCGTTATTAAAGACTATACTTGATTCTCCATACCAATTTCTATACCACAATGAACATGTTATCTGTCCTGTTTATGCGTTTTTATTGTTGGATTTTCTTGTCTTTACACTTGTTCAAATGAGTATCCTGTTTCAATACTTGTTTTAGAATAGGTTAGTATCTGATTTTTGAAACTTTTAACAACCCTACAATGAACAGAATGTGAAATACATACATAACACTACATGTGTTATACATATATAATTTATTAAAAAATACCAGCAAATAACATCAAATTAATTCATATTTTAAACTAAGGCAAAAAAAGGGGAAAAAAGCAAATATATTGAAAACCAGAGGATTGGTGGTTTGAATCTTGCTGGTGCACTTGTCGTTGCGTCACTAAGAAAAACACTTCATCATGTTGCATACTCACGAGTTACTGCAGAAAAGCATGTGGCAAAACTCACTGCACGTCTAGTTTGCTGTGGTTACCCTGCTAGAAAGGAGGAAAACAAGCCCTTCAAAACACACACAAACGGACAGTCTGACAGTTACATTGTCAATCTTGTTAAATGTCTTGGGAGTGCTTCAGTTTCAGCAGTGGAAATAGAAATAGCTACAGCCTGTACTATTAATATTAGCTTGCCTTATTATATTATAACACGACTGGTGGTCAACAAGGGATTTTACTGAAAGTATTAGACATCCAAAGGTGCCGTGTTGGTACATCAGACCTTTTGGGGAAAGGGCACAAATCCAGAGTTCTCTAAATGGAAGGGTCTTTGTAGGCCAGTGAATACATTAGCCCACTTCTATAATCCTAGACCAGGACTACAATGGTCAGATTACTGGATTATTGGACCAGATTCATTTGGACTAATTTTGAACCATCTGCCCTTGCTCTTCATGAACAAACAACACCCAAGGATCATATCAGAAAACACCGGATTAGAAAGGGACAAGAAACACAATAAGGAGCTACAGTATGGCATTGTGCACTATATGGACACATACAGACAATACCATGTACAGTATGTATACACTATAAGATCTTTAACTAGTTTACTATTAGGTAAATAGGAGGAGCGCATGGGGAAAAGTGGATCCTTTGATATTGTTGTATAACCCGGCCCTAGTCCTGTATTATCACGATATATAATCTGATCCAGGCTAAACCTTCCCAAGAAAAGGATGGAAATGAGGTGACAAAAGACTGGATGGTTATAACTAATATTGGGTATTGATTACATTTTACTGCAATAAAGGTTAGAGCTTGTATCCCGAGTTGTTTTAAGAATTTTTTATTAAGCTTTAATCAAGATTTAGTCAAAGAATTCTTACAGTTTTAATTCAAATAGTTTTTTGTCAATTAAATGCTATTCCAATTTTGACAAGTCAACAAGAAAATCAGTTTTTTATTTTATTTTAACTACGATAAATGACATTGCATTGTTTTATGGGACACTGAGTTGAGTTTGTAAATGGTCTGGTTTGGGGGTCTTTTAGTCCAAAAATACATATTTTAGTGATCGTTTGAGTCAACAGAATGTATGTCATTTTAGTCATAATTTTTAAAATTTATTTTACAGTTACTCAGCAAAAGTCTATTATTTATGACACTAACGAAAACTATGATGAGCTCTTTTAATCGCAGCAATAGAAACTGAGACGCGCTGGTCTGTTTGAGGAGCTTGTTTGACTCCTGTTTTATTGGCTCGTCTCTATAGAAACAGTAATATTCTTGTGTGCCTGATACGCTCTGATAATACAGACCCGTGAGCTCGTGTTGACTTAAATGTGCTCTTTTTTTAATCCAGGATGCGAGGCTTGGTTTCGGTGACGCTGCTGCTGCTCCTGGCCCTGGCCCTCAGCGCAGAGGCCGGGCGAGGCAAAGCTAAAGGACACAAAGGTGAGAATTACTAAATAAAATGCTACTTCAAATATTGTTCATTTGAATGCACTGACAAAATATATAAGACTAAAGCACAAACAAATTCGATATTGCCGTGAAGGACCTCCATATTACAACTTTGTGACAATAATCTGGTTACAGGAGACATGCCATAGGAACAATGTATTAAAGGGGACATATTATCCACTTTAATGAGCTTTTAACATTGTTAGAATGGTGTTTCTACATCATTAGTTTACTCAAAGTTGTATCTTGATTGATTCATGCATGTTAAAGTAATCCTATATTGCTCTGAGGCTCAAGGACTCAAGGAGAAAATTCCTGATTTCACCTCCTCCCTATCCCCGCCCACATCCCCGCTGCTTGTTACAGTGAAATGTCATAATGAAGAGGCGGGGCTTATACGTTATGAAGTTTTGAACAGGAAGTCAATGGACCTGTTTCTATTATTAGGCTGTTTTAGATCAATATTGGGGTTTACAATGAACAAGTGTAAAATAATGATCTATATATTTCATTTACTTTGAAAAACACAACATATCCTGCTGGTAGATGAGGTATTAGAAAGTCCGCTTGTATTTATTTAGAAATCATTTATCATCATTTTCATTTGGAGGTGACAGTAGCAAAGAAAGTTAAGGAGATCGTTCACTTTTATCTGAAGAATTTTAAAAAAAAATGACCGCCATCTGCCATTTTGTGCCTGGGCAAAATACTTTTCTACATTTTTCACATTTTCACAATATTTTAGAACAAACTGCTAAAACTGAGAGTGTTTTCCCAATATAGTATAGGCTTATCTATAATAATTATTACACAGGTCACAATATAATCATAATCTAAGTTGTAAAATTGTGATGTTTCTTCTCACAATTGTGACATTCTTACTTGCAGAAGGTTTAAATCTTGAGACCTCCATGGCTGAATTAAGATCAAATAAGCCTAAATATTAACCCATCCCGTAAGACACAACCCCTTCCACGTAACAGAATGACTTGAATAAACCTTTCAATAGTGTCTGTCTCACTCTGTATCATTAAAAGTCTGGGTGTCTCTGCGTCAAAGTGCTGCAGCTGCTGTTTGTTTCCAAATCTCGGTTTCCTGTTGCTTCAAAAACAAGTCTGTCTGGTTTCCGTGGCTTTTGACACGCAAAAAATGACAACAAACAACACACTCAAGACTGTGATGACTTTGCAAACTCAATCGGCCTCGCATTCTCCTATAGTCTCTTCTAAGCAGGTTTGACTTCAGAGTTTGAAATGGCAGACGGGTTTTCTTTTCCATTTTGGCAGCACAGATTAGTTATTAAGTCAATTCAGACTAATAATTATAGGCTAGACGTTTTCATGGTCTGATGTGAGATTTAATAACAGTCATTGTAAAATACCATTCAGTGTAGCTAATTTCATATCAAGCCAAGCAGTTCTTTGAGGCGTTATAGGGTTGAGAATTGAACAAAAAGAATAACATAGTCAAAGTACTTGCATCAGCACCTTCAGAGCGTCTCAATGTGTCCACAGGCAAACAAGCCAAGCCGGCCTCAGAGTGCACCCCAGCGGAGAGTCAGTATGGGAAGTGCGTCCCGGAGCAGGGAGACTGCGGAGATGGCCAGAGGGAGGTCACCTGCAAGGGCCAGACCAACAAGATCCACTGCAAGATCCCCTGCAACTGGAAGAAAGACATCAGTGAGTGTTGGACGTGGGCTGGTGGTGGAGTCGTGGTGTTTGTCTGGACAGAAGGACACTGGCAGTCTCACTCACGCACCACAGTCACACATGGCTCTGTTACTTTACACCGCTGTGAGGTAGAATCCAAGCTCAGACCAATGTACAAAAGTAAAAGTACTGTAAGTAAACTGTTTAGGTGTCTATACTATTTACAGTGGATACTTTTAACTTTTACTTCACTACATTTGAGAGCAGATGTCTGTACTTTCTACTCCACTACATTTTTAACTGGACAAAAAGTAAAAGTATTTCAGTGTATATATATATTAGTTATGGGATTTATTTTTTTTAAGCACATTTTTGAGTATACAAAATTATAACTATAAATTACCTGGAAAATAGCTTCTGATGAACAATAATCAGGAAAATTCTTTCTCAAGATCACAATTTGACACTTCTCAAAATTGCATTTATTTTTAAAGATGTACTATAATGCTTTTATTTAAGTAGAGTTTTTTTTTATATGAAACTTTTTCCTTCAGTTTTTGTTGCTTTTGGATCGATATATTAACCGGTCAGTAACAAAATGGAATACTTCTTCCAGCACAGCCTCCAGCCAACCTAGATTTACCATTTTTTACTCAGGACCTGGAAATAACTGAACTAAAGTGATAACGTCAGGGGGGGATTTTCTCACTCTTCACTCCCACCAGACTTTGCCAATAACAGCTTGATTAGAATGTGCAGCTTTACAGGGCGGATTCTCAACTGGGCGAAGACAAAGAAATGGGCCAAGAGAGATTAAATACAGATTAAAAACACTACTTCAATTCAATTACGTTTAGGCTTTATTCATGCCTTATTATTTGAAGTATAAACGTTGTGAAACCGTTGAGGAGCGCTGGTGTTCTGCTCGTCGTATTTGTGGAGTTTTGACAGAGCAAAATGTACAAAAGGTTTACAAAGAGTTTCTGCAGTGTTCATCCCAATTCACGCTTACATCTACACGGGATCTTCTTTAAGCGGACATATTTCGCAAAATCAACTTTAATGAGCTTTTAACCTCTTTACAACAGTGTTTTCACAACATTATTTCACTAAAAGTTGTGTTTTCATTGATTCCTGCATGTTTGAGTAATCTTGTATTGTCCTGAGACTAAGGCTGAGTCCTCAGAAAATTCCTGTTTCACTTACCCCCTATCCCCGCCCACATCCCTGTACATAGCTGTAATTATTTGAGAAATTAAGAAAACAAAAACATACAAAAAACAATCTCCTGCTTGTTACAGTGAAATGTCACTATGAAGAGGCGGAGCTTATCAGTTCTGCAGTTTTGAACAGGAAGTCAATTAATCTGTTTTTCATTATTAAGCTGTTTTAGATCAATATGATGGATTTCAATGAACAAAATATAAAATTATAATCTACTTATGTAATAGTTAAACACTAAGTCAATTTTAAAAAGCAGAATTTGTCTCCTTTAAAAAATGATGAGCCAAGCAGTAACCTTTACAAGTACTTACTGTTGATCGCTCCTCTCTAGGTGACTGCAAGTACAAGTTTGGCCCCTGGGGACCCTGTGACGCTGCCACCAACACCAAGAGCCGATCGGGCAGTCTGAAGAAGGTCCTGTTCAACGCCGAGTGCCAAGACACCGTGACCGTGTCCAAGCCCTGCTCTCCCAAAGTCAAGAAGACAAGAGGTGACCATTACTTTCTATCCAGGAACAGCCCTAAAATATTCAAATACATTTTTAAACTACATTTGAGCAGTGTATGTTTAACTCTGGGTGAATCTGTCGGCTAAATGAGGAATTTAATGCCTCAGAAATGTCCCTTTATCCCCTTGTCGCTTTGAAATATTGTATTTTAATGTATATTTATTCATGTTTAATAATTAATAATCATTCTTAGTGGATTTTCTAAAATTACTGACTTATTTAAAACAAATTGCAATACAATATCTCACTCACTGGACCACTGGAACTGATTAAAGTATAGGTAAAAGGTTAGATGTATTAAATAGCGCATGACTTCATCTAGTGGTTACACATGGTACAGACAAGTTACACAAGAAAAGAAGGATTATAACGAATTGTTTTGTAATTATTTCAATGTTTCTCTTCCAGGAGACAAGAAATCTACCTAAGCAATGGGACCAAGTGTCTTTCTTCCTTCATGAAAATGCAAAACACAGACTCCTCCAAAAGTACATTTGTTTAGACTTTTGTTTCCTGATGGTTTTATGTTGATTTTGATTAAAATGCAGCGCTTTCCTGGTTTTCCTATGTTAGGTAAAGATAAATAACTGTCCCTTAGATTAGACTCTTTTTAACCATATAAAACAACTTGTTTTGTTTTTTTTACAAAGAAATATAGATTAATGTTGAATCCAGAGTTATTGGATCTAAAATGTTTGTAGCAAAATTTGAGGCATGTACAAACTGTGCAAAGGTTAGCGAAGGCCATCTATAAATCTATTTTTGAATTTTAGATAATGATGAAGCTTGTACAAATGAACAAATTAAAATAATGTACATTGTTTCACATTGTATCGTGTTTTCTTTTAATCCACAGACATCATGCAACAACTGTATCCACATGTAAATAAATGCAAAATTGTCACGTCTTCTGTAGCTCCAAGATTCAGATTTGTCTTTTGGCGACATCTAGTGGTAACACAAGAAATTGCAACTTGCACCACACGAAAAATAGTGCGCATCTGGGAAGTATTTGTGTTTTAACTTTTAGCACCCTTTACAACTATTACTACTACATATAATAAAGTTAAATCATTAAATAATATCAAATTAATTCAAAACAAATTGCCATTAGTGTGCTTTTATTTACCAAACTACAATTTAACAGAAACAGACACACACTACACAAGCTGCTTATTTTATTTTAGTCCCATGGTCCGTTCTGTACTCAATTCAAATATCAAACTTTTCTTCACAAACACAGTGTCCGTTCTCCTCAAACTCATCCCTCGTCACCACCATCTCATCGTAGTCCGGATTCTGGGCTAAAAGTTTCCCTCCTTCCCAAGAATATGTGATCGGACTGCACAAGACAAAATAAGCACAATTATACACAATACGATACAGCAATTTACCTTGAAGAACAGTAATGCATTATTTAGCTATTTGGGCCAGGGACAGATGCATAAGACCCTGCATTCAGTCTCTGGAGTCAAGCAAAAATACAAATTTGAATTTATATCGTGTGTGTATACTATAGGTGTAAATAGAGACTTTATAACTCTGGAAGATTTATGTCGGTGTAATCCCTCATTCGTCCAGGCGTGTTCCATAGTAGAAAAAGCTTCAGTTGTAGTCATCTGGACTCGGTTTGAAAGACCCGCCCATTGGGAGGAGCCTTCCTGAAGTAGAAAGAGTTGTTTGTTTCAACAGAAACTCCCCCCTTGTATCTACCTGTTATTTATAATGGGTTACTGAACCCCTGGAAAGGTAGAGGACATTCAGATGCTAATCAGGTACTCAGGGTGGTTGAGCCAGGGTCTCACTAAGACAAAGAGGTTTTAACAGCCCATTAAAATTCTGAATAGGCTAGCTCGGTAGATACAAGGGGGGAGTTTCTGTTGAAACAAACAACTCTTTCTACTTCAGGAAGGCTCCTCCCAATGGGCGGGTCTTACCACAGAACAGTATTAATATCGGAGTTCTCGACCTAAATTCTGTTATTGACAATGACTCTTGGATGAGAGTCGAAACGTCTATTTTTGCAAACCGAGTCCAGATGACTACAACTGAAGCTTTTTCTACTCTGGAAGATTTACTAAGATTTAAAGGCTATTGTAAAAAAAAGAAAGACTTTTTTTAAAAACTTTATCCTGACCGAGAATAAGTTTATCTTTGTGCAAGTTGTTTCTTGTGGATAGGCTCACTAATAACAAATCTGACAGTAGTTAAACATCAAATAGATTCTACCATGTCTCAGCTCAGTTTGAAACAATAGGGAATATAGAATGTATTAGTCTATTATCCGGTGATATTCTTAAAGAGCGGTTTCTGTTGGGACTCACTTCTCTGGCATCAGGACGGACACAGTGAGGTGTGCGGGAGCAAGCGACCTCAGCTCAGCCTCCAGTCGCTCTCTGAATCCTGGGAACAGTGTGTTTCCTCCCGTCAGCACAATGTTCTGATAGAAGTGCGGCTGCATCTCTGGAGGAAAGCAACAAAGAGAGTTAAAAAGCTAAATGTATTTGATGCATGGGTTCCAAAAGTGAAGGTAATTCTGAATTGTATTACAGAATGATAATTTCATTTGTACATATAGTTTTAAATACATTTTTAACCCAATAAAGCTTGAAATATGGTGATTGAAGGCTTCTAGATAGAGACTATTTATGAATAAAGTGTCTTGTTGATGACAATTAGTTTATTCTTTTTTGACATTTTATTTAATAATGTGTGATGATTTTAGTGTAATGTGATGTCCAGATAACGATTATAATTATAAAAGTGCATTTATTTTTGTATTATTGTTGCGATTAATTGCTAGTTTCACAAACATGAGCCAATTATATTTTACAGGAAGTTGTGAGGTCATTTTGCAAAATGCATTTGACGGTCTTTTCTACAGTGTATTGAATCAAACGTTACTAGTTGCTGTCTTACCTTCGGGCATGGCCTGTATGGAGTGGACTATGGTCTCTGGGATCCCCATCTCCTGTATGCCGATGTCGGAGGGATTGAAGAGGATCTCGGGAACAGCAAAACGCTCATTGGCCAAACGCAAAATCTGCTCCCCAGTTTTATACTTTCCACTGAACACCATCTCTTCTCTTGGCTGCCGCATGGAAAAGCATCATCGAGTTACAATGCAGTTATTGTTTTGTTTACATTGGACTAAGTGATTGTAAAGATCTTACTTTGCAGAAACCCTTTTTGATGGAGCTGAAATCTGGAAGAACATAATCTCTCATCACTGTGTTTTCTTCTCCTTTTTGTCTGAAATATAAGGGGGGAAAATATAATTTCAAAATGTTAAGGCTTCCTCCACATGCACAACCCTTATATTTACAAAATGACTACAGCAACTCAAAGAGAACATATTGCTGCTTATTAACAAATTAAGTCAAAATAACAATGATGGAATCCATAGTGAACACGTGGGGCTATTGTCGTATTCAGGCAATGAACAAATGAACTTACTGTGCTACTTCCATGTCTTTGTAAAACTGTTGTGAAACATAGCACACGTCCTCTTTCACTTGGTTTATCACATGCGTCTCATCCATAACATGAAGCTGCCTGAAACAGTCAAAAGAGAAAGTGACGTTGTTTTAAAATCAATGAATATTATATGAAAATATGTTGCTATTGAGAATCATAGAAGGAGGATTTAGTTTACCGATATGAAATAATTTCTTTCAGATGATTTGTCAGAAGTTTTCCCCCAAAGTTGATTCTATGAAACAAGTTAAAAGGAGCTATTTAATGAGCAGAATAAACTTTTAAGATGTTGTTTCCAGACGTTTATATCCTATGGATTTAGCAACTCACCTTCGAATGCCATCCTTCATCTTCCTGCTGCGACAGTAAGGAATGATGTGAGTGAAGGAGAAACCAGTGTCTACCACCAAACAACACAACTCTTTGGGGTTTGTGTGAAAGTAATGATGAGCGCTCAGAGATCCAGCTGAAAGAAAGAAAGATTGTAAACATAATATTTAAGTTAGGATTGGTCCTGAGATCCAATCTGGAGGAAGGACTTCATGCAGGGCTGGTTACCATGAGACTTGCCCAAGTCCCCCAGGCTGTGGCTGCTGGGGAACAGGGGACAAGTGCCTTATGTGCTCAAGCCGTGTTCAGAGTGCACGAGACTGGCGTTACTCAAGTAAAGAACACTATCAAACTAAATATTACTCAAGTAGGTTTATTACCGTTTATTCCCAAATTTACTCAATTAATTGAGTGAATTTACCTCTGGCAAGGGGACAGTTTTAGTTTGAACCTTTGTAAATGGTCAAGTATTTCTATGTTAATACCATTAAGTTAAGTTACATCTCAATATGTTTGTTCTTTTTGTTTTTTTCTTTATGTTCTGTCTTTGCTCTTTGTTATATTATGTGTAAAAAAAATGAATATTTGAAGTATAAAAAAGGATGGTCTTGGTTGCTTGACGGTAGACATTTGTATTGAATCAAATGAATCACTTGTTGCTACTTACCATTTGTCCTCAGAACTGATTGAAATTGATATTCCTCGAATAGAATTTCGTTCATTGACTCTTGGATCGACATGAAGTTGAAGTACGGCTCTGTGATTATGATGCTGGTGTCTGCAAAATCCACCTGAACACAGACAAACGTGTGCAGGGAATCACAACCATCCACTCATCGTAACCACCCATGGGTACATTATTATAAAATGCCTGCGTGTAAATAAAATACTTGCAACGGTCATGTTCATTTTGTGGATACTAGTCATGGATTGAAATGCACACAAAACACACCTTGAACTTTTCTTTCCCAAAAAGATGATCCCATACTTTCCTCTGGACGTCCCAGTTCACCAGATAGCCCTGACACAGTAAAAAGAGTGTGGTAAAAACAGCTTAACATAATTAGTAAAAGACTGTTTCAATTGCATGCATACTTTCTGAAAAGGGAGAATATAGAAGAGGCCAGAGGGATCCTTGATTTCATCAAGTTGGTTTGCAGTAAATGTCTTCAATCTTGAGGTTTTGGAGCGAAACTGGCAATTAGGTATCACACTGGAAAGAGAAAACAAACAGAATAAAACTTAATACAGACTACAGTTTAACGGCAGAATATTAAACACCACATTTAAATGGCATCTCAAAGAAATATGTCAAATGATGAAAGTCTTTGTAGGTATTCATGTAAATGTATTAATGTTTAATTATCGGTAATGACCACAAATTATTGTTACTGGCCAACTGACGTATAATCATGACTATATATGTGTATTTACCTTTAGAATAAGGTCAGTAAAATGAGTTACTGTGTGTTTAACTTGGCCATGTGTAATAAATTTTCTATTTCAATTCAATTCATCTTTGATATTAGCTACGTGGCTACGATAAACTTACCTCACTTTTTCCTGGTTGTATCCTATTTTAGCCGTGTAAGCTCCATTGTCGAGGACCAAGGTCGCCATGATGATCTACGTTTTTAACAAATGATTACGTTTTAAATTGAAAAGGTACAGAATAGCTCACATCTTGAAGCGTGTTTTTGTCTGAGGGTAATACAATGGGTAAACCATATCCCCTAATCAACCAATCAAATGCTTTGTTTCGAGTTTTATCCAATCAGAAAATAGTATTTTGGTCCGTCTAAAACAGCTCTCGTCTGGAAACAAACACAGTCACTCTTTGCTTTTTCCTCGTGGCGATAAAAAGTCAAATTTCATCCTTTAAATTAACCCATCCAGTTTTTTTTAATGCATATTGTAATTTATCAATATTGCCGTTTCAAACTGTGACTAATGGTGCCTGCAGAATAAAAAATATAGAATTTTTGGGAAACCGGAACGGTTTGTAAATTCCTGTTTTTGGTCGATTCGCTGAGGCTGTGGCGGTAAGTAGCAACCAAAACTGATTTTTTTTTTATAATTTGGTGGAAAACAATCACTTAAACACACGCTTTCTACACTAGATCTGCTATTAGGTTTATTTGTTGCCACATTGGATAATCGTTGGCTGGTTCGGCTGGCTTGACTTTTGTATATTTGTTTTAAAAGAATTCCAAGATACTTGGCTAACGTTCTGAGGTGATTGACAACAAAGCTAACGTTACCTCAAACATGGATCTATTGTATCAAAGCCTATTTCGCATATTTTCTTACACCTGATAATGGATCGTTTTGTTATAGATTGGCGGGTGATATGAGCCCGGACATTGCCTGATAAAACCTGTTTGAAGAGAGGGACAAGACATGGCGAAGGCTTATTGTGACAGTTCAGACTCGGACAGTCCCGGGTTGAACCGAGGATGTCTTCTGGACCCGGAGGATCTGATCTGCCCCGATCTGTCCATCATCGTCCCGGACACTCCCAGGTACGACAGAAGGGCTCTGGTTATTTTAGACTTTATAGATGGCGTCATTAAATGTCTCACAACTGCGCTGGAATGTGATGTCAATACAAGGAAACTGCTCGATATTCGATACCAATTTCGATGCCAAGATGATGACAAAAACAATAGACAGTACTTTTCAACACAAAATAATGGTACTTTCTTGTTACCACATTAGATCTGAAGATCATTTTAAAACCGTTTAGGAAAGGTAACATCTTAACGTATTTTTTTTGTATCAATGTTTGCTCAAATGAGTATTTAGTTTTGAAACTGGTTTTCGTTTCGTTTTCGTTTAAGAAAAACATTTTTTTCCACAACCTTACTATACAATGTAGATTACATTGCTACACTACTCTAGATATGGCATTATGCAATACACTTACCACAACAACTTACAAGGTGAATCTGTAAATTCAAGTAAAAAACTGTATATTTCATTTTGTTACCTTTTTCGTTTTTTTGCAGCCCTGAGCATGGAAAACGGAGAAGGAAGCGCAACAACAACCGGGATGGACATTTTAGTCCTGTAAGTTAAATACTGGACAGAGGTGTTTTTTACCAGGGGTAGTATTCTTAATGTGATCTGATTAAATATTATTTTTTGATAACTCGCAGCTGCATGTCTGTAACATTTAGTTATTTATACTTACTGCTATTGTTAGCCCATCCAGTGGGCTATTTCTTGATATGTTCAGACAAAAAGTTATGTTCACTTAATCATACTTTTGCAAACCGCCAGAACTGACTGTATACTATACGTTATGTGCTGGTTTTAATGTGGTATTTTTGTTGTTCTTGTCTTGAACCAGGCCGCTGTCAGTGGCTCATCGAGACTAGCTGAACTCACTCGTAGCTCGTCTCGCCGACCTAAGCGACGGAAACTGAGTGTCTCCAAAGCTGACTCAAGTGATGGCTTTTTCTCTGCTCCGTCAGTCGAAGAGTTGCCCTTGGGGAGTTGGCTGGAGGCTCCACATCCAAGCACTTCTTCTTCTTCTTCCTCCTCTTCCTCCTCTTCTTCTTCCACATCCTCTTCCTCCTCCTTCTCTTCCACATCCTCCTCTTCATCCTCTTCTATGTCTTATTTAAGTCCTGCCTCTGAACGGGAAGAGGCTTCAACCTCAACTAAATCCACAGAAGAAGTTATCCCTGTTTATCATCTTACGCAGCCTTCTCCTCCGACTCAGAGCCCGCCCAGTCCTGGGTCACTGTCTTTCCTCACAGACGAAGAGAGAAGGTGGCTGAACGGAGACCAAACACCAAATGTAACGACAGGTGAGGATCGTGGGTGCCAGTCACACCATAGCTCAATTATTTATTTTAGATTTTAGAGTGACTAGATTTGATATGGTCTGATGTCTGATTGTATTAGTGGATTTTGATGCTATGAAGCCTCAAAAACAATTATCTTACGTGGAAGAAAACCTATTGTAGTGATAATATATTAAGCTAATAGTCACTCATTGGAGGAAACAATTGCCAAAAATTGAAGAAGAACATTTCAGTGGGAGGCACATGTAATAGAGTGTGACTAACTTGTGTGAAATGCTAATATTCACTTCTGTCTCAGCGGTGGAGGAGATAGTGATCAGTGATGAGGATGAAGAGGGTGTGGTTCGTACGGCACAGCTGGAGGAAGACGAGACTTTGGCCCGAAGTTTACAGGTAAACTGGTGACCAATATGTTACAAGTTTAGATACACAACTTTAATGGTTTCGCTTTGAGGAGTGGGAAATGACCCTAGCTTATATTACAATAACTAACAAACATTTTGTCCCAATTGGCAAATTATATTATGTTGTTTGCAACTGAAGGTCTTATCTTGTGTTTATAAACTTTTTACAATCTCAGAAATATGGCTAAATACTTCAATACTGAAATGAATATCTCAATTGTTTTTTTTGTGTGGAATATCCCAAGAACAATAGCCAGACAATATTACTTCAGAAATGTGTTATAGCATGTCTTTAAACATATTAGTTTAGGTTTAAAGTGCAGAAAAATTACACCCATATTTGAACCTTAACATCACTTTTTAGTTTTTATTTCTAATCAGCTCTTTTTTTGTACGTTTTACTGTAAATGGTGTACACAATATATACAGGTGGCTATATATATATATATATATATATATATATATATATATATATATATATATATATAATTACACATGTTTCAGAATAGAAACATGCGTTTCTATTCTCAAACGCATGTCATTCCTGGAATAGTGAAGATGTTCATATTTCAGTCTTCAAAATCTTCACTGTGAAATAAATACTCATCATTCAGCCCAAATGTGCACTTTTGGTAGTTTTTTAATTGCACTTAATAGAGATATTAGGAGGAGTAGGTGTGGGGTGCCTTGTGTTTGAGCTGCATTAAACACACAAGCACTGAACCACAACAGAACCATAGACCATTGAATGCATCGTTCTTCTGTATCATTCCGTCCTCTCTGTGGTCGTTTTGTGACAGGCTCAGTTTGACAGAGAACAGGCCGAGACGCACCGGAGTCACCATCATCCCCACTATCACCACATGCACCGACCCCCACCACCGCACAGCCACTTGGTGAGTCCACGCGCTTCAACCGGACTGATTGTGTTGAACCTTCTGTTGTAGCTCCCGATATCAGGATCCATCACTGTTTTAAATACAAACAATATAAAATATTTTAGATGTGGCTTCTGATTTTAATGGAACGTATGCTTACGCAATTTTGTATTTTTACTGTGCTTAATTAAGTGCATATAATGGGTTTGAATACACATTTCACAAAAACATAGTGAGCATGATTAGATTTTACAAAAGATTTAGCCAATTCATCCCCAGTTTGACAATATTGGTGATGGTTTAGTTTTAATCGTATGTGAGCAGATGTGATATACTGTAGCTAGAGGTAATTACACACATGTTACAACCATATTCTAAAACAAGGGTCAAAATTCATATTAATTGCACAATAGTTATAATCTGACAAATAATAATACCGTAACATTTTTTTATTTTGTTAAACGTTTAAACGGTCAGAAAATCGTGTCGGAATGGATTATATTTTTATTTATTTTAGAATTGGCTGTTTAACTGTCAGATTGCATTTGTGTTCTGATTCATGGTTAATATCTCTGTAATTATAAGAAAAACACTGGCACAAATTCAATGTCTTTCCTGCCAGCAAAGATAAACTAAAGTGACTTTATTCGTTCACACTCTCCTCAGAAAGTGGTGCTGTTATTGAACTCCAAAGCCGTGATTGTTGTCAGTTAAAAAAAGTAGTTTGTGGAGCCAGTCCCAAACAAATAAGGATAAGGTTCAGTGTTTACATTTTAGATATTCAACCATAGAAAAGAACGGCTCCATAAAGTTATTCCTTGTTGTGTTTTTTAATACTTGCATGTTCAATACATGTTCAAATGAATATCTAGTTTCGATTCTAGTTTTAGTATCTGTTTTTTTATACTTCTAACAACCTTTAAAAAAACAGCAACATGCAGACAAAATGCAAACTCAAACTTTCTTGCTCAGACTGTTTTCTGTCTTGTCCCTGAAATCCAACACACAAAGTTCTGTGTTTGTGGACCGAACCACTCATCTCCTCGTCAAGTTGTCTTTTTATAGATCACATTGACAGTCAGTTACGCAGCTCAGATCTATGGACCCCGCTAATAATAACCATGCATGTTTTTATAGGGTATTTTTGAGCAGTAAAACCACCCGTAGTGAAATACATGCTAATAGATAGGTTAATGTTATACTGTGGAACATTCCTGGCTGGCAGCTTTAAACACAACGCATTTGTTTTCTCGTCAGATGAATCCATTGTTGGAGCAGAGCTGGATGCCCCGGCTCCTGGCAGCTGTGTCCGGGTTTGATGAAGGTCGGTGTCTTTGGAGGTTTTATGCCTCGACAACGTGTTTTTCGCCATGTTTTGAAAATGCTAAATTATCGTCACAGATCTACTTGCTTCGGGCAGAAGACGTGGTCAAGCGACTGTTCGGAGGAGAAATGCTATGCCCAACTTTTCAGACAGCCTCCAGGGAAATGACTATGAGGTGAGATCGTACAGTATTTGTTAAGCATTAGTTGTGTCCCGTGAGATCATTCTGACTTTCTATTCCTCTGTAGGCTCTGTTGGCATTTGAGGAGCGGCAGGGAGCGGTAGTGTCGAAGAAACTCAGTCGGCGAGAAATCCAGAGGTTTCCAACAAAAACATTCAAAACTACAAGTGCAGCTGGAAACACACAGTGAGCCCCGACTAACTACAGCGTCTGTATTTTGAGCAGCGTTCAGTACTCAAAGTGTGCCTGATTTTCTAGATGCCAGATTTGTTTCTGTGACTACACTGATGGAGAGAAACTGAGGATGCTGCCCTGTTTCCACGACTACCACGTGCAATGCATCGACAGGTGGCTGAAGGTAAATTTACCGTCGTTTTTCCTTCTGGGGCTCAACGGTTAAAACAAATGCAAACGAAGCAAAGTATACCTCAAATGTGTCGCTACATAAAAGCTGCAGGTAAAGGACACGGCCCTGGGACCATTGTCATAGCAATTTACTATTTTTAATACAAATAAATAGAAGTCTGCACAATGTTGTATGTAACAGGAGGCTGACACCATGAATATAATGGTGTCAATAGAACTTCCCAAAACAATTGAATAAGGAGGCAGATTTTAAAATAATATCGCATTGACTACTAGCGTGTGCTGTAGAACGTTCCATCTCTTCACAAGGACACCTCCAGTTCTACCACTGTTGACATTTCTATGTGGTCAGCTGCATCTATGACTCAGAATGTGTCCTTCAACATCATCAGTTTCCTCTGTAAACTCGTCTCCTTGAGTGGAAGCAGAGTCGGGCTTGAACTGCTAATATTAGTGCCTCAGACATCCAGAGTCTCCTGTAGGACTCGTTGGGACAAAACTTATTTTTGACTTACAGATTTGATAAACCAAAGTTTGTTTATGTGTTAATGATTCTTAAAGATGCATTGTGTAACCGTTCTGGTGGAGACCCTCTTGCTCGTCTCCATGGAAATGTTCCATAGTATGGCATTAAATGTAGTTTTGAGTACATGTTTTACTTGAATAAATGCGAGATATTTAGAATGCCATACTGTGAGCAGGCAAAGCTGTCACCTCCATGGGGCAAGTCGTCCCTCAGAAAAGCTGCACCTTTGATTCACAGGCTTCTTTTACAGTCGTATTATACCTTTATGTGGATAAATGATCATCTGAATAATCCTAAACGCGACACACATTTGAATAGAATAATACATCACATTTTCTCTTGCAGGACAACGCCACGTGTCCCATCTGTCGAGCCAATCTTGCCGATGGTGCTTCACTGGCGCCAAACAACCTTTGACCCCTGCTCTCCGCCCCAACTTTAGGACTATATTTAAATTATAGTTTAACGTTCGGACCACAAGACCTCAATAAGACTCTACTAAGTGTTAATTAACTGCAGTTTTATTTTGCATATGTTTATCTCAGGCATTCCCCATCTCGTCTTTAAGACAAAAGTTCAATAAAAATTTACATTGTTTTTGTACAGTTTCTTTGTCATCTTTGTAAATGCCATCTTATTATCTAACAATCATTTTAGAGGCATTTTTAAATTATGGTCTAGTAGTCATTATGTTGAATAAATACTATATTAAGGCTATTGTATTTTTTATTTTATTTTGCCAAGAGGTAGAAGATGACAGGAAGTAAAATCGTCTGACAAAATGTTCGTGGTTATATTATATTGTAATGCAAAGCTACAAGTCAATTATTAATCATGCTTTCTTTGACTCACAATATAACAATCTCTTCAGACTTACAGGATCTGATCACAATTATATTTATTATTGTTGATTCATTCATAATTTGAACTCTGTTAGTAATTGCTCTTATGTATTTGCACAAGTCTTTATTTAGGTAAATTAAGTGTCCTCATATCGCTGCTTCATGGCTCTGTATTTTCTCAGATAGTACAGCGCCTCTAACTCGCGGGCCACGTACTCCCCTCTTGCGATCATCTCCTTAATCTTCTCTGGGTCCTGGACTGACTTGTTTTTGGCAAACGCCGTTCTCAGTCGGTCCCTGAAGTAGTCTCCACCTTTGGGATACTCCCGGCCCAGGTACAACAGCTTAAAGAGGATAAATAGAAAAGGTCATATTTCATTTTTGTCTCAATTTCCTGATGCCATTCATTCTCACTCAAACAAACTTACATTTCTATAAAGCTGAAACACTTCAGATCTTAGTGGGTTTGCCATTGTCCAAGAAGAGATTTTAGACTGAAAACACAAAAACAAAACAAAAATCTTTAGTCAATTACAAGAGGTTAAAGCCATATTCGACAATTGGATACATAAATGACCAATAATAGTAAAATCAAGATTAATACCATTAAAATCAAGTAAAGTGCTAAAGAACAGCGTTAAATAATACAAGTATAGTAGTCCAAGACATTGAGAGAAACTAAGTTGATTGGGAGGACAACAAATTCACAGATTCATGTATTTTCTACAAATGACGCTCAAAAATTAAAAAAAAGAAATCATATTTGAAGAAGCACAAGAAACAATAGTGTCAACATAAATCTTTCTTCAGAAGTGGAACCAACACATTTAACGACAACAATTTTACAAAAATGTCAAATAATAACTTGTACTTCTACTTCAGTGTTAAGTATGGAGAGTACAGTTGTATTTAAAGATTACTCTGAATATTACCCAGATCTGATCATAGCCAAAGTCTACGTGTTTCTGAACCTGTTGTGTCCAGTTCACTTTGACTTGACCCAGCAGCCATGATAATGGAGCCTACATAATATAGCTGTGGCCAATGTTACTGTCTCTACACATGCATTATTGTGTGTATTGAGGGAAATATATAATGCACCATATTTTGAACGTAACACTGGTATTTTGGCTTCAACTCCACCTCCTGACAGAAGATAGGACACTGCTGTTCCTCAATACTGACTAAAGTGAGATTTTCATGCTGCAAATAAAAGGACATGACTATATAAGCACACACGTTTGCATAACAACCAGAAGCGAAATAATAATGCGATACTTTAAGTAACATTATGATCTTACCGTTTGCTGGACTTTAGGCGATGACCTAAAGTAAAGAGCAGTCAGTCACCTGCAGCGTTAGCCCCTTAGCCAACAAATGCTAACCACTAAAGACTACATTTAGAATAGTTGTTAATTCTTAAAATATTGCACAAAATACGTACAAAGTTGACGCTAGTAATGTTTTTGTCTGAAATTGGTTAATGTGTCCTCTTTAGTGACACAAAGATTTCAGCTGCTGTGAAGTAAACAGCCAAAGAGTGTGAGAGTCAAGATAACTACAGTCAGATTCAGGACGAGCGCACGTAGGCATCAGGGACAGTACCATCCAGATTAATAACATGGCGGTAGTAGTGATAATTAAAATCTTTATGCATCATCATCTTTACGCCTGCATCATTTATTTACTTTATTAATTCTCATTCAACCATTTATCAATACATTGACATACACATCCATACATGAACACTTACACATTACCATAACAATTATATCTATTTTATTTTAATTATTATTTAATTTTATCATTATTTCCCCTCCCACATCCTTTTTCCCTAATTTTTTTTACCCCAAAAATAAATATTGTATACTCCCCGTCTCCTGGTGATAATTAAAAACAAGGACCACATCCATGATTCACACTGTATCTTTGTTTTGCGCTTATTTTGTAATTATTACATCCAGTCTCTCTTTTTGTTTTCATTTACCTGTCTTTTTGCTGTTGCTGTCAATCCTGGCATTATGTTGTATATTTTATAAATCAGTTTCAAGTTAAAAATACAATCCTGAAGTATTTTACTTTGATTCTTCGGAAAAATAATATATTCGAATAGTGCTGATGTTCATTACTTACTCCTGTTGGACCAATTCATACTAAATAGTTAAATAAATGTATCAACAATGCTTTTTTTTATTTCACACAGAATGATCACAATAATAAGTACTTGATACAGATAGAATCCAAACAGTCACACAGTGTTTCTCTAAAAGTGCAAACCATTTCCATAATATTTTCAGTCCCATTTCATAAATTCATGAGCTCACAATCGTTTTTTTTAAAACCCCTGCAACTGTAACAGGAGGCACTTAGGGCAGGGTTTGTAGCACTTTACTCACCAGTGCCGCTCACAACAGTAGAGTCACCACTTTTGAGAATAATACCCTTACAAATACTCGTGAGTGTCTTATATTCCTCTCGAAATGTACCGGTAATTCCAGAGAAGTCAGTACTGCTGGTCCAAGCACTCATGTTTCGGGAGGTCACAGTTCCAGATCTGTTGTCAAGGATCGGTCCAGGACTGGTTCATGTTTGTCCAAGGTCTGGTTCAGAAGTTGGTCCTCAGTTTCCGGTTTTCTTCTCGAAGTTTCTGAACCTCTTCAACCAAAGCGTCATTCACAGAGTAGTTCTCGATCAGACTGTGGATCTCATTCTGGAAAATGCAAAGACAGTTTCTCATGATAAAGTGTGGATTTAATGTTTGGAAAATCTGCCTTGTAGTAAAAACTTTAAATACATGTATTCATATAGTTGTCTTTTTTCATGTTTACAATCTAATGTGTGTGATCCACTTACAAGTTGGATACAAAACTGCCGAACCATCTCGACTTGAAGGTTGATGATATCTTTGTGACATGCGTCTCTGTGTGAAGCAACAAATTAGACTCAAGCTTTATACAATATAGAACAGTTAGTAAGTACACATAAATGTACAGTTATAATATATGAACACAACTGGACACACCTGAAGTCCTCCAGTGTCTCATGGATCATACTTTGAATAAAGTGCATTTGAAGTGAAGTGAAAGGTGCACCATTTTGGCTCGCCGTTTCAGCCATGTTTTGGGTCAAAGTCGAGGACATGGCAGCAGACAGAGCAGGGCCTACAAACAACAAACCAACAGACTCAAGTACAACATAAATGATCGCAATCGACTACACTGCCTGTTCAAAGTAAAGTGGCCTCAGAAAAAAGGGGCTGATGTTTGGTAGGACCGCCTTTAGCTTTGATGACAGCACATATTCGCTTTGGCATAGTTTCAATAAGCTTCTGTAATATTAAAAGATTTATTTCCCTCCAGTTGCATTATTTTTCACCAGTTCATCTTGTGTTGATGATGTGAGAGTGACCACTGCACAAAGCCTTCTCCAGCTTGTCCCAAAGACTTCACTGGGTTCAGTTCTGTAGATTAGTTTCTGCTTCTCGATTTGACCCTTCTCAAACACACTGACATCTTATCCATGACCACGGGATTTGTCTTTCCACACTCACTGCATCAGTTGGGTTTAAATACCGTGTTGCAGCTGAAATATCATCACTCATGCAGCAGTTATCCAATAGGAGGCTCAGACCGACTGTATTTGTTTAATTGAATCCAAGTGGAGACTTTTGGACAGGCAGTGTAAGTATCAGTGTGTCTTTTAAAACTATTTGCTAGATTATATCAGTCTTAGATTAGATATAGATCAGTCGGTTAATCATTGAAAAAATATTTTGCAGAATTTATCTGCAAAATCTAGTCTAGTTTTCTCCCTTTTCAAATTCTTTCCCGCTTCAAAATAAATCTGTGTGAAATGTTATGAAAGTGCTGTCTTTGCATGTTGTCGGTAGTTTGTCCTTTACCTGCTGCCGTAGCCGTGGTTGAGCTTTCAGCTTCTGGTTGGACGGGTGAGCCATAGGTGAAGTGAGTCTGAAAGCTGTCCGGCCTCCTCCCGTTGGGATCGGGGGTGAAAAAGGTCGATTTGGGCAGAGCGCTGTGACTGGTCGCTTGGGACGAGGACGTGGGTGTGGTCTGAGCCTCTCCCTCTGAACTCGAAGCGCTGCCTTTGTCAAACTGGAAAATAAAGCGCAGTAGAAACGCAGTCATGTCTATGTCACTCATTGTACCTTTGTGCTGTTGAACCTTTGCAGAAGTATTGCCTGAGTACGGTAAAATTATGGAAACTCCTGCCCATTAATAAGATCATTTTATAAATTTTAGTAGCAAACAGACAAGGACGTAACCCTAATGTAGCTTTGCATCAAATGTCTGTTGATGAAGACATAAGTGGAAATAAATCAAAAGAACTGGAAGGAGCACTTTTTACAAGGCAAGTCAACACTCTTTCACAAACAGATGAATGGTGAAGGCAATCCCCATATTTATATTGATGATATCCGTGTAATTTATTTATTCTCCTCACCAGTAACATGTAAACGAGGATCTTCAGTGGCCACTAGAAGCACAACCTCAACTTAAAGTCAGTTAGCCTAGCTCAGGTGACAGTTTTACACATGAACTAATATCTAAAATAAAACACAGAAAAGGTGGTCGACAGGTTAGTACCAGCAGACACTCTCTAGATTATTCATAATTTGGGCTAATGCTATCGCTAATTGGAAAATGTATGAGACTGGCTCCAAAGTCCTTCAAATCATACCGGACTAGCCATGTTGCTAAGTGGCTGATAAAACGATTATCAAACTGTTTATTTATACGTTTATGATCATGAAGATATGAATCTGATCTGCGTTACAAGGCGTGGCACATCTACAGCATTTACAGAGAGCCAAGTGAACATGAATTTGTCTTGGCGCTAAAATACGATATATAGACGATTAATTTGTGTAAAATGTCCAATGCTCCAATCCATGTGACCAACAAGACAGCAATGCACTGATTCCCTGGAGCTGAAAACGACTTTGTGTCTGTGTAAAACATATCGGTTATTGAAGTCGGCCGCTGTGTCAAACTAATACAAGCAGAAGGAGGATTACAAACAGGTGCTTTTGCTGGTGGTGCAGTGGTTAAGAGTGCTGCACATTTACCCCCTCTCACCCCTCTTGCCCCTTTCACACTATGACTGTCCAATAAAGCCTTCAGGCCAAAAAATAAATAGATAAATAATAATAATAAAACGGGCTGCCACAATCAAACCTGTGCCCTCACCTTCCTCAATTCTTTGAGGTCAGATGCATTATGGGTAGGTTCCTCTTCTTTGATGGAGGGAGGTGTCATGAAGGTGGCATGCAGGGGGTTGTACCGACCGGCCGACGCCATCAGAGGGGTCCCGGTCAGCGACGAACCCACGGGCGTTCCCAAAGGGGTTTTACGAAACGAGTTGGAGCCGGACTGGAGATCTAAAAACAATAGTCCACATGGTCACCAATCTAGTCTGCACTAATATTCAAGGTAATTGCTCACTGTTTTTATTGAATTTGTGCACAATATATTTATTTTCCAAAGTACCCAAGCCAACACTGACCTTCTCGGAGCGGGGAGAAGATGTCCAGACTGGCCCGTCCCGTGAGCGTTTGCCCCTCGCCCTCTCTGGACAGCGTCTCGAAATTTGTCACTGTGAAATCCCCAAAATATAAATCTGTCAGAAGAGCAACTGTCAGTTCTGGTCTCAGTTTAACGGTCTGAGTTTTTACCGTGGGTCCTTCCAAGAGGTGTGTCTGTATTTGGCCCCAGAGTCCGAGAGTCTGCGCCAACAACACCAACAACAACAACAAAGAAGATTGGCAAAGTCAGTCCAGGCAGGCAAACTATCAATTTTTTATGCGCAAGTGCATTACTAACCGTCTCGAGCTGGAGAGAAAATGTCCAAACTGTTTCTGCCAATGTTATTAAACTTTTCTGATACTGGCAGCGACTGCGGGGTCAGCTGTCCTTCTGCTTCTCTGAATACGAGATCCCTGCTAGCGCCACCTACAGGGAACACAACACGACTCTAGTTTCATAAACACACTTTTGATGACTGGAATAATGGAATGAAACAATATCCAAATATCACAGTATTATCGTGCGACCCAACTCATTTAGTCTTCAATAGTAGTGATGTCCTGATTAAGCTGTCTGGAAGTGTTTGTCCTTGTTTAGCTAAGAATTTTTGGTCGTTCGTCTTTATTTTGCATATTCATTATTCCTTGTTTACATTATTTCTGCTAATTTGGTTCAATCATTAAGGTTTTTGTTGGTCACAGGGTTAAATAGGTCAAGGTGGGAGGGGCTCCGCAGGCATGGTGGGCAAATGGTCTTTTACCAGTTGGACAGAGCGGCTGAGGGATGGTCAAATGTGAAAATAACTGATTATTTTAGTGCGTAAAGCCTAAACCTGGACAATGCGCCTCAGTGACCTTTTGATTTGTTTGGTTTGAGTTAGTTTATTTTCAGGACAAATTGCCACTACAATGAGAAAAGGATCATGCTGGAGCATTTAGTCTCTGCTCTGTTCCACCAAATCAATCATCAAACTGTACAACTCATGATACCGCTAAATACTTCTGCAGAAATCAAATGCATTAACATAATAAAAAGAAACGTTGTACCGACCTGTGGTGACCTCTCGTTGAGGGGAGGGCTCTGGGTGACCGCTGTTCAACAGTTTGGAGGAGGACTTTTTACTGCTGCTGACTTTAGAAGAGCTGCTTTTACTCGACTGAGGACAGATATTGTTGCAGGATAATAAATAATAACTCCAGGTGAAAGCAATAATAAAACATTATAATAAATATTACTCAAGTAAAACGACTGAACCAACTGCTTATTTAAAATGAACTGCATTACTTTCCACATATATTAAGGACTAGACACAACTGTGGTAAAGATATATGATGATAATCTGAAAATAATCCCAAATCTTAGTTATTACAATAGTCTCGCCGATAGAAAGTAAGATCATTAGGACTTCTCTACTTAAAAATGCAAATATCATTTAGTCACCTTTTGTCTGATGCCACTCTGAAATCGCAGGCTGGTGACGGAGGTCTTGTGTGCCGCTGTGACCCTGGTGGGGGCGCTAGAGTTCCTCAGGTCGTACTGGTAGATCTTCCCTTGAGTTGATCCCACGACTAAACCGGTGCCATCCAGAGTGAAGTCCACTGCAGTGAGGGGACTGTCCACCCGGATCGAACGCACCACACTGACCACAGGCAGAGGATTATACATTTAGTAAACGTTTACTGTACAGAAACATTGTTAGTAGTCAAATTGTCATTGATTTTTTGTTTTCAATTAGACGACTATTCAAACTATTATTTCTGCTGTACATTGAGACTTCTTTAATACATTAGCAAACAAATAAAAGGTTGAAATATGGTGACTGAAGGCTTCTAGAGAGAAAATTTACAAATAAAATCTGAAATTGTTTAAACTTGAATGGCATTTTAATCTTTAAAAGACTGCATTTAAAATGCAGTCTTTTCGTAGACGATGAGAAATGAGCTATTGACTCATAATTGTTACCAAATACAACATTCTTTCTATGCTACAAAACTGGATAATAGAAAATGTTACACATGTCATACTTCATATTTTCATAAACATGTAGTGTATGAAGTAGGGCTGGGCGATATGGCCAAAAATGTATATATTTATTATTAACGACGATTACAGTTTTAATCAAAGTCACTGTTGCTCTTTAGGGAAGCTCATAACACTTTAATATACCTGCTATTTAGAAAGCCTATAACGCCTATGGGAATATAGTTTATTTTAGTTTAATGTAAATTGGTTATAAACTTGTTAACATCTGGGCTACATTTGCTTGTTTTCTCTTCATCTTAACAATAGTCTTTCTGTAAATCCTTTATTGGTCTTACTCTTATCAGAAGTAAACTTGTCTCAAATCTAAAAGATTGCATGCTCATCTCATCTAGCGTCGTCATGGCTACTCACACCCAAGGGAAAAGGGGCGGAGCCGGAGGAGGGCTGCTGCTTTTACTTTCCTCAGAGAATACAAGACGCAGACGGTGACTCGACTGTTTGCTGGACTCTTCACGAAAATGTATGCGAGGCAAAGTAGAACTGAAAGCAGCTGCAATGCAATGTACCACAGTCTGTGTCCTCCGCCAAGTAATAATACACCCATAACTTCACTAAACTACACTGGGCTTTAGTTTGTTCTTTCAAAAGAAAGGATTATTGTTGACGTTGATGAGTAAAGACCTGAATGAATCTGGTTTATCACCCAGCCCTAGTTATGCAGTAGTATGTTAAGTAGTAAAAGTAGTACATTTTGCTGGCCGTGTCATAGCACACAATCTTCTTGTCCAGGCCCACACTGACCACCAGCAGCTCAGAGGCCGGTGAGAAGGAAAGCCCGGTGCCCGGAGCTTTGTGAGCGCTCTCAAAAACATGGATCTCCTTCTGAGTGTTGGAGTCCCACAGAACCACTGTCCCACTGTCGGACACACTGCCCAGCAACGAGCGCCTCAGCATGGACAGCCGCAGGTCATGGATGGGCTACGGACACAAAGGTCAATTACAGTTATATTTATAGTATAGTATACGTTTAACGCAGGAGTGAAGTCCAGTTTGAATAGTCACAGTTAGCCATCCAAAGTGTAATAACCTTTGCTGTCTTGGAGTCTTATTATGTACACAACTTGACAACTCTTTAGTTCAGACCTTTACAAACATCAATTGTGTTTCTTGTTTTTTTCTAGTTTGGCTGTAATTTTCCCATAAGCTCTGAAATTAAATTAAAGGACACATTTTATGCTTTATTTGTAATGCTCTTGAGTACCTTTGCCTTAGAACTAAAAGAAAATGTGTCTACAAAAGCATACATCAGTCAGGCATTTCCCATGTCAAGAATTGAGTTAGATCTCCATCTACTGACTGCAAAGAGGAAATAAATAAAACATGCTAATGTAAGCGCACAGTCACAGTTGTAATGAACGCAATTTGACGGCAGAAAAGCTCAGAACGAGTTTGGAGATGATTTAGCGACGCAATCTCTGGATCCGAAAAAATACTGTGTCGCCCCTTTCATGGATCTATCAGAGGCTTTAGGGACTGTTGATCCACAGCTTTACCTAAAAGCAACATGGCATCTCTAACCGAGTCTTAACTAGTTTGCCAATTATCTGTCAAATCAATCACAATGCGTTACATTGCCAGGGGCTGCTTCTTCTTTGAATTTGTCCAAAGGGATCCATTTTACTCTCGCTCGTTAATAATAATTGTCAAATGTCAAGTATAGATTTAGGGACGGCGCAGAAGCCCTCTATGATGTCACAAAACTGGAAAATTTGTTTTTTGAGGCTCAGAAGGGAAAGGATTTACTGAACAGGATTCATTAAACTAGCGTGAACGTAGCTAAATGCAACTCTTGGTCTGTTTTTGATGAGGGAACAACGTTACCACATGGTTAAAAGTAAAAAAAAAGTCAGTTTTTAAACGTTTTACATGAATGGCCCCATGTGGAAATCTGTTGTTTGCATTTGACCTTGTGAGGAGCAGGGAGGAGTTGTACCTGGTTGCTGCCGTTGCCGAATGGTTTGCTGGAGACATTTGTGATGATACTGTGCAGGATCAGGTCTCCACTGGTCGAGCCGGACGCGATATGGCTGTCGTTGGCGTTAAATGAGACACACGTTACTTCTTCCTTGTGATCCTGAAGGGAAAATATATTCTATTTATTTTAGCTCAACTAAAAGTGATCTCCATCTACTCAAAGTGCATGTGACAAGTTGGACCACACATTTCACTAGACTAGGGAAACGCCACTCTGGTGCCCCGCCTCAGCACAGTAAGAGCAACAACAGTATTGATCCTGTGGACCGTTAAGACATGGCACTGGTGATGTTATGATACCGCGTCTTGGTACCCGTCCCTACAAGCAACCTTATTGTAAATTCATATAAATAAACAATATTTATTTGCTAAATGATTGAATAAACACTTGGAAAAGAATTGTTAGTTGTGTGTAAATTGCATTTTGGAAAGAATGTCACTTATTGATGACATAGACAGAGGGATTCTGTTTTGAATCTCAGCTCTACTTTCATTTTTCAAGTTTTCCTTCACATACTGACATGATAAATATTTACATTTTCTTTCCTTGATCAGACCAGTGTTTAATTCCTCAGAAGAGTCATGAAATGTTGCAGTGCCTCATCTCATACGGTTCTAAAAAAGACACTGCCTGTCGTCCTCCATCTCACATGAGGAAGAAGAACTAAGACTGTGTAAATCAGACACATCACACGACTCTTCTAAGGATGGCAGCAGCCCAAACATGTCAAGCTATGACAACAAACAAACACTGGTCTGATAGAGGAAATTAAAAGTGTTTAAAATTGAACCAAATTAACCTTTTCAGAGTATGATAAATATTTACCACAGGGACTATGCCACTAAAGTAAGTGTGAAATAGAAAAATGTAAGAACCTGTCATATGCATTTTAATTAAAGGCGCAATGGACAATTTTTCGGCGATTTGAGAACGCAGGTGGAAGTGCGCATGCGCACTCCCCGTGCGGACTGATACAACACACACGTGCGTTTGTTTATTAGCGCAACGGAGCGCATCGCATCGCTCGTCTCCCGTAGATTTCTGTCCACTTCTGAGTCAGCTCGAACTGTCTTTCTCCGTCTTCATTTTGCCCCGTACACTGAGGGAACTATATTATGATAGATCCATGCGCTTAGGCACGCGGAAACGTGGGGACGAACCGCACACGGCTGCAGGTGAGCGATAGGTGCGTTTTATGATTGATACGTGGCAGGACAAATGATTTATCCACGCCACGAGGAAATATGACAAAAAATTTGCTGAAAAAAATCGTCCATACCACCTTTAAGTATCCAACTATTTCATAATGTATTTTAAATGGTCCCAAATGTAATGCAGGAACCAACATTTGCAGAAAATATTAACCCCACCAGACCAAGCATACATCTGCTTCATAGACCTACAGACCTCCAGTGTGCGGTGCAGCCGTTTGGTTTTCAGATCCCAGATGTGAACGCCGCCATCGAGACCTCCGCTCCCCAGGAACTGAGAGGACAAGCTCAGACACACTCGAGTCTGCTTTTTCTGCAACACAATTGGAAAACCTAAGAGGTTATCATAGTCTAAAGAACATAGTATGGTTGAGGGTGATTTGCACATCATTAGCATTATCCCATAAAACCCCTGTAATTACTACAATATTGACGACAAAATTGAATTAAAAAGTAGTGCCAGGGATTAATGTTGATTTTATACATCAAAAAACAATATACATTTGATCAACTACTGTAATAATGCTGCGTTTTAGTTGAACTTGGAGAGACATCAACTGGTAAAGTTGGAGAAAAGATGTGGCGTCCAGTACAGCTCTAATTTCATTTATCAAACCGGAATATCTTTTACATTTCTAAGTTCAATGTTTTAGAGTGATTTTTTTCTTTTGTTGACATTAGCAACATTAGCAATAAAACGCCTTTATAACCGCAGAGGCTCAGAGATTAGCTAACTGTTGGCAAACTCAAACAAACTCAGGATTCTGAAATGTTTCCCGAGTTTGCAAGTAGGAATTCTGAGATGTGAGGCTGTTCCAGTGTGAATTTACAAGTCAGAACTCTGAGTATTCGACTTCCAAAGACGATTAGTATTCATGGATTTCAGCATTCTGTTTACAATTTACCATTCAAATATATGTATTGTTTTAAATTGTTCCAAATGTTCATCCTTCTGAAACCCGTGCACAGAATCATAAAGGCATAATCTGCTCTAAGTGCTTTTGTTGTGGTTCAGCCTTAGTGATGTTACCCCTTCTTACCCCTTCAGCGAGCACCATGACTGGGACAGGAGACGATTTGAGGCTGGACATGACCACTTTGTCCCCAATGCTGCTGGCACTGACCAAGTATTGATCTGAAAACACTGTCAAGGCTTTTACAAACTCAACAGGCAATTGTACTGGAGAAAGTTATGCTACCGTAGTTATAATCTAACAAATTCACAAAATCATAGTGCAAATAGGGGTTGGTGATATTGACAAATGAATATTGTGATATTTTCTGCCGTATTCTGATAATGATAGACAATATTTAGTCAATACAACATAAAAAATAAATGTCTTTCAACTGATTAGTTAAGGTTTTTTCTGTTCAGACTAATATAAAACATCAATAAAATATATCACAAAAGTGCAGAAATGTCACTTTCATACCCTCACTCAAAGGTTTTTTTGATCAGCTCTATTTGAAGCATTTTTTTAAACAATAATTCGTTATTCAAATTTTGCATCTCTTCAAAACAACATTCAAGCATTCTCAATATTATCTACCTTTTGATGCATCAGAATCAGAAAAAGGTTTATTGCCATTGTCAGGAAACAAAAGTCACAAACTAGGAACTTGCTTTGGCGTTAAGGTATAACATAAAACATTGAATAATAATAATAATCAAATAAATATGTCAATATATTTATAATATATTTATTTACCTGTAATTTATATATATATGGATGTGTTTGCAATTGCAGAGATTAAATATGTTACAAATTCTATATTCTATTCTACAATGTGTGATTTGAACAAACATTTGAATCTATTGTAATGCTAAGATATTTGTAATCTCAAACAATCTGCAGTCGTTCTCCTGAAACAAATATGTCAGGGTCAGTATGGGGAGTGTTGGATTTGGCAACCATGGCAACTGTCTTTGCAGTATTTAATTTGCGACACGAGTGTTCTAACCAGGATGACACTAATAATAGCAAAATAAAATGTACTAATAAAGTATACATCCACATTTATATACACGTTTAACTGCAAACTTGACAGAATTCTGACCTTCCTGCTGGCTCTAGTTCATCTGAACCCAGCTCTGGTAATAAATGACAAAAGCATCTTCTCTAAATGTGCAGCATATAAATGTGACAGTGATGAGGATACTGTTGGAGCTCCAGCAGGCCTGAGCAACAGGGTGGCTGCTGCTGTGGGGGTTGAACAGCTCCAGGGTCGCCATAGAAACAGCATCCCATATTTTCACACAGTCGCCGGTCGAAACCAACCGAGTCACGTCCTCCATCTCTACAGCTGGAAACAACAAAACTCCAAATGAATCCAAATGAAGCAGAAAATAACTTGAACCTATTATTTATTGTGTGTGTGTGTGTGTGTGTGTGTGTGTGTGTGTGTGTGTGTGTGTGTGTGTGTGTGTGTGTGTGTGTGTGTGTGTGTGTGTGTGTGTGTGTGTGTGTGTGTGTGTGACTGCTTCAAAACAAAAGATTTATAAAAACATTTACTCTAGGTTATTATTTTTATTCAAATACTAATACAAGCTTTTTAAGTGTCTAGTTCAGAGTCTGTATAGTCCAGATAATGATTCGCAAATATAGTCTGGGATTATGATTATTTTCAAACATAAAGAAATACTATAAAGAAGGACTATTCCATTTGATAACTTAATTGTAGTGTTGTTTTTGTTTGATTAAGCCATTTCCTTTAAACATAAAGTCATGAGAGTTTGGATACGACTGTTGTGACTGAATATGCAAATGACCATAGTTTTGAGCCCATTTTGAATATTTCAACCCATTATTAAGTTTCTCTATTTTTATTTTTGAAAGGTGCACTATAAAACTATTCTGGTGGATGGTCACCAGCTCATCTACATGGGGAGATTCGTTTTTTTGCTTGTAATTGTTTAATTCCACAGTATGGCATTAAACTTCTCTTCATGGGGACACGTAGCTGACACTGCTAGGCCAAATTACAGGTCAAGTCTGTGGAGAGGCAAGCACACACATAGAAATATATAGTGTAATGTAGCTTTTGTAATTGTTTAAATGCAATGAGGACACTTTTGATAGCAACTAGTGATGTCAAGATTGTTTGGTTAATCAATAATCGTGAGTATTCAAGTCACAATATAATCATGAGAAGAAAAAAAATACACCCATGACCAACTACTTTTTAATTAAATCTACTTTCCAAACAATCTCTCTTTATGTAGCTGGCTGTTTTTTGATTCTATAAACGTGAGGATTAGTAACACGTTAGTCAGCAGTAATAAACAAATGAAAGATTTCACTGTAGTTTGGTCACGGTGAATAGTTGCTGATATAATATCATATCATATTGTGACATTAAATATTGTGATAAGCAGGTGGCAGACCTCCTCCAGAAGTGTCACACAACCGTTAACAAAAAGACAAGACAACATTTAAACAGCAGCAAATGACTTTGCCAAAACAGGAGCAGACATGTAAAACGAACTTCACTGATCATGCAATTGTACAACAGTGTATTTAAAGTCAGTTATAGGTTTAATAATAATCATCATCATCATCATCGTCATCGTCATCATCATCATCATCATCACTTAATGGTCTGGAAAACAGCTCTTAATGTCGCTTACGTTAAGAATATTGATTAATAGATGGCTGATTTCAGATTTTGAGACTATTTTGAAGTAACTTAAGGAGAGGAAGGAACAACATCGTGTTTACAACTTTTAGAAGCACATTTACAACAATGAACGCAATAAACTGTTATAAACGCAATCCAACATAAAATCGTTACAATATCAAATTAGGCCAAGGAAATCTTTAAGAAACAAATGTATCCAGACTTAAGCTAACAAAAAGTGGCCGAGGTTTACTTCCCAAAATAGTACACAGACAAAAGCCACCGAACAACAAGCAGAAACAAACTCATCACAACTTGTCAATAAGTTAATCGTGTGTGAAAACCGTAAATAAACCGCTTCCTTACCTCTGTAAATATATAAATAAAGACACAAAATATACTTTTTGTGTGTGTTTTGACTTCTGCGCACACCCGCTCAAAGTGCAAACACTGCGCAATGCTTTGGTTTGTCGCCCCCTTCTGCACAGGAGTGGTACAGCGTCTTCTTCTTCAACGTTTAAGATACATACTGCCTCCTACTGGCATCTTGTTGGTAGTGTTTACAATTCTAATGATTTAAACAGTGAAAATGAAAGGGTTACAGCGGGGGGCAAATAACGGATAATAATCGATATCGTATAATACAACTCCGTGTCTTTAAATTTGTCTTTTTCCATATTTTGTTGAGCACGCACAGGACACCGTAGTTCGCTCAGCAGAGGGCGCCACAGTACGGGGGGCACGCGCACATTTCGGCGTAGAAGAAGAGGCCCGCGCGGATCTTTTTAAACGCAGGCGGCGGGACTTTAGTTTCACTCACTTCACCAGCACAAGAGTCACATTTACCTCTCCAGCCGCAGCACTAAAATGGTCCGAACCAAGGCCGACAGCGTCCCGGGGGCTTACAGAAAAGGTACCGACCAAGTGTGTTCGCGCAAAGAGTTCGCGTGTTGCTTCAGCGCTGTTGTTCCGCGTGTGATTTGATATTTGTTGTGGAGTTTGGGTTCGTCTTGGCGCGCGGACCCAGGGCGTAAATTTAGATAAATGGTTTTCCCTGCAGTGTTTTGTCATTATTGGTTTGATCGTCTGCTTCTGTGTGAATGTGAGGATCAAATGTTGTCAATGTCGGGATTAATTTGCGGTCTCTGCCGTGTTTTCCTTTTACAACAACCGTCTCCCGCCAAATGAGTGTGAGCTGGCGGGTTTTCAGTACCTGTGGCTAAATCGCGTTTTTTGCCTCAATATAAGTTAATATATTTTAGGAACTGATGATTTGATTTCGAGCCCATTTTAGAGTTCCCGTGTTTTAAGTAGAGAAAGTGTCTTTTTTTTATGTTTTTCCTCTGAACTGGCGCCAGATTGTAGCGCCGCGCGGTGGTGACACATGTTTAAAGGTCCTTTAGGTTTGTCATTGCTCTGGTCAAAGTAAATACTTCATGAAATGTTAACGGTTTTGTGCAAAATAAGTACATGTTCGACCAGTGCACAGTGTGGGAATATACAGCCCTGAGCACTGACTGTGCTGTCAAGACGACTGAATGAAAAAGTACTGGATTAATTTATCATGGAACAAAACACTTCATTGTCTCAATGTTGTCCTTTTGTGTTTGTTCAATAAATATAAATAAACATAACTTGCCATAACAGTTCATGGACTTGTTTGCAGCTGTGGCAGCGTCTGCGCCCCGGAAGTCCCTTGGTGCCAGTTCGTCCAACTCTGCCTCTCCCAGCAGCGGCTGCTCCACTCCTGGTCAGTATATTCACACCTACACACATCATTTACCCTCCTTTCACGTTTAAACTTCTTTCCTTGTTATCGTTTTGTGTGCAGCAAAGGGCAAATATGCAGGTGGGAACCTGGTCTGCCCCCGGCCCACCCCTGTGTGGCAGAAGGGCATCGGGGACTTCTTTGGGGGACCACCTCGAAAACCTGAGAAGGAGAACCTGAAGCCCTCTGTGGAGGACGAGGAGGAGGCAGGGGGCAGTGGGATTTCCAAATCCAGCAGGAAGTATGTTCGATGTAATATTTATGACGCCAGCAGCTTTGTGTGGGAACATTTTAGAATGCACAGAAAAGTATTTGTTTACATTCTATTCATGTGCAATACAGAATATTCTCTGCCATTTGAAATCCCCTTGCTAACATTAATATTTATGAAAACATAACTGTTGAATCAGATTATGAATTAAGTTGTGTGTTTAGTCAAATGGAAATGCCATAGAAACTGGAAACTTTCAACACAACTAAGAATGGTGATGTTTTTGAGACCTGCCATGCAAATATGAACTCTTCACTTTTCTGTCCACAGATCCAGACCACTCATAGTAGAAGATGAAGACAACGAATAAAAACTTAACCATTTCATTTCTTTGGAGAATTGAAATTTTAATGTACATCTGTAAATACTTGCATTACTTCGAATTCAAATTGTATAGTTCATTAAACCTTTTTAAAATGTTTTTTTAAACGGTCTATTCTCATATTTTTGTCCATTGTATTTGCTCTTAAATCACCAGCTGCTTTTATTTAAAGGCACCGTATGTCACTTTTCTGGAAGTGGAAAGTCCTGCATAATTTCATGGAAACAGTAAAAACCACTCTTCAGAAAATTCTCTGGAGATAAATTTTACTTTATTCAAAAGGGTCAACATTTCCATGGAAACAAGTGGGAGGAGCCAGTTTCCCTGCTCTACAATAAAACCACACAAAATGTGTTTTGTTTCTTGGCTAAAAATATATATAACAGTATACTGTGCCTTTTGAATAAGTAATTTGTGAATTGCTATTATGCTGATGTTATTGGTTGATTTGGTCTTTGTGTCATTTACAGCTGGGAGGAGTTTTATGATTGACTTTACCTTCCGTTTCCTTGATACTAACCCGAAACATCAGACATGGACATAATCATTAACGCATGTACCGAAACTAACCCCGGAGGGCAGATGACATGTTTGTGCCTTCACACTTTCATAAGTACAGAAAATGATACTTGAAGTCTAAATATTTTTACTTTTAAGATGTGTATATGCCATTGTTAATCAAATTAGTTTATTTACATATGAAATAATTTAGACAGCACATTTTGTTTACATTAACCACAAAAGGTACAGTTTAAGGAGTTCATAAACAATATGCAGCAAATGTTATGCCAAATTTGACAGCTATGTAATAAAAATGGGTTAAGAATAGTGTCTTTTGAAGCAGATTGATGCTGCTCAATCACTTTCCACCTCCAGTGAATCAACCTCAGTCAAGTCTGAGTTCTGAAAAGCTGATCAGGTCGCTGTAAAATCAATAGAAAATGAAACATTTGCCCAAAGCTGTATGAAAACCTTGATTGTAATATTTGTTTTATGATCAATTGTCTCACAGATCGGCCGACATAACCTCCTCATCTGAATCCTCTGCTTTGTCCCCAAGTCCACTGTCCACGTCTACGTCAGTAAACTTCACTTTAGGGACCTTCCTCTCCCCCTCATCCTCGTCGTCGTCCTCCTCCTCTCTACTGTCCGGGATGATCACTACTTCCTCTTTGGCGTTGGGGTCGATGTCTTCCTTGAACCAAACCGCCTTGTACCCGTCCTCTTTGGCCCTGTCCTTTGTTAGAATGGGCTTCACCTCTTTTTCCTCGTCTTGAATCGGAGAAGGTGGTCTCGGGACAGATCTGGACTGGGGTTTGTCCATCTCCATACCGGACAGGACAGTTCCGTTCGCCTGACCACCACCAGAAGGACCTCCTTTGTTGTCTTTGTCATCATCATCATGTTGGAAAGCTTCATTGGTAAATTGGAGCCCTTCCTTTGGACCGGATGGGCCCAGCTGGGAACACAAGTTATGTTATATATGTTTAACATCATACCTGGATCAAATGTGTTTGTAACGTATAATGTGACTTGGTCTTCTGTATTCTGAAAACCTTCTCATTAAGTTGCATGATATTGTAGAGTGAAAACGTTTATTTCATCATTTGTCATGCATTTCTTTAAGAGAATCATTATCAGAAATTACAGAAGGAAAAATGAAATGCACTCAATGCATAAGAGTTGCTTTCATGATCAAATACCACAATTTTTTACTCTGATTTTAGGACAGTAACAGTATTCTGGACACCATCAAATTAAATAGTAATTGTACCAGAATTCACTATTATATTTGATAAAAATAATAATTTGTACGTATCGCCTCAATTAATCTGAAATAACAGTTAAGAGTTAAATGCAATATGCCATTTATTTTTTAGTGAGTCATTGTTATGATAAAATATACTTTTTGGAGTAATGAAATACTGTCATTTTTAACATGATATCTTACATTATTGGCTGCTGGTATAAATGTTATTGGCAAGGCGCTATTAGGCTATTGACTCACACAGGTTATTACCGTACATTGTTGGCCGGTTGTTACGTTATGGGCTTGTTACATTTAAAATTATGATTGGCTGTTATTGAATTATTATATATATACACACGTTATGAGTAAAAAGCATAGGTATGAAGTATTTTGAAGTCAATCTTACAGAGCTCCTGAAGGTGCTGGCTTCGTTGATCTTCTTCCAGGCCGTGTCGCCTTTTCTGATCTTCACAGCGAGGAAAGCGATCACCGCGATGCAGATGAACAGGAGACAGCCCAGAGAAGCTCCCAGGGCGGCCATGGCCCCTGACGTGACGCCCCCGGTGATTTGGGTCACACCGCCTTCACGGTCCAAATGCAAAACCAAACCGTTATACCAAGATCTGAATAGGTTTCACACAAAATGAGTTGCATTTGCTGAAGCATTTTTGATTCATCATTAGCTGTAGCTTGAAGCAGCTGCTCTGATTGGTCGCTTTAAATATACTTTGATTTTTTGCAGGGTCCAGATTTTTTAAGCTTTAACACCTACAGCCACATTTCCACTGAGCTGCAAGATCTAATGATAGACAAGCACACTCATCGCTAATGTGAAATTAATATTAGTTAAAATATGCAGTTTTTGTCAATGTATGCAGTAAGGATGTCACAATGTTAAATGTTACAATTATTGTGAGAAGAAACATCACAATTTAACAATTGAACTGAGCTGAAATCACTCATTGTTGTTGCCTACAATTCTCATCATTATTCATTTTTTGTTCTTACTTTATATTATGACTTGAATGATCACAATTATCTATGAACCCATCAGTTGCTAAACCATGACCATGTTTATAATTTCATATGATAGAACCGGTGTGGTAGTGGCGGTAGGTGACCCCTTAAATGTCTAGTTCAGGGGTGTCCAATCATTTTTCACTGAAGGCCGTGATTTGAAGCATATACGAAGCAGAGGGCCAGAGACGGCATGACAATGGAGTGAATCGTCATTTTGCATTTGATGATCATCACCACCTTTAAAAAAGAACATTAATTTTAGGTTTGTATCGCATCAAAATGGTTGTTATTTAGGTTACGATAGCAGATCTTTTCCAATTTTATATCAAAAACTACTACTTTTGGTTGTTTGGGCCAATTTAGCAGGAAGCCTGAGGGCCAAGAAAAAATTTGGACACCCTTGGTCTAGTTGTTTTCTTGTTTGTTGATTAAAAGTGGGAACCTGGGTGCGCTGTGCTGCCTGTGGTGCCTTCAGTGGTTGGTGCAGGGTTGGAAGTTTGGACACTAGTTCCTGGTGTCGTCTTTAAAGTGGTGGAAGTAAGTGGGCCAGAAGTGACTATTGTGGAAGGGATCGTTGTTGGGTCGGATGTAACGGCGGTGGAAGCAGCACTGGTTGGGTCGCTTGTTGGTTCAGCGGTCGATGTGGTAATTGTGGTCGAAGGAAGGGTGGTGGTGGGCTCTGTGAGGAGAATTGTGAATACTCATGATGATAAAAAAAAAGGTAATAAAGGCCCAGAATCTGTTTTAATTAGGATTATTTGTTATGTTTTAGATGTGTCCAGGAAAAACACCCGAAACATAATGTGAATCCCACTGCAAATACGAAAGTTTATTCTGTCAACTGGACACAAGTTTTGCCACTCATCCAAGTAGCTCCAACAGAGAACTGGTGAATCACTGCCTCATATCTGAAAGGCAGAGCTAGAATGAAACTAACACAAGCTACCAGTAGTTATTTACAGCATCTGTAAGGGTTTATATAGTAATGAATAAAAAGTTAACTTTAAAAAAATAAAAAAAACGATATCATTATATTTAGTCAGTAGGTAAACATAAACTACAAATAAAAACTGTAGATGGACCCAAAAACTTCCCAGCGTTGCTTAGTTTAGCAGCAGAAGCAAAATTAGGCGTTTTTCAAACCCTCAGCCAAAGCGTTTGTGGCATGTAAAGCTGTATGATTGTGCTAAAGCCAAGGCATGTTTCGTTCCTACCTGGCAGCACCTCCACGTTGAGGTCAGCCGTCGCTGTATCCAAATTGAGCGTGTCTTCAGCTATGACCTGAATCACATTTAATTTATAATCAAACTGTAAAAAAGAAATTAGCTTTTTATGAGGACTTGTGCTTACTTTCAGGGAGTTTATTCCTTCTGGGGCCGCAGTGGGCATGAACACATATCCATTAATGATAGAAAAGTGATTGCTTCCCGTAATGGTGTAGACAATGTTAGGATTTATACCCTGCGCAAAAATAAAAGGTTGAACAGGTGATGACGTGAAAATGCATTGTTTTAGTTATTTCCTGCTCTTCTTGCCTCACTATCTACAGGTCTTAATTTATTTGGAAGTCTCGTGAAGGCAATTTCTGACCTTGGAGCAAAGTTATAATGACTAAAAACCAAACGGATAGCCTCTTACGCCAACTCATCCTCCTTTAATTTCCACACCAATCTCACACCAAATCCACATTTTTGTCATTTTGGTGTTGAACTCGAGTTTCATTCAGGCCCTTTAAAATGTCATGGTGTCAACTATCAATCCTATTAGTCGCCACAATCTCATCCATCACATCTATTCTGTCTCACCCCGGCGGCAGCGTAGTCCTGGTCCAGTGCAGTTATCCTCAACACTTTGTCAGCGGCGTCCACAGCCATCGTCCCGACTCCCTTCACCACGGCCTGATAAACCGGCCTCTCGAACTGGGGCTTATGGAGACTTTCCACCACCACGTTGATGATAAGGCTGGTCGTCGCAACCTGCGATATGTTTGTCACTTGAGAAGCCTGGCACGGACATGAAAAGAAAGCACAAAGTGAAGTAGATGGATTTTAAATAAACGTATTATGTTTATCTATATTTCCAGCTGAACGTTTTATGTTAAAGGTGCAGCATGTCACTTTTCTGGTGTTTGACACATTATTATCTTAATTTAATGCTTGGCTTTGCCTGGTACAATACAAATGCAATAAAACTAATCAATCTTGTATTTACTTTCAATTTCGGGTATTTATTTTCAAATACAAAATACATTGAAAAGCCTCTCCACAGATCTGACTTATAATTTGATCACCTGCTTTTCTCCATGACAATGTTTAAATACTATGGAATATTTCCAGGCTAGGCTATAACATCTCAATGGACACTTGACTTATGACTTATTTGGTGAGATAATACGTGTAGTAAATATTTATTATACTTTTACATCAGTCAAGTTACTGTCAGTGATGAAAAGTGAAAAAGTAAACGTTTTCTATGTCATCAATAAGCGGCATTCCATTGAAAACGCAGGGACAGGTTAAACACAACTGACACACATTTTATGGTTTAAACAATGATTTAACAAAATAAAGCTGTTATCACAAAAAAATTATAACTTGACATTTACCATCACGGTCATGGAGAAAGTCTTTATCACATCTACAGGTTTCAGCAGAGTGATGTTTCCAGTATCAGGGCCAATCGCAAAGAAATCTTCAGGCCCTGAGAAAAGAAACAAATACAAAGAGTGCAATACAATCTCATCTCATAAGATTGGGATACAGCAGAAAATCCCTGGATGGCCTTTCTTAATATGCGCATGGATTTAAAATTACTTGAATTCAGGAAATGGTTATTTATTTATCTTTGCTGTTTCTGATTTTTGTTTCATATTTTGTTACGTATTTAGTATTTAATCCTGGACAGGTTGACATGTCACAGTGAAACAGCACGTTACCCAAATGGAATAGTTTGTATGGAACGCCTAACTGAATGGTTGTATTCACGTGAAGTCACAACACTGTAGAATTGAGGACTGCCAAGAATTATATGGTGGAATTTGCCTTTTCATCAGATTCATTGGTCTGGTTGAAGATAAGATAAGAGGAATTCCAGTGTATGGCTCTCTCTGTGCGGTCTAGCCACGTGAAAAGAAATACTGTCACAAAGATCAACGTTGTCCTTGTCAGTAGAAATAAGCAAAACACTCTTCACAATAGTTTCATAAAGGCCTTAAAGCCATAATTATGATTAAAATGCAAGTTTGTGGAGCCAATCCATAACAAATAATGATAAAGTTCAACATTTGTGGCTCATTAGTTAGGATATTCCTTTCAATAATAGTAAATCATAATATTCTGGAACAATTTAAAGATCATTAAAGACTTTCATTCACTCACCACCGACAAGAGAGTATCTGATTGCGTAATTTAGTCCATTGTCTCCATCGACGGCCCAAATGGGACTCGGCTTCAGCGCTATTGGTCCATCCTGCAAAAAGCCATGTGTACCTTATTATATCGATGAGAAAATGCTGCAAATCTGTTCCAGGGCGTGCCAAAGACACAACCATAAAGTGTTTTCTAATATTAAAATAACCCGTGTCCAGCCCATGACGTGTTCGGACTGAAGAGAGACACCCACCTCCATCTTCCCGAGGCTCACCACTCCGCTGTAGCCCGTGTTGGGACAGATTTTGACCCCCTGGAGCTCTATCTCCGTGCAGGGCCGGAACCACGGGGGCCTGTTGTCCACGTCTGTGATGGTGATGTCTATGGTGGTGCTGTTTGTGTGGGTCGGGTCTAAATCCTGTAATACAGCGTTTTTTAACCTTTTATTAGGTCATCACACTTTTTTTGGTTGTCTACTAAAACATTCACAAATCAGACCTTTTAGTAAAAAAATGAGGTATGTAAAATGGTGAAAAATGTTCGTGCGACTGTCTGGTTCTTTAAATTTGGCAACAGTGAATATTTTGCTTTCTTTTTGGGTACAGAAGTATATTTAGGACACTACTAAAGGTTTTTTATGATTTATTTTGTGTGATGGTTAACAGGCCCTTTAACCAGTATTTTTTGCATATTTTTGGTGCTTCAATACATTTAGAATGAAAACTATTGCCAAGGGTATCTGTGTAGTAGTTGTTGTCATAGTTTGTAGTAGTACTTTTAGCGAGACATGAGTAAAATCAAGTCATGGGAATAGTTGGTGTATGTCCTATTTGCTCTCACCTGAACAGTCAGTGTCAGCTCAACAGATTTAATTTTGTCAAAGTCCAGTAGTTTGGCCACAACAATCCCAGGGTCAGTTTGAGATTTCAATGTGAAGGCGCCCTAAAGAAAACCAGGCAGAACAATGAATATTAATAAATATTAAACACTGAATAATATTATAATTTCAACTAGTGGTGGGACGAGATCTCGAATTGTCACAAAACTGCGAGACTCTAAATGTCTGTTTAATGTATTCATTAAAGTCAGACTGTTAAGCGACTAAAAGCATGCTTAAACATCCCAAATTGACTTCGTTTTGTCATTTCTATCCTTTTATAACAACACATACAAAATTCACAACACACAAAAAATAATAGTGGGACCAAAATTGTGGATTGAACAAAAAAATTATTCAAAAATCTCGTCCTGTTCACGTGGACAATATCTTGTGTCTTGTCTCATTCCACTTCTAATTTTAACTCATACAAGTTGAGTATTCTTTTGACTGTTAGCTAACACAGAAATGTTATTCTTACAGATAGTGACGATGTCAGAGAGTAGCTGAGACGATCCCCGTCCAGGTCAATTGCTCTGTAGGTTCCCACAACGCTACCTACAGGAGTCATCTGGGGCAAAAAGGTACAATCTGTATTTTTATATGTCTATATTATAATAATATATAGACATAATATAATATATAATGTTATAAACATTAGTATTATTGTAGGTAAATGCCAGCACAGATCAAAACATATTTTATGTATTGGCTATAATAATGTAAACAGTGCAAGTTCTCCACCACAAATTGTAAATAAACCACATCTGTGTTATGTCTTGAATGAACTCATGGTTGTCCCACCTCAGCGACGCTCAAAAGGTAAATGTTTTGAGCAAAAGCAGGAACGTTGTCATTCACATTTTGCAGTAAAATGAGTATGTTGAGAGTCTGAAACTGAAAAAGACAAAAAATTAGAGTGCAATGCAATTTTTGTACTTTTGATTCATATTGTTACTCCTGAAAAATAATTAATTAAAATAACAATTAATTTTATTCGTCAAATAATAATTTCTGTGACTTTAGAGTAGTTTTGGCCGAGTACAACAAGGTTGCTAGGTAATAGTTCTGGAATTTCTTTGTGTTAAATCATAATTTACAACCAAGAAGTTAAATTATAAACTTAAAAATGAGCTAAACCGGCATACAATTTGTTTGAAATATTCCAAAATCAAAAATATAGTCATTTTAACTGTGTTTTTGTCAAATTAGTAGTCCAATCTGTCATAGGCACATAAGCAAAATTACAAATGTAGTCCTACCGGTATAACTGATCCCACTTCCGTGCATTGAATCTCGATTGAATAACTCCGACTTTCTAACCCCTGTGAACAAGACAGACTGTATATTACTTTACAACAACAGAAATTAACAAAGGAAAACATTGATAATATATTGATTTCATAGCGCATGCATTAAATTTGACCCAGGCTCAGTATCTCTCACCGAGTCATAATCCAGAACCGCAGTAGACACTAGTTTGTTCAAATCAAGCCTGAACGGGTCCTTTTTTCCTTCTGTTTCTTTGATTTGTAGATTGACATTTCCTGAGAGGGTGATGGTCGTGACTTCTGTCCCCTCTGGCTGGTTTTCATCAAAGAAAACCTGACCAAGAGCTGTACAAGCTACAGGTAAAACAGAGAAGGTTAATCCAAAGTTCTTCCTAAAATAAGGGCTAGACTTGGACTATAGGTATTTGTGGTTTGCTTTAGGTTGTGTTCATGCGGCGTTATTTGGTCCTGAACTGAACCTATTTTAGACTTGATGTGGACTTGGTTTGATCCTGTTCTAGTCTTTGTTTAGTCCTGATCTTGTTCAGTTACAGTTACTCTTTTGTTTTTGGATGTATTAATAACCAACAGCAGTGTTTTTCAATCTTTTTTGAGTCACTCTTTTTAAGCATTTGTTGACCCGTAGGCTTTATTTGACGGGACACATGTGTGCTATCCACTCCACCACCGAGCGGCACAGCACATTTTTCGAGTTGAAAATATTCCACAGCACATCGCCTAATAAAATATGACCAAATCACACTTTTTGTGTATATAATGTACCAAATATTGTCCTTAGCAACCTGGTTCCTTAAAGTTGGTAATTGGTGATTATTCATAATATTAGTTTTCTTTTTTGGACAGGAAATTTGCCTCGGACGCTCCAAATTGTAAATTATTCCTAAATTAATCTGTGAATCGTTGGAAAATCCATATATTAGAGATTTACCTGGCAATACCTCAAGCACAGGTTGAAAATCAAAGGTTTACAGAATGAAAAAATCTAATCCCTGGGTTTCACATTGACTAGGCCTCGGGCACGCTTCACTAGCAGTGATACAGTGGGTAATACGACCTTGTGCATTAGCTGCACAGCTTTAGCACTAACAGATAAAACCCAAAAAACCTAAAACCCCAAATGCCAAATGAACAAACCTTTGGGAACAGGCTCCAATGTTCATGACCACGGGATGGATAAAGCTTGCTGTTCTTGTCCTCAGATTATTTATTTCTAGTCAAGAGTGTTTCTTATTTATTTTTTCTTATTTGTTTTTCATTTTACACAAATTATCCAAAATCAGCATCATTTTTTAAAATTTGCATCATACATTTTGAACATCCAAATACCACTGACAAAAAGGTGGCAGACTTCCTTTTCTCCTTAGTCTTTATTATATTCTACAAAAAATAAATGTGCTCATTCAGCACGCTCACAAAATGTAGTATATCTAAATAAATTAATGAAAAGTTAAAATACACAACCCAGTTCACAATGTTTTATTATTATTTGTTATAATATTAATTTAGAGTCTAATATCTGCAGCGGTTTAGGGCAAACACTTCCTGTTTTTCTGAAGTGAATCAGCTTGTTCAAAATGATTCATAGCTGTAAATTAAGCGAGCGAGCATATCTTAGATGAGTAAGAACAGGGGACACAATTTGGCAAGAAGACACAAATCTAAATAATCTTCCATATTTTATGATTTTCAGGTTTGGTTTAAACATGTTCATTAAATGCATTTTTCATATTCACTTTGAGGTTCAGGTATTCATTTAAATATTGTATCACTTCTTCATCCAGTTATTTTGTCTGCACATTTACTTCCCTTTTCCCATTCTTTGTTTATGTCAGTTTAAGTATGGATTAAAACATCTTTATCAAACACTGACCTGTTCCTGTAATTACAGCTCTAGATCAATACCGTAGTCCAACATTACCATCCTTTCCACTTTATATTTTCTATAAAAGACATTCTTGTACTTACTCTGGGCCTCTGTCCCATGTTGAAGTAAAACTATTAAAAACAGAACTCCCAATCCAGTTTTCACTCCATGTTTGTTGCCTCTGATTGTCCCCATGTTGCTGTATTCCTGGTTTAGTCCTGGTTTAGGTCCCACTGAACCCCTTCTCTGTCTCTGCTCTTCCTTATTGCCTTTGTTTTATGGTGCTTTTGGACTTTTGCCTGCCATAAACCACTGGATGTTCACCTGTTTGTCGGGAAGCTATATAAAACCCACTATATAACCATATATGATCAGTTTTGTAATTAGGCCCGAGCCCCAGCAGGGCGGAGGGCCTATCGTTGCAACTGTCTGACCAAACCCCGTCGCCCCTGGCAAGTACAGTGAACTAGCTTTCAAACGATGTATAATTTATTGTTATAGTGGAAACGGCTATATTGTTTTTGCTAAAAATATTAATATTTTTAGGCCCGAGCCCCAGCAGGGCGGAGGGCCTATTGCTCCCGCAACGCTGCCGAAGGCCGAAGGCAGCGTTGCAACTGCGCCCGCATGTTTGGTGCCTCGTCGCCCCTGGCAAGTACAGTGAACTAGCCCATGCCGAAGGCATGGATCATGCATACTTACTCCTGCTATGACAGAAATAGTCAACAATTAGTGAATGGGCGTAGTCCATTCACTAATTGTTGACAACAGCAGCGCGAAGCGCTGCATTCCTCCAAAAACCCTCCTGGCATCGTCCCGTACGCGAGAATCCATGCCGCAGGCATGGGCCATGCTTGTATCTGCTCAAATCAATGGAAGTCTATGGGGAGTGGGCGGGGCATCCCGACGGAATAGGGAGTGACGAGCGCGTAAGCGCTCGTAATGATGATTCCACCCCATGGCGGTATCGGGAAGGCTTAGAGCTTTCAAACGATGTATAATTTGTTGTTATACTGGAAACGGCTATATTGTTTTTGCTAAAAATATTATTATTTTTATTAGGCCCGAGCGCCACAAGCTGGCGAGAGGCCTATTAATCTCGTAAGGCCGTGCGAAGCACGGCTGCGAAAGTGCGCACGTAGTGCGCACGAAATCGAGCGCGAAGCGCTCGCCCACTTCCAAACACTCACTAACGCACTCCTCCACTCATGCACGCCCCGTGCATACTAATTAGTTGTAGGAAAATGGAACATTACCGTTGTAAACGGGCGAAGCCCGTGCAAAAGTTCGCACTAAACGAGCACTTTACATTGGGATGACGACCGCGAAGCGGTCGTCATCCCCATATAAAGCACTCATTTGCGCTAAGTAGCTCACGAATACGTTCCCCATCTCTTGCATGTTCCGTGCATATAAGCATGTAATGCAAAAATTGAACATTATTACTGTATAGAGGGCCAAAAACACAAAGTGGGCGGAGCCCACTCAAAATTATCGAAAGTACCCGTCAGTGACCAGGGACCCACACCATGAGGTAGGAAAGCGCGAGCGCTTTCCGAAAATGTATAGTTTATGATATTTGAAAAATGGGAAACATTGTTTTCGCATCGGAATATTATTCTTTCTTTCTTTCTTTCTTTCTTTCTTCTTCTTCTCGGGACCAACCCCCCTATTTTTCACCCAGTGAACATTGACGAAAAGTCACAAAAATTTGCACACCTCTAAAAATCGTGCCTCTCTACATTCTGGCTATTTCCCTTTTCTAAAATAAAAAAAATTGGCGCGTCAGCGCCACCAAATGTACCAAAAATGCATTGAGAGATGGGAAATGACCCAAAAAAAATCTGATCGTAGAATCATGAAATTTGGCGCAGAGGTAGATGGTGACAAGAGAAGTAAAAAATATTATTACGGCAACGCCGTCCCCCGAACCAAATGTCGGCCATATTACTTCAAAAATGGCTAAACATGACTTCGGAGTTTTTCCAAACGTCGTACTTTTACGAACTCCTCCCAGGGCGTTGGCCCTAAAAAGCTGAAATTTGGTGAAAATGCTACTGAGGAGTGGGACATCAAAAGTTATCCAAATTACATTGATACCTCTCACGGTCTCTGTGCGGCGAAGCCGCAAACTGTAACTAAAATTTCAGAAATCTCCCATATTTAAAATTTCTGCCGTTTGCGCAGATAAAGTCCGAATTGCGTCAAATTAGAATCAGTTGTTAAACTCTTTGCCCTAAACCTACTTGAAGTGAAATAAATTCATTTGGCGCCACAGCGCCCCCTACAGATTTTATATGGAGGTTAAATGTTTAGTTTTGCGAAATTATATGAAATTTGACACACAACTCAATTTTAGCATCCCCATCAAAAAAGTCAATGAGACCCATGTCATAATTGTTATGGCGTTGCCGTAACGATGACCGAAACCTCCCATGTTATTCCAATGGGGCCAGAACATGTTTACACTTTAGACTTTCACAAACTCCTCCCAGGGCGTCAGCCCTATTAACCTGAAATTTGGTGAGACTCATCTTCAGGACCATCAAAAGTTATCCACATTTTCATTCAAAGAGTCACGGTGTCTGTGCGGCAAAGCCGCACATTTTGCCAAGAATTCAAAATAAAATTGCTTTTTGATGGTAAAACAAAGGGGAGAACATGTGACAGCGTCACAGATTCAGCAGTAGGCGTGATAAAAGGACAATTGGGGCGCGTTAGCGCCCCCTCCTCTTGCGGCGTGGCGGCGGTGTGGCGGCGGCGTGGCGAGGGCCGATCATTGCCGCTTGCGGCTATATTTTTTATTATTTTTCTTGTTCTTCTGCTTTTTGAGATCTAATTTGACCCCCTGAACATGCTCAAAAACTCACCAAACTTTGTCCAAAATTCAGAATCGGCGAAGAATTAGATTTTTTCAGGGCCATTTTTTTTTTCGTCAAAAAATGGCGCGACAGCGCCACCGACAAAAGTCAAAATACATTGCGCCTATGGGAGACGCCCCGAGGTCAACTTTGTCGTAAAGCTACGAAATTCGGGACACGCATTCCTCTCGTGAGGACAAAAAAAAAAAATCATTGTGACCACGCCCCCAGACTTACCCTATGGCCGCCATCTTCCTTTGAAAATGAAAACACGCTGTGTTAGCCATTTTGTTCACGTCAAACTTTGACGAACTCCTCCTAGGGCGTTTTGCCCACCGACTTCAAAATCGGCGTACGTCCTCTGGACAAGTGGGGCATCTAAAGTTATCCAATTTTTTGAGATACCTTTTACGGTCTGTGTGCGGCGCAGCCGCAAAGTTGGACAACTTATTTTGGAATATTGCAGATCTAAAAATTGCTCCCATTTGATCAAAACGAGTCCGATTAGGACCAAATTTGAATCAGTTGTTAAACTTTCCGGTTTGGACCAGTTTATGATGACAAAATTGAAATGGGCGTGATAGCGCCCCCTACAGAGTGACCTTGAAATTAACATTGAAGGTCAAAAATTTGTTTTACCAAAATGTTCTAAACTTTACCCAAAATTCTATTTTGGCGTCCCGATCAAAAAAGCCAATCAGACAAATGCCTTATTTTTTACGGCGTAGTCGTAGCGATGACAGAAACCTCCCATGTTATCCCTATGGGAAAACCGCAAAATCTCTCAAATATCCACATTTTTATGTTTTACACTTTAACGAAGTCCTCCTAGTGCGTTTTGCCCACGAACCTCAAAATCGGTGTACGTCCTCTAGACAAGTGGGGCATCTAAATTTATACAAATTTTAAGGATAACTTTTACGGTCTCTGTGCGACGGAGCCGGCAACGTTTCCCAGAATTCTGACTATTTGGCCTTCAGAGTGGCCTATAAACAATAGAGTTTTTCCAAATGACATGATATTTTGAACAAAATTCTAATTTGCCATCCCGATCATAAAAGTATGAGAGCCAAAGTCATATTTTGTACGGCGTAACCGAAGCGTTGACAGAAACATCCTATGTTATCCTTATGGGAAAATCGCAGAATCGCTCAAATCACCACATTTTTACGCTTCACACTTTAACGAACTCCTCCCAGGGCGATTGCCCGATCAAGCTCATATTTGGGGAAAATCATATACACAAACGGGGCATCAAAAGTTAGTCATATTTTGATTTTAAGTGGTACGGTCTCTGTGCCGTGGAGCTGCAAATATAATGTCACAAATGGGAAAACGCCAAATCTTTGAAATGTTCACATTTACGCTTCACACTTTAACGAACTCCTCCTAGTGCGTTTGGCCCACTGATCTCAAAATCGGTGTACCTCCTCTATACAAGTGGGGCATCTAAAGTTATTCAAATTTTATGGATAACATTTACGGTCTCTGTGCAGCTGAGCCGCAAACTTTTCGCAGAATTTGGACTATTTGGCCTTCAGAGTGGCCTATAAACAAGAGTTTTTCCAAATTACATGACATTTTGCACACAATTCTCATTTGCCATCCCCAAAATAAAAAGTATGGGAGCCAAAATCATATTTGGTAAAGCGTAGCCGTAGCGATGACAGAAACATCCCATGTTATCCCTATGGGGAAACCGCAAAATCTCTAAAATGACCACATTTTTACACTTCACACTTTAACAAACTCCTCCTAGGGCGAATACCCGATCAAGTTCATATTTGGAGAATATCATCTACACAAGCGGGGCATCAAAACTTACCCATATTTTGATTCTAAGTGCTACGGTCTCTGTGCGGTAGAGCCGCAAATATATGTCACAAATGGGAAAAACGCCAAATCCTTGAAATGTTCACATTTATGCTTCACACTTTAATGAACTCCTCTGTGGGCAATAGCTCGATCAAGCTCATATTTTGGGAAAATAATCTACACAAGCGGAGCATCAAAAGTTATCCATATTTTTATTCCAAGTGTCACGGTCTCTGTGCGCTGGAGCTGCACATTTGACCGATATTTGTCTTTATTTGCACTGGTTAAGCACAGGATTGTACATGTCCAATGTGTCACTGTCTTAGTTCTTAGACAATTGCGTTAGCGCCATCTCTGTAAAATGCAGAGAGCAGAGTCGGAAGGCCGGCGGCCCGCGAGGGCCGATGGATGCCGCTTGCGGCTTTAATTTTTCTTGTTCTTCTTCAGCGCTTTGAACTCTAATTTGACCCCCTGAACATGCTCAAAAACTCACCAAACTTTACCCAAAATTCAAAATCAGCGAAAAATTTTGTTTTTTCTGGGCCATTTTTTTTTTCGTTAAAAAATGGCGCGACAGCGCCACCGACAAAAGTCAAAATACATTGCGCCTATGGGAGACGCCCCGAGGTCAACTTTGTCGTAGAGCTACGAAATTCGGAACACGCATTCCTCTCGTGAGGACAAAAAACAAATATTATTGTGGCCACGCCCCCAGAATTACCCTATGCCCGCCATCTTCCTTTGAAAATGAAAACACGCTGTGTTAGCCATTTTGTTCACGTCAAACTTTGACGAACTCCTCCTAGGGCGTTTTGCCCACCGACTTCAAAATCGCCGGACGTCCTCTGGACAAGTGGGGCATCTAAAGTTATCCAATTTTTTGAGATACCTTTTACTGTCTGTGTGCGGCGCAGCCGCAAAGTTGGACAACTTATTTTGGGATATTGCAGATCTAAAAATTGTTCCCATTTGATCAAAACAAGTCCGATTAGGACCAAATTTGAATCAGTTGTTCAACCTTCTAGTTTGGACCAGTTTATGATGACAAAATTGAAATGGGCGCGATAGCGCCCCCTACAGAGTGACCTTTAAATTAACATTGAAGGTCAAAAATTAGTTTTACCAAAATTTTCTAAACTTTACCCAAAATTCTATTTTGGCGTCGCGATCAAAAAAGCCAATCAGACAAATGCCTTAATTTTTACGGCGTAGTCGTAGCGATGACATAAACCTCCCATGTTATCCCTATGGGAAAACCGCTAAATCTCTCGAATATCCACATTTTTATGTTTTACACTTTAACAAACTCCTCCTAGTGCGTTTTGCCCACCAACCTCAAAATCGGTGTACGTCCTCTAGACAATTGGGGCATCTAAAGTTATCCAAATTTTAAGGATAGCTTTTACGGTCTCTGTGCGACGGAGCCGCAAACGTTTCCCAGAATTCTGACTATTTGGCCTTCAGAGTGGCCTATAAGCAATAGAGTTTTTCCAAATGACATGATATTTTGAACAAAATTCTAATTTGCCATCCTGATCATAAAAGTATGAGAGCCAAAGTCATATTTTGTACGGCGTAACCGTAGTGATGACAGAAACATCCCATGTTATCCTTATGGGAAAATCGCAGAATCGCTCAAATCACCACATTTTTACGCTTCACACTTTAACGAACTCCTCCTAGGGCGATTGTCCGATCAAGTTCATATTTGGGGAATATCATCTACACAAGCGGGGCATCAAAACTTATCCATATTTTGATTCTAAGTGCTACAGTCTCTGTGTGGCGGACCCGCAAATATATGTCAGAAATGGGAAAACAGCGAAATCTCTAAAATGACCACATTTTTACGCTTCACACTTTAACGAACTCCTCCTAGGGCGATAGCTCGATCAAGCTCATATTTGGGGAAAATCATTTACACAAGTGGGGCATCCAAAGTTATCCATATTTTGATTTTAAGTGCTACGGTCTCTGTGCCGTGGAGCTGCAAATATACTGTCACAAATGGGAAAACGCCAAATCTTTGAAACGTTCAAATTTATGCTTCACACTTTAACAAACTCCTCCGTGGGCAATAGCTCGATCAAGCTTTACTTTGGGAAATATCATCTACACAAGCGGAGCATCAAAAGTTATCCATATTTATATTCCAAGTGCTACGGTCTCTGTGCGGCGGCGCAGCACATTTGACTGACACTTGTGTTGATTTGTACTGGATTGGCCAAGTCCAATGTGTCGCCGTCTGTCAAGTTCTTTTTTAATTCAACACACAAATATAGCCGCAAGCGGCAATGATCGGCCCTCGCCACGCCGCCGCCACACCGCCGCCACGCCGCAAGAGGAGGGGGCGCTAACGCGCCCCAATTGTCCTTTTATTACGCCTACTGCTGAATCTGTGACGCTGTCACATCTTCTCCCCTTTGTTTTACCATCAAAAAGCTATTTTATTTTGAATTCTTGGCAAAATGTGCGGCTTTGCCGCACAGACACCGTGACTCTTTGAATGAAAATGTGGATAACTTTTGATGGTCCACCCCTGAAGATGAGTCTCACCAAATTTCAGGTTAATAGGGCTGACGCCCTGGGAGGAGTTTGTGAAAGTCTAAAGTGTAAACATGTTCTGGCGATTTCCCCATTGGAATAACATGAAAGGTTTCGGTCATCGTTACGGCAACGCCATAACAATTATGACATGGGTCTCATTGACTTTTTTGATGGGGATGCTAAAATTGAGTTGTGTGTCAAATTTCATATAATTTCGCAAAACTAAACTGTAACAGTCCTTCCTATTTGTTATAAAAGTGTTTGTGCTCGTTTAGCCTTTGTTCTTCCGCCATCTAGTGGTGAAATTTAATGCGGAACCAAATAACGTAAAATTAAGTTTCCACCCGGACCTAATTTAGAGACGCACTTAGACTGCTGCGCGATGCTGCCACGCTGCACTGATCTTGAGCGTGAGTAAAGAAAATTATCAAAGAAATAGCTGAAAAACAATCAAAGAACAACTAAGAATATAAAATAAGTCAAATCAAGGCTCAAACCAAGTAATTAGCCCCTCGTGGATGTCAGCTCACGAGGTTTGTGTAACTTTATTGTGCAATTTGATGAATGTATGTAAAGTGTAAATGTGTTTCATTGTATTTATTGTATTTTTCTTTTATGCTCAGTTCTCACGGGTTGTCAAGGGTTGTCAAGGGTTGTCAAGAGTTGTCGAACTTCTCAAGCCAAGAATAAACCCCGTTTTCTATACCTCGTTCCCATGCTAATTCCCTGAGGGTGCTACAGTGAGAACTCTTCTGCTCCGGATGGGTAGACGAAACGGTGCCAGGGTCGGGAGAGACGACAGCGCCTCGCAGAGCCACGGCCAAATGCACAACCAGACGCAACAACTGCGGGAGATCCAGGTTCCCACAAATGAATGTTGCATCAAGGACTCTCATTAAGATAATTTGATCAGAAAATAAGACAAGTTAAAGGAACTTGTAATAAGAAGATATTTTTCGTTTCATTTCTGATCAAAGGACTGGTATTATCTTTATCTTTCTGTTTCAATTGAAGTGATGTTCATATAGTAATGACATATACTGCATTTTTTGTGCTAAGTAACATAAGTGCATGTTGTTTATAGTCAATAATTCTTAATAATTACTGATTTATTCACAACATTTAGTAGTTGAGACACGCTAACAGAGCTCATATTTAAAAGTGTACATTTGAAAGATTAAGTTAAGTTAAAGTACAGTAGTAACCCAAGTCAATATTCGGTTTTTCCTTTACTACAAATACTTTATTTCAAAACTTAAGTTACTACTAATCACATTTAAAGTAAACATTCAAAATAAACTAAACAATGTCAAAAAATGAAGACTTTGCGGAAGATGGTGAAGAGACACTCCTGACAAATGAGCAACCACAAGAAGCTGAACGCACTAAAGATGATATTCCCACTACCTCACAAGATACACAAAGGAGCCCAAGAGTCCGCAAGTTAACGGAAAAGGGACAAGAGCTGCACGATGAGCAGGTAAAGAAGGCCACACATCGTTTCAGTGCGTGCTATGAGAAGTGGAAAGCTGTCACTAAGGATGCTAAGAAAGCTATAAATGAACATTGCTCAACTAATCTTCTGCAGGATCATCTCACCAAGGTTACTAGTAATGCTGAAAATACCTTCACTGCATACAATGATCTGAGACGGATTGATTCTCCTGACAATGACACAAGACGCAGGATGGACACATGCGATGCCGTAACAAGAAACATCACTGAAGCTATAGAGAAGTCTCAAAAAATCAGAAAGGTTGAAGGTCCAGAGGACAAAGAACAGCTTGAAGACACAGAGTCAGTGTTCAAGTCTGTCGCCTCAGAAAATAGTGGTGTCAAGTCTCACCACAGTAAGTGCTCTTCTCAATCAAGGATCTCATCTAGACAATCAAGCAGACACTCTATTAAAAGACAAGATGCAGCTGCGGAAGTTGCTGCTAATGAAGCTGCTTTGGAAGTTCTACTTGAACAAGAAAATCATATGAAGGAAATTGAAAAACAAGCTGCAGAAATTGCACAAAAACAAAGAGAGCTGGAAGCCAAGCGCAGAGAAGTAGAGCGGCTGGAGACAGTTAAAAAATTAAAAGCTGCAAAGGCACGACAACAAGTATATGAGCAAAGTGAATGTTCAGATGAAGACATATATGATCTGCTTCATCAACGTCCCCGTGACAAAGAGTATGAAGTCAAGTCTGAAATCAATGGCTCACCCCTCAGACTGCCATTTGCACCTAAAAATGTGGCATCTACACCAGAAGCAAACACAACAGAGCTGATAAAGGCATTTGCAGAGTCTCTCAGTGCAAGTCGTCTCCCTGTCCCAGAGCCTACAATTTTCAATGGTGACCCACTCAGATACAGTGATTGGAAGATTTCCTTTCAGACTCTCATTGACAGGAAAGGCATACCAGCTGAAGAGAAGACGTACTACTTGAGAAAGTATGTGAGTGGACCTGCAAGAAAAGCTATAGAAAGCTACTTTCTGCTTGGCACTGAGTCAGCCTACAATGCAGCATGGACAGTCCTTGAAGAAAGATATGGGAATCCTTTTCTCATCGCTAAAGCCTTCAGAGACAAACTCGATGCATGGCCGAAGATAAACTCCAAAGGCAGTGTAGAACTACAAGAGTTCGCAGACTTCCTTCGCAGTTGTAAAGCAGCCATGTCACAGATTAAAGGTCTCGAAGTACTCAATGACTGCAATGAGAACCAGAAAATGCTTGCTAAACTTCCTGACTGGTTCACATCAAGGTGGAACAGAAAAGCAACAGAAGTACTTGAACAGACCAACGCATTCCCAAGTTTCAGCCATTTTGTTGAATTCATCTCACGTGAAGCCAAAATCGCATGTAACCCCATAACATCTCTCTACGCTCTGAAACCAAGTGAAGGTGAAAAGACAAAGGTGTTGAGGAACAGGAGTTATGGAGCAAAGGTAATGGCGATCAATTCCAATGAAAGGGCTGTCATTTCAAGTTGTGGGTACTGTGAGCGAGCAGGCCACAGTCTATTAAAATGTTGGAAGTTCATGGATCAGGATATCGTAGAAAGACTCAAGTTTGTGCAAGAGAAGAAGTTATGCTTTGGCTGCCTGAAATCTGGCCATCGCTCCAAAGATTGTGAAAGCAGAGAAATCTGTGACACGTGTAAGAAAAAACATCCAACATGTCTTCATGACATTCGCACTAAAGAGGAAAGGACTCAGATAAAGAGCAATCAAGCGAGAGGCGGTGACAAAACAAAGCAAAGAAAACCAGATTCAACTACACAAAACACCAATGTCACATCAATGACAAGTGAAGCAACGTCTAATAGAGTAATGCAGAACGTCATGGATACTCACACATCCTCAATCATTCCAGTGTGGGTTTCAGCTGAAAGTGAGCCAGAGCGTGAAATTCTAGTGTATGCTCTCCTTGATACACAGAGTGACACTACCTTCATCTTAGAAGAAACAGCAAGAGCTCTGCATACTACAAGTGAACCAGTTCAGCTAAAGCTTACCACAATGTCTTCAAAGGGCAAGGTTGTGTCCTGCCACAAGCTCTCCGGTTTACAAGTAAGAGGATTTTACTCTAACCAGATCATTCCCTTACCAGTGACATATGCAAGAGACTTTATTCCAGCAAATCGAGATCACATTCCAACACCAAATACAGCTAAGGCATGGCCACACCTTGAATACATCGCAGATGAAATTGCTCCTCTCCAAAGTTGTGACGTTGGCCTTTTGATTGGGTACAACTGTCCTCAAGCCCTTGTTCCCCGTCAAGTGGTGTCCGGAAAAGAAAATCAGCCATTCGCACAAAGAACTGATCTGGGCTGGAGCATCGTGGGCTTTGGCAATCCATGTCTTGATTATGGAGATGCCTTTGGAGTGAGTCATCAAGTCATTGTGAAGCAAGTGGTGCCAAGTATTCAGTTGACATCAAACCTGACCAGTGAAGTGCACTACGTGTACAGAACTCAAATAAAAGAAATTATCTCGCCTGGCGACGTGATAAAAATTTTGGAGTCTGACTTTGTGGAAAAGGTCTCAGAAGATGTCAAGATTTCGCAAGAAGATCTCAGGTTCCTAACAAAGATGAAAGAAGGCATTAGGCTCAAAGAGGATGGACATTTTGAGATGCCTCTTCCGTTCAAGTGTGAAAGGCCCAACCTGCCTGATAACAAGGCCTGTGCCATTCATCGACTCAAATGCTTGGAGAAAAAGCTGAGAAGAAACAAGCAGTACTACATGGACTACAAGAAGTTCATGGAGGAAATTATAGCACATGGTGATGCTGAGAAGGTTCCAGAGCAAGATACTGACAAGACCCCGGCATGGTATATCCCACACCATGGGGTGTATCACCCACAAAAACCGGGAAAGATTCGAGTCGTCTTTGATGGCTCTGCCAAGTTTCAAAGAACATCTATAAATGACCATCTTCTGACCGGCCCAGAGCTTACAAACACGTTGCTAGGAGTCCTGTGTCGTTTCCGCAGAAGCCCGGTGGCAATAATGTGTGATATTGAACGCATGTTCCACCAGTTTCATGTGTGTGCTCCCGACCAAGACTATCTAAGGTTCTTATGGTGGGAAAATGGCGACCTCGACACCCCCTTCGTTATCTACAGAATGAAAGTTCACCTGTTTGGTGCAACTTCCTCCCCAGGATGTGCCAACTATGGTCTCAAACACTTGGCAACTGAAGGAGAAGGATACTTCAGCAAGGAAACCATCAAGTTCATCAAAACCAACTTCTATGTTGACGATGGATTAGCAAGTGTTGACACAGAAGGTCAAGCAATACAGCTGGTCAAGGAGGCACGTGAACTCTGTAGCAAAGGCAATCTTAGGTTGCACAAGTTCATCTCAAACAGTTCCAAGGTTCTAGAGTCACTTCCAAAAGAAGAATGTGCTGTAGCTGCCAAAGATTTGGACATGGCATTGAGTGAAGTACACATGGAGAGAGCACTTGGCGTTCAATGGTGTGTGGAATTGGATCAGTTCCAGTTTAGAGTGACTGTTAAAGAAAATCCACTCACTCGAAGAGGAGTTTTGTCCACAGTTGCCTCCATATTCGATCCACTTGGATTTGTGTCACCTTTCGTCTTACTAGGAAAGCAGATCTTGCAACAGATGTGTCGAGATAAACTCAGCTGGGACGACACCCTACCTGACAGTCTTCGACCTCAGTGGGAATCTTGGCTGCTTGACCTGAGGAACCTAGCAGGGGTAAAGATTCAAAGATGCTATACTCCAACCAATTTCAAGGCTCAGCATTTTGAACTACATCATTTTTCAGACGCAAGTACATCTGGATATGGTATGTGCACCTACCTCAGAGCAGTAAGCACATCTGGAGAAGTTCACTGTTCATTAGTGATGGGAAGATCAAGAGTTCCACCATCTAAAGTCACAACCATTCCACGACTTGAGTTGTCAGCTGCTGTAGTCGCTGTTCGCACTGGTGACATGCTAAAAAAGGAACTGGAAATTGAATACTCACAAGAAACCTACTGGACGGACTCAAAGGTTGTCCTCGGATACATTGGAAATGAAGCCAGAAGATTCCATGTGTTTGTCGCAAACAGAGTTGAACGTATCAAACAAAGCACACAGTCCACACAATGGAGGTATGTGGCATCCGAAGAGAACCCAGCAGACCACGCCTCTAGAGGTCTTACAGCTGAACAACTTGTAGCATCAAACTGGTTTAAAGGCCCAGATCTTCTCTGGCAGAAAGTTGTGTCCAGTGGTGAAGTCAAGGTGGGAGAGTTATCAAGCACTGACCCAGAAGTCAAGAAAGTTCAAGTACTCAAGACACAAGTTAAAGAACAAAGATCACTTCTGGATCACTTGCACAAGTTTTCGGACTGGTCACGAATGATCAGGGCCATTGCCAGACTCAAGCGCCTTGCAAAAGAAGTGAAACAACGCAAAGCAAAATCTTGTGAAGTTAGTAGCTTAGAAGAAAGAAGGGAAGCAGAGTGGACAGTTCTCAAAATGGTTCAAAACTCTGCCTTCTCAAAGGAAATAAAATCCCTTCAGCACAATGTAATCCAGACTAAAGACAATGTCAACAAGCTACATACATTATGCCCATTCCTGGATGACCAAAGTATACTTCGAGTTGGAGGACGCCTCACTCATGCTGCCTTGCACTCGAATGTCAAGCACCCAGCGATCCTGCCAAGAGACAGTCATGTATCAACTTTACTTGTCAAGCATCATCATGAGAGAGCATACCATCAAGGACGAGGGATTACCATGAATGCACTTCGAGCGAATGGATATTGGATCCTCGGATGCAGCAAGGTTGTATCATCTCACATCTACAGATGTTTAAAGTGCAGAAAGTTCAGAAGATTCCCTGAGAAGCAAAAGATGGCAGACCTTCCGGAAGATCGTATGGAAACCACCCCGCCATTCACCTATTCCGGGATGGACTGTTTTGGCCCCTTTTATGTCAAGGAAGGCAGAAAGGAGTTAAAGCGCTATGGATTGTTGATAACCTGCATGTGCTCCAGAGCAGTACACATTGAAATGCTCGATGATTTAACCACTGACGCCTTTATCAACGCACTGCGCGCATTCATTGCCATAAGAGGTTCAGTTCGCCAGATGAGATGCGATCAAGGCACGAACTTTGTTGGCGCCAAAAATGAGTTCGTTGAAGCACTCAAGGAAATGGATCAAGCCAAACTGGAAAAACTGGAATGCGAGTTTCTTATGAACACCCCAGCTTCAAGTCATATGGGTGGCGTCTGGGAAAGACAAATACGCACCATAAGAAGTGTCCTGACATCAATACTGGAAACATCAGCCAAACAACTCGACAGTTCATCTCTAAGGACATTTCTGTATGAAGTCATGGCAGTGGTTAACAGTAGACCACTGACTACAGATCAACTATGTGACCCCTCAAGCCCAGAACCTTTAACACCGAACCACATCCTTACCATGAAGTCCACGGTCATTTCTCCACCTCCAGGCAAGTTTGTAAAGGAAGATCTTTATCTCCGGAAAAGGTGGCGTCGTGTTCAACTCCTTGCCAATACTTTTTGGACAAGATGGAAAAAGGAGTACTTGCTTAATCTTCAAAGCAGACAAAAATGGACAAAAGTTCAGAGAAATACCAAAGTGGATGATATTGTCCTTCTACAAGATGAAATATCCCCACGAAATAAATGGAAGCTAGCAAAGGTCATTGAAGTGTATCCCAGCAAGGATGGAAAAGTGAGGAAAGTGAAGCTACTGATTGGAGATCCAACTTTGGATGTAAATGGAAAACGACTATCTGAATCTGTTTATCTGGAGAGGCCCATTCAGAAGACTGTTGTCCTGTTCGAAGCAGATTAAGATTCACAACCTAAACTCAAGAGACATTTCATTACACATAACTAGTTCATAATTAATAAGTTGTTGAAAATAATAAAAGTTCATAGGTTTACACAGTTATGTAAATCACAAGTGATTGGTGGGAGTGTAACAGTCCTTCCTATTTGTTATAAAAGTGTTTGTGCTCGTTTAGCCTTTGTTCTTCCGCCATCTAGTGGTGAAATTTAATGCGGAACCAAATAACGTAAAATTAAGTTTCCACCCGGACCTAATTTAGAGACGCACTTAGACTGCTGCGCGATGCTGCCACGCTGCACTGATCTTGAGCGTGAGTAAAGAAAATTATCAAAGAAATAGCTGAAAAACAATCAAAGAACAACTAAGAATATAAAATAAGTCAAATCAAGGCTCAAACCAAGTAATTAGCCCCTCGTGGATGTCAGCTCACGAGGTTTGTGTAACTTTATTGTGCAATTTGATGAATGTATGTAAAGTGTAAATGTGTTTCATTGTATTTATTGTATTTTTCTTTTATGCTCAGTTCTCACGGGTTGTCAAGGGTTGTCAAGGGTTGTCAAGAGTTGTCGAACTTCTCAAGCCAAGAATAAACCCCGTTTTCTATACCTCGTTCCCATGCTAATTCCCTGAGGGTGCTACATAAACATTTAACCTCCATATAAAATCTGTAGGGGGCGCTGTGGCGCCAAATGAATTTATTTCACTTCAAGTAGGTTTAGGGCAAAGAGTTTAACAACTGATTCTAATTTGACGCAATTCGGACTTTATCTGCGCAAACGGCAGAAATTTTAAATATGGGAGATTTCTGAAATTCTAGCTACAGTTTGCGGCTTCGCCGCTCAGAGACCGTGAGAGGTATCAATGTAATTTGGATAACTTTTGATGTCCCACTCCTCAGTAGCATTTTCACCAAATTTCAGCTTTTTAGGGCCAACGCCCTGGGAGGAGTTCGTAAAAGTACGACGTTTGGAAAAACTCCGAAGTCATGTTTAGCCATTTTTGAAGCAATATGGCCGACATTTGGTTGGGCGGACGGCGTTGCCGTAATAATATTTTTTACTTCTCTTGTCACCATCTACCTCGGCGCCAAATTTCATGATTCTACGATCAGATTTTTTTTGGGTCATTTCCCATCTCTCAATGCATTTTTGGTACATTTGGGGGCGCTGACGCGCCAATTTTTTTTATTTTAGAAAAGGGAAATAGCCAGAATGTAGAGAGGCACGATTTTTAGAGGTGTGAACATTTTTGTGACTTTTCGTCAATGTTCACTGGGTGAAAAATAGGGGGGTTGGTCCCGAGAAGAAAGAATAATATTCCGATGCGAAAACAATGTTTCCCATTTTTCAAATATCATAAACTATACATTTTCGGAAAGCGCTCGCGCTTTCCTACCTCATGGTGTGGGTCCCTGGTCACTGACGGGTACTTTCGTTAATTTTGAGTGGGCTCCGCCCACTTTGTGTTTTTGGCCCTCTATACAGTAATAATGTTCAATTTTTGCATTACATGCTTATATGCACGGAACATGCAAGAGATGGGGAACGTATTCGTGAGCTACTTAGCGCAAATGAGTGCTTTATATGGGGATGACGACCGCTTCGCGGTCGTCATCTCAATGTAAAGTGCTCGTTTAGTGCGCACTTTTGCACGGGCTTCGCCCGTTTACAACGGTAATGTTCCATTTTCCTACTACTAATTAGTATGCACGGGGCGTGCATGAGTGAAGGAGTGCGTTAGTGAGTGTTTGGAAGTGGGCGAGCGCTTCGCGCTCGATTTCGTGCGCACTACGTGCGCACTTTCGCAGCCGTGCTTCGCACGGCCTTACGAGATTAATAGGCCTCTCGCCAGCTTGTGGCACTCGGGCCTAATAAGGGCGCCATCTTTATCAAGTCGAAAGCGCAGAGTCGGAAGGCTGGCGGCCCGCGAGGGCCGTTGGATGCCGCTTGCGGCTTTAATTAATAGTTGTAGTGGCCACAGTAAACTCCAATATTAATGACGACTAAAGATTCTTTTGCATTTTGGGATCCGGCTCTGGAGTTAGCTTCTACGTCTTTGGCCCACAAAGAGAAAGTGTTAGCGGTCTCCTCCAGAGTCTCGCTCTAAAACCTACAAATCAAGACAGAAATGTGGGGTCGAATAGACTTGAACTTTAACAGCCACGTCAAATCAATAACATCAGCAGCTTTTTAGCATCTAAAAACCACTGCCAAAATCAAAAATATTGTGTCTAAACCAGACTTGGAGAGTGCCCAGAGTCAGGACTAAACATGGACCGGCCTCCTGCTGGTGCCCAGAGTCAGGACTAAACATGGACCGGCCTCCTGCTGGTGCTCAGAGTCAGGACTAAACATGGACCGGCCTCCTGCTGGTGACAGAGTCAGGACTAAACATGGACCGGCCTCCTGCTGGTGCTCAGAGTCAGGACTAAACATGGACCGGCCTCCTGCTGGTGCCAGAGTCAGGACTAAACATGGCCCGGCCTCCTGCTGGTGCCAGAGTCAGGACTAAACATGGCCCGGCCTCCTGCTGGTGCCAGAGTCAGGACTAAACATGGACCGGCCTCCTGCTGGTGCCAGAGTCAGGACTAAACATGGCCCGGCCTCCTGCTGGTGCCAGAGTCAGGACTACACATGGACCGGCCTCCTGCTGGTGCCGGAGTCAGGACTAAACATGGACCGGCCTCCTGCTGGTGCCAGAGTCAGGACTAAACATGGACCGGCCTCCTGCTGGTGCCAGAGTCAAGACTAAACATTGACCGGCCTCCTGCTGGTGCCAGAGTCAGGACTAAACATGGACCGGCCTCCTGCTGGTGCCAGAGTCAGGACTAAACATGGACCGGCCTCCTGCTGGTGCCAGAGTCAGTACTAAACATGGACCGGCCTCTTGCTGGTGCCAGAGTCAGGGCTAAACATGGACCGGCCTCCTGCTGGTGCCAGAGTCAGGACTAAACAGGGACCGGCCTCCTGCTGGTGTCCAGAGTCAGGACTAAACATGGACCGGCCTCCTGCTGGTGCCAGAGTCAGGACTAAACATGCGTTTCAGTTTTATGCAGCTAAAGTCTGGAACAGTCTTCCTGAAGATGTGAGACAGGTTCTACTCTAACAATGTTCAAATCTAAAGGCTCAAAAGTGTTTTTAGTGTTTTATTTTTCTTTTAGCTGTACATATATGACAGAAAATATTTCATGTGCACTCTTTTCTTTATTTTTATTTTTCTAAACTTTAAAATGGTTATTTTTGTATTTATTTTATTTTCATATTTTTATGTAAAGTAGTTTCAATTACTTGTGTATGAATTGTGCTCATCCCAACATTGTCACAGGGCCAACACACACAGAGACACACACACACATATATATATATATATATATATATATATATATATATATATATATATATATATATATATATATATATATATATATATATATATATATATATATATATATATATATATATATATATATATATATATATATATATATATATATATATATATATATATATATATAAGCTTGCCTTACAAAATCATCCGTGTGATTACCATATTGTAAGTTTTATTGTAATTAGTGCAAAAAATAAAATGAAATGTTGCCCTTAAATAAATGTATCAATTAAAATGGGTTTTAAATATTGGCTTTTAGATTTTGCATTATTATATTTGAAATACATAATTTATATATTTGGATGAAAATTAAATAATGCATTTATTTAAAGGCAACCTATTCTGTATTGCTGTATTTCTTGTAGTGTTGTTGCATCACAAGATTTTACAGAAACATCTTTATTCTTTCTCAAATAGAATCCAGTTACCAAGTTTATTGGTTAGACCAGTGGTTCCCAACCTTTTTCTCCCAGTTACACTTGGATACGTTAGCAATCCTAACATCCTTCTTCTAGCTGCAAATTACCATCTTATTTTCTGGTTAATAAAGATGTTATACAGCAGTAAAATAGTTAATAAAAGCAATTAACATGCCATCCCTTCATTCATACTCACATAATCTAGTTTAATCTCTTTGAATCTTTGAGGTTGGGAATAACTGGTGTTGACACAATTGTGTAATCTTTTTTTAAATTTCAGACCTAGCCCTTATTTTACTAGACATTTCTATTATGTCCTTTTACCAATATTCGTTTTATTCCTCGATGAAGTTGGGTAAGACACTTAACCCACCAAGCCCGAGTATGAATGAGTGAACTGGTCGTCGCAGAGGCAGTTAGCAAAGGTTATTTGTCTCTGTGAGTAAATTAATATAATGTAAGTGTTAATAAATGTCAAAATAGGAATGACATTGACATAGTAAAATAGAAAATAGAAAATGGCAGATGATGTTATGTTACTGTATATCGTAGAAGCGTTTTGTACAGTATTGTGTTGTTGTGTTCTATCTTCATCAATACACAGACAAGAGGAAATTCATGAAAAACTCTTTAATCGTAAACTTAAACACAGTGAGTGAAGTGCTTTGGTCAGAGGGTGTTGGGCCAGGGCAGAATGGACGGACACATGTACTGTTTGAGCAGATAGTCCACTCTCTCTGTGTCTGCTCCCACTCCACTGTGAACAAACAGACAGTCGAGAGGTTTAGAAGAGAAGAAAAGATGTGTAGCCTTTGTATGCAGCATTTATGGCATTTTACTCATAACACAAACGCCTAGTGTTGGCTAGTCACCTCATCTTGACGCCCTGCATGCGTCGCAGGAAGGCGCACATCGACGTGTGTTTGGCCTTGGATCTCAGAAACTCAGAGTATCTGTTTGAAAACTCAATGTCCCCGAGCTGTCTCCTTCTGTCCAGACCAGAAGACAGCCACGGCCTGAAGAAAAGAGAAAAACATATGTCAAGTGGTTTGCACACCGTGGTTAGGCCGCGTGTGGTGTGCTGCTGTAAAAGGCATCGTGCTGTTACCTGAGTTCATCCTCCATCACAAGGTCCTCCAAGTCCTGTCTGATTATCGACCACGGGCGTCTGGACTCTCGAAAGCTGTCTTGTTCTTCTTCATTCCTGAAATAACATATAATAACAAGGATCAATTTACACAAAGTTGGAAAGTGACAACCGGTACTTACAAATAAGTACGTTACTGTATTCGAGTAGATTTCTGGAGTAATTGTACTTGTTTAAGTACATTTTTCAACATCTTTTAATTGAGGACAATTCTGGCCATGTAATTGTAATTAGCTACATTTAAAATCCTAGCACAAATTCTGACCGTCCCAATACACGCTTGTCTCACTGCTGTGACTGCTCCTCAACAAACATATATACAGCACCTCCTCGCCTCTTCTGATTGGTCAGAGCTCAGACAAAATGTGGACTGTTATTTAAAACAAATTAATTTAGCTTCAAACCATTTGAACGAATCTACAAGTTTTATATAAAAGACTGATCTAAAATGCCTTTACTCATGTTTCTCTTTTAGTTATTCAAACAGTGTTTCTTGCATCTTTTTTCAGAGATGATTTAGTTGTTCTCACTTTTGTGGTCTATACTTATATTTATGATTGAATGTTTTGTATATGAATGGAACTTCCTGATTATAATATAACTTTGCTCTTAATTGAGAACAATTTTTTTGGTCTATTTTACTGTTCAATTTGCATTACGTTTTTATAGAATATTGTATATTTAATTTTTTTTTATAAAATTGTACTTCTTGGTGTGTTTTTTTGATAATAAACTTGTACTCCTACTTAAAGCAATATATTTTACAGTGCAGCAGTACTTTTACGTGATCAGAAAGAGGTGCTTATTATTATCAGGAGCTTATTATAGAACTGCAATATAAGTAGATCATTTTACATGTTTTACAGTGGCTTAGTAATGGAAACAGGTCCATTGACTTCCTGTTCAAAACTGTAAAACTGATAAGCTCCGCCTCTTCCCAGTGACATTTCACTGCAACAAGCAGCATATTGTCAATTACATGTTTTTATTTTTGAAAAGTGGCTATGTTACATTTTAGAACTCTACATGCATCACTCTGAGTCTTCATTTTTCAATTAATCCTAACTAAGTACAGGGATGTAGGCGGGGCAAGGGGGTAGGTGAAAACAGGAATTTTCTGAGCCCTCAAGCCTCAGTTACAGGACAACGCAGGATTACGCAAACATGACAGAATCAATCAAAGTACAACTTTAATTAAACTAATGATGAAATAAACCCCTGTAACAAGATTAAACACGCATTTAAATGGATTTTGTATGTAGCATGTGTAGTGTCCTTACTTGACAGGATGAGCTGTGACGGAGGAGACCAGGCTCAGCAGCAGAAACACGCAGGTGACTCTGAGGTGCAGCATCATCAGGAGCAGTTTCTGAACCTTCAATCCAAGAGCTACAGACACGAGGAAACTGTCACATCAGTCACAGCCGAACATTAACTCTATTGAATATAAATGTAAGTGGGGACACATTTATGTTCAACAGAAAAGAACTACACTGACCTGCTTGTTTTCTTGGCGTCCAGTGTCCAGACTTCCACAATGAACAAATGCTAAATCTGTCCCTCTTTTGTACCACTTCAAATATCGACCTTCTCAACAATCTCACCCAGATTTTATTGTTTTGTGTATTTACAGATTCAGGGAGGACATTTGTATAATACATTTGCCAGATGTAGAAGTTTGCTCTTGGTTCAAATATGACTTCCCTAATGAGTGCTTATCACAAATGAATGTTTGTTTAAATAAATACAACGAGTGTGTCAATGGATATTATTGATCCATGACACACAAAAGGATATGAACCGCTAATGTTTGTCTCAATTCAACTTCCAACGTCAGAGATAACCGCCTTTTTTTTTTAACACGGTTGATTTCCTCTAAAACTCCTGACTGATTTCCCAATCCAAACCAAAGCTGTTCCTGAACACTTTGGAGCACAATTGGCTGGAGCAACAAACAAGCTCTGTGGAGGGATGGTCTGTTTGACTCTAGATGGAGCATTTGTTGGGTTTTGACTATTTCCTTTTATCACCACAGCATTATTTAGGCTTGTAACAGTGACATTTGTTCTGTCTTACAAATTTACCAAGACTGAGGGCCAACAAAAATTGGTGTGAGGGCCACATTTGGCCCACGTCTGTCATTCATGTATTATGTGGAGGGCTCTTGTGTGTTTAGTCTTGCCCTTTGCTTCTCTGTGTGTTATTGTGATTATTTTGTCACGATCTCATTTGATGGATTACATGGGGCTCTAAAAAAAAGTTTATGCCAAGGAAATCCTTGATCACAAAAACAAAATCACATTAAAATATTGTTTCCCATTTTTGAAGGATCATGAGTTACACTATGATGAAGTGATGTCATTTCCTGGAGGTGGCAGGTCAGCTGCCTGACTCAATGGAAATAGAAAGTTAAAACCAAACTTCAGAGCATTATGAGGAATATTATAGTCAAAGGAACATTTCTATGGAAACAAGCAGGAGGAAGTACAAGTCAGGTTTGTGGAGAGGCAAGCCTGCTCACAGTAAGGACATATGATTTTCTTAAGTTTTTAACTGCATTGAAAACATCCTAAATTAAAGTGTTATTTAGTCACTTTGGTGAGTGGATGTTTTCTCATATTTTAGCACAACAAAGACCACAGAAAAGTTAACTTAAACATTTTTATTTCCACATGAAGAGCTACAGCAGGAGAGTATCTTCTTGTAGAGTATCATCTGTTAGTGCTCAGTCTGCTACAGCCAGAAGACTACAACTATTTTGGATTTCAACATTTCATTTGTTTAGTTCAGGAATATTTCTAAAGAATCAGAAGAGTAATAGCTGCATACATCAGGACTAAAATAAAGATACACGTACAATCATTTATTCTACAATTTCAAAATAATAACACTAAAGTATATTTGTGTTTGATCAATATTGTACGTAAGAGCAAAACTTCAGCTATAGGATTACAATCTCCTTTTCCAGCACATATTTTACATGCCATTTTCCAGAAGTCAAACAAGAATTGAAGTTGGTTTTAAGTAAAAACAGTGGACCACCAGGTTTCAAATGCACTTAGTGTAGAATAGGTTTATAGAACTTTTAATAAGTTGACATGGAATGCTGGGACATTGCCAAGTCCCATGAACATTGTTTAATCTGTTCTCACTGTCGCCCTTCGAGGCAACTGCTGCTGTGATTTTGTGAGTTAAAAAAATAGATTTAATGGACTTGAAGTTAAAACCAAAAAAAAAAAAAAAAAAAAAAAAAAAAATCACAGCTCTATAAAGCTTCACATAATCAAAAGTAACTTAAAATGGAGTAAAATACATTCACGTTTTTACATATTGATAAGACTTGAAAGAGCAGTGTTTGAACAGTCGTTTTTGAGTATGGTCCACTAGTTTTACTGCCTTCCATTTAGAAACACAATATTATAGTTATATTTATCACAATGCAGTTCCACATTTTGACTTCTAGGTGCAAATATTTTTGCCTCCTTCGCAGATCTTAGATGTACAATGATCAATACAACGTTGTACATTAAAATGTCATTTTTATAGTTCAAAAATATAAACTTTCAGTCTACATTTGGTTATGTGTTTTTTTTACAGCAAGTAGATGCAAACGTTTTGTTCTTTTGTTTTTTGACTGATTATGCGCCTATTCAGGATTTTGATGAAAATGTCCACCACTGTGCAAATATTTTAGTGAGACAAATGCAGTTAATCTTGAGAGTGTATGTATTAATGTATTAATGCAAGTATAGAATCTGAGGATCAGTCAATAAATGGATCAAGGACAAATTGTGAATGGTTTTGGCTTTAGATCCCTAAAGTGTTGAGTAAATCTTCACCATTCTGAGATAAATTAGGCTACAATTAAAGACCAGCACCTCGGCAGATGTGTATGCTACATTATTCACCCCTGTAATCTTACTTTCCAGCCTTTTCAAGGCAATGAAATAAAAACATGCTTTGTATTTGCGGACTTTGCACAGTCTATTGCTTAGGTGCAGGGTAATTGTACAAAGTAAACCGATGGCTTGAATAAAGACAAGCGACTACATCACAGAGTTGTATTTGGTGAGACCAAGTTGAAATTCATTGGTTTTGAGAGATGACCATTTCAATGGAGCACCTTTTGCAAAATTGCTACCATTTTCCCTCCATGTAAATGAGAAACCAGCTCCAACATAAGCAGAGGAAACAAACATGGTGTAGGTTTAAAGCTGCTACAGAAAGGCCTTAGCGGCTAACGGCTAACAGCAGGTCACAGACTCAAACAGCATTCTTCCAAAATAAGTCTCTACGAACTTTCCACCAACTAAACAATGTAGCTAACAATTATTAAGCGTTATAAAAATATGTTTTGCAATGCATTTTTTTCATTTAAAATTACCATTCAATTTGAGATCATAATTGTTTCCATTAAGAATAACTGAGGCAAATACAACTTTTTTTTACAGTTAAATGTAGATGTTAGGTTTAATCTTCTCATCTTTCCCAACAAGGCTGAGTGCCATAATATCTTACTATATCAAAATTGTAAATTGCTTATATTTTTTGTTACGAGTGTATTTTTTTAAAAAGGTGATTTGCCTGTTCATTTAATTTTTAACCATGTCATGTTAGGTTTAGGTTAGTGGAAGGTTCAGTTTGACTTATTTTCATTGTTACCAGCAAAATTAACTTCACATACATAAAGTTGTTTTACTCATTAAAGGATGTTTAAACCTTTGCTGTGTTTTGCATAAAGAAAAGAAGAACTGAACCACAGCTTGACTGTCAAAAAGTTCTCCTAAAATGCCTCTATTTATGTTTAAAAAAATACTATTAAAGCTCAACGCATTTTAACAAAAGAATGGGACTGAAAAGGATTGTCTACAATAAAAATAGAACAATAATACAGTTAACAGATTGTTTTCCCTTAAAGAACTGGTTATCCTGCACTTTTGAGTGTTGTTTTTTTTTCTTCTGGGACTTTGATTTATTTTTCTTTGTGCCAGTTAGTTCTCAGCATGGATAACTAGAAGGATCAGGAAAGGCTACAGCATAATATAAAACTGAACATGGCAATAGTAGAAATCAATACACAGGAGCAATACAGCTCAGATTTCAGAAAAAAGTCAAAATAATGTTAATTTCTATGTAATAAAATCTAAGCAGTTAACTCATAATACTAAAAAAATAATTTGAGGTATACAATTGTTAGATGTTACTTAATGCTGAAAATGTATGTTACTCAAATGCTAAATTTGATGTTGAATTCTTAAATGTATCTATGCATTTAAAAAGAAAATAATTCATGTTTAGCCTTTGTGAGCAAGCATGGTCAAAAGTGAACGTATATTGTTTTTTAAAATTACTGGTATAGAATGATTATGATTTTCCATTTACATTTATGGTCGTTATCCATTTAAAGCTGGTTTGGATGTTTCTAATTTTTAATATCAAATCAAATTTACTAAGAAAATATAATATGCTGCGAGGCTCCGAGGGCTTGAATGGAGTGATGGCAGTGACGTCAGAACGAAGCGCCGGACAGGACAGGAAACCCAAGCGTGCGCTGTGGGGACGTCATATTGCACAGGGATTGGTAACTTCTTCAAAAACGGTAGTCTCTTCTATCCCTCGAGCGAAGAGCTTGATCAACTGGCAGTGCACCCTGGGAAAAAAGGAACAACTAAGTTATCTAGTGTGTAACATGTAGCATCACCAATCAATCCACAGATCATTGGGATCAAAGCGTAGATGGTCTTGATTCTTGGCAACATTTAATAGCAAATACTGCATGTTTAAAATCTTGTAGAGCAAATGGGGGCGTTCACGTTCTAGAATTTGATGTGGTCGTTCATATTCTCAGGTGCAGGGGAGGAGCTTCTGTGATTCTATGGGAGATTCACTGTTTTTGAAAAAAATATAAGAAATACGAACCACAAATGTTGAACTGTATCTTTATTTGTTCTGGATCCACACTTGCTAAATTAATTTTAGTCTTTGAGGTTGAATAAGGCGCTGTCAGCTAGCAACCCGGTGTAAACGCTCTCTTTTTTTCTCACACTTATTGTGCTGCTATATTTTTGTAAATATTTTTTCTATTTTATTGTACGATAGGGACACGCACTGGAACCGTTTTTAATTCAACTGTCTTTGACTTTTTTCGGCTGGATTTGAGCGTTTTTCGTCACGTTGTTTTGATGTGAGCTAGCTCCGAGCTAGCCCACCAGGCAATCCATGTGCCGTCGTGACACATATTCATGTGCAATTACTGTCGTGATCACATGCAATGGTATTTATGTATTTATTTATGGGAGTTTTTATTTGATCTTCTACTGAAAGTGTTTTTCAGACTTCCTATAAGTGATCTGTTCTTCTGTATCTACCTGCGTTGCACCAATGAAATTTCCCCATGTGGGACAATAAAGGAATATCTTATCTTATCTTAATGTCACCACTTTCAGCAGTTTTGTGAAATAAAAAAGCATTTGCTTATTATGCCTGAAAAAGAGAAGACATTCAACATTTGTACCGGTTTCATGTTTCATGTAGATAGGCCCAGTAATTATAGAGGTATGAACAATAAACCAGGGCAACAAATCAGCAATTCTACCTGCGAATTCTGACCTGTCCCAGCTCAATTTCCAACTCTAGGGATTTTAGAATGTTGTAATGTCATGTGAACGTAACCTGGTAAGTATTCCTTTGAGAATATGGTTTCGGTCACATGACATTACAACATTCTAAAAAGACGGTCTGAAAAAAAAACAAAAAAAAAAAAAAACACACAAACAGACTTTCAATAATAATTGCCAATTTAATACAATAACTTGACAGGATTGGCTGTGGACCTCTCGATTAAAAACATCTAAGTAGACTATTGACAATTCGAAATGACTGAATCTCTAAATCAATCAGACACCTTTCTGGACACTCTAGGCCACCATAGAACTATAACAAAACATCGACCCCGCGTGGTGCACTGACCTGACGTCTATGGCGGTGTGGTTGAGCATTTCTCCGTCGCAGTTCCAGCTGCTGTATTGAGGGCTGCAGCCACAGGCCGGGTGGTCTCTGCACAGGGGCCCAAAGATCTGCCTCTTGTGGAACTCCTGGAGGTTTAAGTCTGAGTCGCTCTGACAGTGATGGGGAATGAACCGGAAGCGACTGACGCGGTGCACGTCCACAAATGCCAGGTTGAACTGAGGGGACAGGAGACAGGGGTTACTTACAGATATGGCAATTGACAAATAACCGTTTCCCCCCAACTTTAAGATAGAGGGTTAAATCATGTGTTGCAGAGGTTTTCTGGTTTTGACGTTCAGGCTCTCAAAGACCTGACACCTGAGCCCCTGTCACTGGGGACTGTAGTTCCAAAGTTTAAAACATAATTTAGACAGTCCAGTTTCTCTTTTAAGGTGATTAGACTGGGGACTGGAACCCACTGTGGTTGAAGTCAGGACAGAGCTGCTCACATGAAGCAAAACAAATGTAGAGGTCTAAATTATAAGACCTTGTGAATAAAATACATTCATTCTTCATGTTTTCTGTACCATGTTTATACACAAAATAATTTCTACTGAGGCAGGAACGTACAGTATTTACAGTGGAAAGTATTCAAACCCCTTTAACCTTTTCACCCTGTTTCATAGTAGTTATTTGCTCAAATCCAAAAGGTTTCTCATTAATGTACACGCAGCATCCCATCTCAACAGAAACTGAACATTTTTGCAAATTCATTAAAAAAGAAAAACTGAAATAACACCGAATTTGAGTGTCACACCAAAGGGTCTGAATAATTATGCCCTTCATATCTAACTCCCATGCTGTCCATATCCTCTGATCCTCCTTGAGAAGGTTCTACTCCTCCTGACTTGATTAGGAAAGGCTCACACCTGTGTATATAAGAACTACAGCTCACAGAGCGCTTCATGAGGTCCCAAGGAACTGTCCAAGGAACTGTCCAAGGAACTGTCCAAGGAACTGTCCAAGGAGCTCAGAGACAGAACTGTGGCAAGGCACGGATCTGGTCAAGATTACAAAATAATTTCTGCATTACTCAAGGTTCCTAAGAGCACAGTGGCCTCCATAATCCTTAAATGGAGGTTTGGGACAACTTCTTCCTAGACCTGGCTGTCCTGCCAAACTGAGCCTTGGTGAGAGAGGTAAAGAAGAACACAAAAATCACTGTGGCTGAGCTCCACTCTCCAGAGAGTGGCCCGGCAGAAGCTTAATTAAGTGGTATGTGTGGAGAAAACCAGGCCCTGCTCTTCACCTGCCCAATACAATCCCAACAGTGAAACATGGTGGTGGCAGCATCAGCTAAAATAACAAAGAAGTGGCTCCGGAACTCTGTGACCCTTCTTGACTGGCCCAGCCAGAACTCTGACCTAAACCCAATTGAGCATCTCTGGAGAGACCTGAAAATGGCTGTCCACCAACGTTCACCTTCCAATCTGACGGAACTCGAGAGGATGGAAGGAAGAATGGCAGAGGATCCCCAAAACCAGGTGTGAGACATTTGTTGCATCATTCCCAAGAAGACTCATGGCTGTACTGGCTCAAAAGGGTGCTTCTCAATACTGAGCAAAGTGTCTGAATACTTAACTGAAATATCACATGGTCATATTTCAGTTTTTCTTTTTTAATACATTTGTTAAAATGTCTACATTTCTGTTTTTTTCTGTCAAGATGGGTGCTGCGTGTACATTAATGAGAAATAAAATGAACTTTTTTGATTTTTGGCAAATGGCTGCAATGAAACAGAGTGGAAAATGTAAACGGGTCTGAATACATTCTGTACCCACTGTGAGTTTGATAGAAACTTTTTAGAAAGAAATATACAAATTTATGATCAACATATGTTGAAACCCTATTATTTGTTAGCGATTGTCTCCTTTTCTTTCTTTTCTGTAGGGGGTAACATAAACCCATCCTTACGAATAACATTTTTACAATATATAAACATTTGTGGATATTCCTGCGGCGGTACCTGGTCGTCCTCGCTGGTGTGTCGAATGAGGTGTCGCAGGAAGTCAAAGCGGGAGCACTTGCGGACCATGATGAGGTCAGTGGTGCCGTCTGCGAGGTGAGCGGCTGGGGACAGGCCTTTGGGAGTGCGGGGACAAGCACAGCTCATACTCGCAGAGTTTATGGCCAAAAACTTACCCCGGACCGACCGCCACTCATCCTCTGAAAGACAAGAAAACCAAGGTCGTATATATTAGCCTTATCTGTCTATCACGTTACAGGAATATGATTTTTTATACACTTTATCCGAGCTCCAAGATATAAAGTAAATATTTAAATCAAAAACTGACTTCAGTGATAACAATTGTAAGTTGATTTATTTAGAATGATTAGTGTTTTTGCTGTTATTTATTCAAACAGAATGAGCCAATGACTTATGTTGCCAGATTCTATGGCTAAAACCAGCTGTTAACTCAAAATGACTCTCCTCTGATATGACGTGTTCTCAGTTTGCAACAGCTATTGGTTTCCCAAGTTCTGTAATGATTACATTTCTGTTTTTAAACCATTAACCACTACATTTATTATTTGACGACTTGGCGTTGTGTCTTACCCGTCTCAAAGGATTCGTCCAACATGTATTTTTCACATTTCTGTGTAAAAATCTGTCCGTTGTGCTCACAGACCAAACAGCTGAAAATAAAGACACACCGACGTTTATGAAGTGCACCGCAGAGGCACAAAAGCCAGTCACGTTTACTCTGATCCTACTCCTTACCCGGAGCAACACCTGGCTTTGTCCCGCGGAGTTCCCATGATGCCTTTGGCCGGTAGATAGGACACGGTTCCTTCATAACTGTGATGAGTGAGAAACATCTTCAGACCTATAGAGACAGAAAATAGTGTGAACATGGCAATGTAATTCCTCATTTATCCAGGAGCGGTCTGTGGTAGAAATGGTTTTAAAAAGGTAGTTATTGGGACAATGTTTGAGCTCAGGCTTTGCAACCACTTCCTTCAGATTGAAAATGACTTCTGGATGGTAGTCGAAACGGCTTTCTTTCTAAAAAACTTTATGTTGAATATAATTATAATCACCATACAAAAGCAGCGCGTATGCAATTAATTTTTTTATACAAGATGCAAATATTGAAATTAACTGGTTTGTTGCAAGCAGGCACAAGCTCCTATAAAAAAAAAAAAAAAAAAAAAAATTATATATATATATATATGACACTGTCTAAAAAAAAGTAGTACGCAAAGCGATACAAGCTTCCATTGGATAATTTCAGCATGGGTGATGATCTTTCAGACTTCTCATTTCTGAAACAACCATGTGGAAAGACAAATCCTGGGGTCATGGAAAAGATGTCAGTAAAGCAAGGCAAGTTTATTGTTGAGCACAATTCGTACACAAGGCAATTCAAAGTGCTTCAAACAGCAGGAAAAAATCCATTAAAATCACAAAGACATGACAGAAATCACAAAACAGTTTAGGACGTAAAAGAGAAGAGTGCAAATAAAATCACATCAGTCATATGCACAGCTAAACTAAAGAGTTTTTAGCTCGCATTTGAACATTGTCAGAGTAGAAGCCTGTCTCACATCTTCAGGACTGACCAGATTTTAGCTGAAATACAGATTCCCCATGTTTAGTCTCTGGGCACCAGCAGGAGGCCGGTCCCTGAGGTCCTCAGAGTCCGAGATGGTTCATGTGGCACTAACATGTCCGAGATGTACTTTGGTGCTAGGTCATGCACAAGCAGAGCTGCTTTCTAGTCTATTCTCTGAGCCACAGGGGCCAGGGCAGAGACCTGAGAACAGGACTAATGTGATCATACTTTCAGGTTCTAGTTGGAACCCTAGTTTTACAGCTTGTTTAGAGAGGCCAATGAGCAGGCCGTTACAGTAGTCTAATCTTCTGGAGACATATGCATGGATAAGTCTCTCCAAGTTTGGTTTAGACACGACAGGCTGTGACATGGCTGTTAGAGTTCAGGTCTGAGTCCATTATTACCCCCAGATTTGTAACTTGATTTGTAGGTTTTAGAGTGAGACTCTAGAGGTGACCACTAACACTTTCTCTTTGTTTCTGTGGCCAAAGACGATGATTTCAGTCTTGTCTGAGTTCAGCTGGAGAAAGTTGTTTTGCATCCACACACTGATCTGTTGGAAGCAGTGACAGAGTGAATCCACTGGTCCATAGTCACCTGCCGACAGTGAAACATAGATCTGACTCGTCTGCATAATTGTGATAGGACATTGTGATAGGCTAGAGGTTGAACAGAAGGGGACCCAGGACTGACCCTTGGGGCACTCCACAGGTCAGGGTCATGTGGTCTGAGACACAGCTACCAATTTCAACAAAGTACTTCCTGTCTTCCAGATAGGACCTTAACCAGTTTAGGGCAGTGCCAGTGATGCCCACCCAGTCCTCTAGTCTCTGTAAGAGGATCCCATGATCGACAGTGTCAAAAGCAGCACTCAGATCTAACAGAATTAAGACTGAGGCTTTGCCCGTGTCAGTGTTCAGGCGGATGTCATTAGTCACCTTGACAAGAGCAGTCTCAGTGCTGTGATGAGGTCCTGTGATGAAAACCTGACTGAAAAACATCTTACAAATTGTTTATTAAAAGGAAATATGTGAGCTGTTGGTAAACAACCTTTTCAAGGACTTTCATTAGATTAGATTAGAGATGGGCCAATAATTACTCAGTACAGCGGCATCAAGACAGCTCTTGTTTAGGAGAGACTTTATGACCTTAGACATTAGGAATGTTCCAGATTGAAATGTTACCTATGTGAGTGAGTGGTGTGTGATGGTAAAATGTCATGTAATTTTATCTATGCTGTTATTGTGTTATTTCCTGGCAATTGTTTGCAGAAATTTCACAGATTGTAATTTGATTTGTAGGTTTTATAGAGACTGGAGGTGACTGCTAACACTTTCTCTTTGTTTCTGTGGCCAAAAACGATGATTTCAGTCTTGTCTGAATTCAGCTGGAGAAAGTTGTTTTGCATCCACACACTGATCTGTTGGATGCAGTGACAGAGTGAATGGGTGCTAACAAACTGTTCAGTACAGAATTTAGAAATCTGGTGGGTAACATCAAGGTAGCATGTAGATGACCCAGTGCATCCTAGCTATGGGAGAAACCATGTGAAAGGCAAGGGGGCATAGGTGGGGGGGCTTTTGTTGGTGTAGCCGGAGAGTTTGAACTCCTGTTTGACAGTTTTGAGAGTTCATCAGTGTTGACATCAGAACTCTTGATCTTGCTATATTAGGCCTAAGTGGAGCCATCTTAAGGCCTGATTTGATCAGACTTTAAAATATGGCTGGGAAGGCCCCTGGGTGTTGTAGGGGGGACCCAGGGCTGGTCTCAGGGCAATGATGAGGGTGCTGCCGGGACTGTCAAAGATGGGTTCAAGGCCTGTGATGAGGAACTTGCGGGAAAGAACTGAACTGACTCCTGCGCCAGCAAAAACAAAGATTGTTGTGGAGCTGCTGTTGAAGAGTCCTTCACTGGAGACAGTGGTTGTGATTGTGGAGCAGATGGAGCTGAATCCTTTGCTGGTGGTTGTAGTGCTGCTGATGCTGAAACACTGGCTCCGTCTTTGCAGGAACTATAATCTCATTCCTCTCTTCTCTAATTATCTGCCCAGGACTCTGTCCAGGCCCAGTCCAATGCATCAGAGCGTGGGGCAGGTTCTCGGTCAGCGCACTGACTCCACCTCTGTATAGGTGTGGGCAGTTGCTCTTAAAAATGAAAAAGGTTTTATCAAGCACATCAAATAACTTCTGTCTGTTCCTATTGTAATCTGCTGTTTATCTCCTCGATGTGTGGCCAAAACATTAGGAATAAAGTGACATTATGTCAGAAACGGGGGAAGAAATTCTTTTTTTGTTTGCGTTCTTTCATGCAACTGACAGCACCGTCTCTTATCAGAATCATCTCTGGTGTGACATTTACAGTTGACACAGATTCTCTGTCTGCTGCCTTTTGATGTGTCCCATTTTCCCTTTGTTCATTTACTTCAGTCTCTGAATATGGTAAAAATCTGTTTATAAGCTGTATTTTAGGTGACTTTACATGATCTTTTTATCGTTTTATGCTTTGCACTTATTTTGTTCCAAAATACAGCCTGGTCTGGACACAGAGTCATTCTGGATGACACTGGAATTGTACCGTGAAGTACTTTTTCAGATTCTGAAAGCGTTCACAAGAGTTCGTTTCCCTTTTTCTCCTGGTTGCTGGGTCGTCAGATATGTTGTTATAACTGTAAAAATGTTCTTAAAATCCTTGGTTTACTTAAAAAAGTCATAGTTAAAAATGTTTGGAAGACAATAACTTTTAAAACGAAAAATAAATAAGGAATCAGCTATGGCAAGCTGGAGTAGCACTGGCTCCTTGATGTAAAGCACTTTGAGTGTCTTGAAGGTAGAAAATAATAAATATATATAAATGTAACCATTTACCATATGTAAGCAAGAAAAGCATCTGCACAAGGTTTGAAAAGGGTCAACAGTGTGTTTGAGAAGAGTCAAATCATTGGCATCAAGCAGAGAAAACATGTAAGGAGAAGCAGAAACTAATTTATTACAGATCTGAACCCCAGTGAGAGTGTTTGGGACGAGCTGAATAAAAAAAAAAAAAAAAAAATATGTGACCACAAAATTCTGATCCTAACTTTTTAAAAGTCGACTTAGTAACCAAAATACATTGTTCTCAGGGTAACTACAATTGGAAATACAATACTCTTCACACAAATGACGCAGAGTTGGACTGAACTCGCTCACCTGAGAAGTCGTATCGGGCCGGCCCCATCCACCTCTTTCTCTCGCTGTCACTCAACACGTCACCAAAGAAACCGTAACCGAGCAAAGAGACGGAGTACCTGAGGAACGTGTCGTTACGGTGAACGGAGCACACGTCCATCGGCTGCGTGTCACCTGGAAAACAAACAACTTAATGATCCACACAAGGCTAAGGAGAAGCAGTAGTAATAGTCAGAGGTGGAAGAAGTACTCGAGTCATTTTTGCCAATGTATCTGTACTTTTACATAAAAACAAACTTAAGTAAAAGTATCATATACAAAAGAAACATCTACTTAATTGGCTACAAATGTGTGTGACCTTGATGGAAATTAGCTTTGACAATAATCCTGCATATTTACAGGTATACGTTTATACAGGTATGTTGTTGTTACTATTTGTATTTATTACCAGTTTAAGTACCAGTTGAAAAATTTACTTCTAGAGTAAAAAAAGTGAAAGTGTTTCAGACACATTTTGAGGACTACAAAAGTCAAATGTGAAAGAGCTTGATAAAGAATTGTGCTGATTTTTGGTCAAAGAAAGCAGCAGAATTGATGATAGATGATATAGATATAGATATATTTTTGTATTCATACTTCATGTCAAAGCCTGGTCTATCTTTAAGTCAAAATTGACTTTAAACGTAATGTTTCAATCCACTTCAAAAATGCAGTGGAAAAGAAAGTACAGTAAAAGTATGTACAGTACTTTTACTTTTGTACTTTGTTACTTACTAGTAGTAGTAAAGTAGAAGAGGTAGTAAAGTAGTAGAGTAGTAGTAGTAATAGTAGAGTAGTAGTAGTAGTAATAGTAATAGTAATAGTAATAGTAGAGTAGTAGTAGTAGTAGTAGTAGTAATAGTAGTAGTAGTAGTAGTAGTAGTAATAGTAATAGTAGAGTAGTAGTAGTAGTAGTAATAGTAGTAGTAATAGTAATAGTAGAGTAGTAGTAGTAATAGTAGTAGTAATAGTAATAGTAGAGTAGTAGTAGTAGTAATAGTAGAGTAGTAGTAGTAGTAATAATAGTAGTAGAGATAGTAGTAGTAATAGTAGTAATAGTAGTAGTAGTAGTAGTAGTAAGAAGGATATTGTGATACCATAATTTGTGTTTGTTACTTTTGTGTTCTTTAAAAGCCAGTTTTGTATTCAATAAGTTACATTATTTTAAGTCTGATTAAAGCTCAAATAATAGCACATCCCTATGTTGCTGTATATTTGTTTGATTGTCACTAACCCACAATGATGTGCAGTGCAGAGGTCACGGGGTCATTGGTGCCCACTGTTGCAAAACAGATACAGTCTGTGGAACCTGGAATGAGTAAAACAAAAATATATTTACAATTATATCACTGCAAGACAATAAAAAAACAATTTAATGTCATAATTTTTCACAGAACTATAAAAGCTGAGTTGTAATTTCAACCCAAAGTGTATACATTTTGACAAAAAAAAGAAAAAAACAACAATTTGTACTGTATAAAACAAACTGATAACACGTTTTTGAACCGTTCTATTTTTGTTAAAGTGTCATTATTATTAATAAACAGAGGCATTAAATGGCTCCTTGATGCCAAAGTATTATTCTTGGCCATGTTGCCTCACCTGCAGGTATGATGCCGATGCGCAGTGAACAGGGCTGCAGCGCCTCCTCTGGGCTCTTGGGATTCACACCGCTGTCCACCTGCGTCCTCCAGATCAAACCATGGATGATCTCACTGAACATGCCGTCTCCTCCCACACACACCACCCTGAAAAAGAACCATTTTATTTTTGTACACTTCTGCATTTTGTTGAACACTCAGCAAAGTTTGTTGTAGACTCATCAAGAAGAATTGGCTTTTGGGAGAAGACTGAAATCTGAACAGCTAAACTAATACAACAAGTCTAAACTACAGGGATAGCAGATGTTATACAATAAGACCCAAAAAAGACTATGAAACTGACCCGTCAAATTGCTTCAGTTCTGCGTCCCTCCTCAGATGGTCCCGTGCATGATTGGCATATTCTGTCACTGCAGCATAAGAAACACATGTATCACAATTAATCAACAAATTTCACAACTTTGCATCAAAGTACTAAGCAACAGTTTACCAATGACTTGTGTAGTAACCCCAGCCAGAGCAAACAATGGCGCCACCTTCTGTTCATAGATGAGTTTTCCCCGTTTCTGCCCTCCATAAGGGTTAATGTAGACGAGCAGCTGTTTGGGTCTGCAGCCTGTGACAGGAGCACAATACAGTCTGTCTATGCCGTGTTTGAATAAATAAAAACAGATGACAGAATTATGTACACTCACTCATAGCCGTCTGTGCTTGAACACACAGAGGCGTATTACAAAGGGTTTAGCGTAAGAAGTATGACTTTTATAGATAAATAACAGCTACTGTGTGGAGACAGGAGACATTAGCACATTGGTGTGTCTCAGGTCTGTGTGTCTCACAGTATCTTAGTGTGCACAGTAATAACAGACTAGAGCAGTTTAAATCCGTACCGAGGGCAGCCAGCTGCTCCCTGATGCGGTGGACCCAGCACTGGCACAGAGCTGTGTCGGGACAGACAAAAGTGATCTCTGCACACCGCCAGCGGTGATTCCGCCCTCGCTCCACATATGAGACTGGAACAGACAAATATGATATATTCAAACATTAGAAAACATGACCAGCTAAAAAAGGTACACAAATATGTGGCTGGGAAAGCGACATCTTCCTGTAAACGCACTGTACTGTAGCTTAGGGCTGTTTCCATTACTTCTTTTCACTCAAACACAGTATTAAGTGTCTCAGCTCAAGGACATAACTGAATATTGTCAGCCACTGAGCCACTCCTACAAAAACAGTGAGATAAATTTTATATGATTATTGTTTTATGAACCATTAGGACAAATAGCCAATGCTGCATCATTTACTGTTATCAAGTGCCTTTTCTTATGCAAGAGAAAAAGTGTTACCATTAGCACGATAGTGAACGCAACCCACAGCTTCAATGATTCATCACAGAGGAAATAGGTGCTGTATGTATTTTATCATCTTTACCAGTGAAGGCCTGCCTGCAGTCCCCCCCATGCCCCTCTCTGCTCTTCCTCCAGTCGCCACAGTCTTTCCTGCTGTTCTCCTCATCTCCATCACGGACCGAGACGATTTCAGACACCGCCACGCTACGGCACACACCTGCAACACACAACACTACATTTACTACACATTTCTATTGTAGTCGTCTCAATATTAAGAGGTGATACTGAAAAAAGTTGTAATCTTGATTTGGATTTAATGATATTTTAGCAATCAATCTAAAATTTGTTTTTAAATGTCCCAGTGGAGGTTAGAGTATCAGACAAATGTAAAATTTATCACAAAAATTCAGAAGCATTACACTTCATACCTTGCTTGAAAGACCACTCACATTCTAATCTGATATTTTTGCTGTTTTTTTAAAGACTATACAGATATTTGACATAACCTCAAAACATTATTTTTGGATATGTCTTTGTATATGGCCTATGGAGTACATGGTATTGCACGTTACAGATCTCCAGTCGTAATATTTAAAGAGCATGACTAATCTGTAAGTCAAACAGGCAGTGAAGAGAGCAGCTTTGGATAAGGACCATGGCTGTTTATCTTCTGTGTAATTGAATATGGGGCCTAAAGGGACACTTCAGTCTGAGATCAGGTTCACTCTGTTTGAAGTGAAGAGCCTCTGAAACATGAGACAAAGTGATGCAAGTGACCAACAGCTCGAGCCGTAATATAAGAGCTACACTGTACAAGGCTTAAGGATTAACTATGAATAATTAGAATGTATTTGCAGCGCTTCAGATGGGAAGAGAAGAGCATAATTGTGATACTTTGAGTCATCACTGAAGTTATGATTAGTTGAAAGAATTATTTCTATGTTCAAACGTTAAAGCCCCAGCACATAATGTTTTAGCCAAAAAATATATACGAAAATAAAGCATGTGGATGTTTTTATTGAACTAAAAACCCTGAGCTGGCATATATCTCCACAAACCTGACTTGTACTTGGCCTGAAGGAGCCTTCTTCTGTTTGGTTCCATGGAAATGTTGTATAATATTCCATAATAGAATCAATCTGTCTCCATGGAGACTGTTCAGAAGTATGTGAGACCTGTAGTGTTTTTCAAGCACTCACAATGAAGCAGCCAAATGAAAATACTTACAATTAAATTCCTTTAACTTAAAGACTGAGGACATTTATACATTATAGTGGGCAATTATTTAAGCATATTCACACACTTAATAAAACATTTTGCCGGAGCCCCAAACGGCTTCTGAAAGAACACATGTGACTTGTGACAATAGAATAAAAAAGTTCAAAGTCTTGGAGGTGACATTTGAACTCAATGAAGCTAATGTGTGTTAGCCTAACGAAGGACAAGGTTACAACAGGGCATGCTCTGCTCCAAAACAACTATTTGAATATACAAAGCAGCAGAAGAGGAAGCACGGGACAATTACGTGTATAAACAATAGTGCAGGCTTCCACATCTGGGAATATATTCAACCAAATAAAACCTGGGGGAGGAACATGACGCACAAAACTGGAAGACCAAACCTGGAGAATTCCGTCCTAAATATAGTCTGCTAAAAATAAACAAATCAAAACAAATAAACCTCCTTGGTAACAACATTGGCTGAACACAAGGCTCTTTTAGAACAGGGAAAAGGAAAGGTGAGCCATTTATTTACTTCACGGTACTACATTATTAAACTCGATTTTCATACTACAATGATGGGGAAAAAAACAATACAAATTTTAGACAACGAACTGTATTTTCTACACAAAAATAATAGTACTTTTTCAACATTTCCATGTGGACATTCTAAAACTGTCCAGGGAAGGTCAACTTTTCTTCTTTTACATGATTTCCTCAATATTGATACTTGTTCAAATGAGTATGTAGTTTCAATACAAGTTTTAGTATCAATTAGTATCAGATTGTCAATACTTTTCACAACCCTACATACTAGGACTGTAGTATTGTGATTTGGATTTGTAATTCATGATTTCAAACCAGGATGTGCACAATTTAAAACACATTTGAGAGAAGACTGAAATATAAACTGCTAAACTAATGCAAGAATCATATGTGTTACAGAACATGTTTGTTGTAAACTACAGGGTAGACCATTTTTTTAAAGAGACACTACCGGTATATTTTGCAGTTTACGGAGGCATATTGCAGATAATTTTAATCAGTTTAAATGTATTCTTACCATTGTCTAATTGTATGCAAGGCAAGGGAGTGTATTTCAATGTGTATTCATGTCAGAAATGTAAACATTGCATTTCTATTTAAAAAATGAATATTGGATTTTTAAATAATATAAAATTTCACCAGAATCTAAGCTAAAAACTGCATTAAATTAGGACTGCACAGGAATTTTGGTACGCAATAAGGTTTTTTAAAAAGCCACCGCACACAGTGAAGAGGAAACTGCAGTAATATGATTGGCTGTTCTCGGAGGAGGAGAAAAACTATAATTCCACTCTGTTCCCATCAGGACACTTACTGTGAGACTGGATTCCCAAAACAGAGGCTGAACTACTCCCTTTACAAAAACAATAACCATGAAATCTGTGGGATCACGTTAGTTTGGAAAAGCAGTCAGGACACTTACTTTACTGTTAACATTATGTAAATGGGAAACGATCGGAAACGCTGCCATTTTTATTTCAATTCCAGACTATTAATTAAGGATTTGATTATGGCAATATTCGTGCTATGTATTATTTTCTGTTTAAAATGTTCAAATAAATAAAAGACAAATATATTTCCAAGAGACTCAAATGCTGGGGGGGAAAAAAACCCAACAAAACAAAAGTATAGAGTATAATATAGAGCATAAAGTTGAAGTAGAAGTGGGCAAAATGTCCAAATTTAAATAATATTGTGAATGTTGTGTTGGGGATATCGGCTAATTGGACAAGATATTAGGAAAAAGTACACATTTCCACATTGCTTTCAACTTAGAAGTGGGCAATATTGACTGTGTGTGTGTGTGGACCATGATATACAGCAACTTATCTCCCCCTAAAGATTAGATAGACCTCCTAGGAAACTCACCGTCCTGTACAGAGCAACAATACTATAACGGACTCCCTATCCTTCACTCACCGCCCCGCTCTAGAAATATACAGTTGTTTAAAAATGACGCTAAAGAGAAATGTTTCAATAGTGAAAAATAAAGCTCTTTCAGTGCATTTGTATTTTGATAGTTCTGTTAAAACACTCTTTCTGTGCCCACTCACTGAACAAATGCATGTTTTTCAAGGTTTTTAGAACAATAAAACAAATAATGGAATAAATGGATGAGTGACAATTTTAATGCCATACTGTGGGACATCCCAAGTGAAACAATGACATACCCGTGGGACACAGCAGACAAGTTTACCCAACTCCAAGAAAGTTACCTAGTGTACCTTTAAATGCATGTTATGACGTGGATGTGTAGATTTTTTGTTTTTAATTGTGTTTTTTTGTCATTGTCGTTGCTTAGTTTTTATTCTTTTAATTTAATTCCGTGCTGGGTGAAAACGCATACACTTAGATAGAGATGGCGTGATATTTGCACTGTTTTATCGTATAGGCTACAGATTTAATACCCGAGAACATTTCGTTTTGGCCGACCTGCAGCCTAAAGAATACACATTACGCTTTATTTCAACACTTTAGTGCCTTTTATAGGTTTGTGGATAAACAGGTCTGTGAATGTGTTTGTAGTAAATTTGGGTGAGATGAACAAAATCGGCCCTTAACCTACATATCGGCAGAGTTTATCGACCATCGGTTTCTCTTGGTTGTAAAGAATTAGTATCGGATTCAGCATCGGTCATGAAAAATAAACAAAAGTTCAAACTCGATACCCGCTTTGGTACATCAGTGATAGTAAAAAAAATAATCACTCCTTTTTTAGACAACAGAATGTAGTTTTTGATACAAAGTGATTGTACTTTCATCAGTGTAACCATATGGTCTGATTCTAGAGCTAATAAAGATCAAGACCATTCTAAAACTATTCAGGAAAATTCAAAGTTTGTCCTATTTATGTGACTTTTCTCAGTATCGATACTTTCAAATGAGTCTTGAGTTTTAATATTAGTCTCAGTATCAATTGGTTTCTTATTTCATAGACTTTTGATAACCCTGGTAGAGTATTTGCAGTGAACAGGAGCAAGATCATTATATGAACCCCTTTATGGTATGTAAAATATAAATATAAATGCACTTGGACCCCAGGAAGAAGAGTAAAAAGAGAATCCAAAAAGTAAACAATAAAGTCTGCAGATGGAGTCATATTGATGCCTATTGTGTCTCAGGATATAACATGACCTAGATTATGTAAGGAATTATCAAACAGGGCTTATCTTGCACTGTTTACAATACTAATCTTTAAAATGTATTATTGTGGAACACTATAATATTGTGGAAAACATATCGTCCTCAGTGCCCTCTATGTGGCCTTAAATGTAAAAGCATATGCAGAAGCGAGCTGCAATTACAACCATTACACAAAAAAAAAAAAACTGTAATAGAAAACAAATGATTTTTTAAAAGCTATTATAATTGTCAAAAGGCTCTTACTTGGCTTGAACAGATGAAACACATGTGTAGAAACGCGTTTTTTCCAGGTGAGAAAGGACCCGCTCAGGCTCACTTCGTACGCCGTGTTTCTGACGCGAAGCTCGGACAACAGCAGCAGCCTGCCCGGCCTCTCCATCCTTCATCCGGAGGAGGAGAAAGCGGCCCCCGGGGGAAGGTTACCTCAGTGCGGACATGGTCTCTCTGTGGCCCCCGGGTGGCCCCCAGACCGTGAATAATGGATAAAAGCGGCAGGTGAAGCGCGGATCGGCGATTAGCGGATTCCAGCTTTTCTTTTTCTGACAAATAGCGGACTGCTGGCGGAAGTGGGAGGAGCTACAAGCGCGTTCACGTGCCGCAGTGACCGTGGGAAATCTGAGCTTCGGCTGGAGAAAAATCCGAGGCTTTTTCTGAATAACAAGGACGATGGAGACGCTGCTTTGAATGATTTGCCGCATTAGACGCCAGACAGTTCCAGTTCAGCTGTTTGAATAGAGCAGACGCTTCTAAATACTGTGGCAATAACAGAGTGTGCATAAGTCCAGAATGAAAACTGAAAACTGGAGGCAAAGAAACAACTAGATGCTGAGTGACTGCGTAATCTGCATTGTTGTTGTTGTTGTTGTTGTTGTTTTGCTTCTAATGGCTGAAAAGGTGCATTTGCCGCCACCTACTGTAGTTGTAAGTCTTCAAAGTATGTGTTTTACTCTATACTGTATTTTTATTTTTTTAAGGGAAAGATAAATACAACAACTCTTTCTACTTCAGGAAGGCTCCTCCCAATGGGCGGGTCTTACCACAGAACAGTATTAATATCGGAGTTCTCGACCTAAATTCTGTTATTGACAATGACTCTTGGATGAGAGTCGAAACGTCTATTTTTTCAAACTGAGTCCAGATGACTACAACTGAAGCTTTTTCTACTAGAGAAAAGAGAGGAGTAGAGAGAGAAAGAATACATTGGCCATAATGAAGATGTCACACATGATTTGTGTCACAAAGCCCCAACATTCTGCCATTCTGCCAGTTCTTTCCTTCTCTTGCTTGCTTTCTTTCTTTCTTTCTCTCTTTCCTTTATTATTATTATTTTTTTTACGTTATAGCGTAAAACACATACTTTGAAGACGTACTACTACAGTGGGTGGCGGTAAAAGCAACACAAAAATAACAACAACAAACGTCTGAGGAATAAAGTCTGGCGGTAATGCAAGACTCGGATGCCAACCGCCATAAAACAACAACAACAACAACAACAGCAATGATCACGAATCAGATAGCAGTCAGTGTCAAGTAACGAGGTTAAAGTAAGAAGAAGAAGAAGAAGAAGAAGAGCTAGTCTCCGGTCTGGAGAGACGGGAGATGGCGGAGGAGAGTGGATCGGTGGTCGAGGACGTTCTGGACGGCGTGGAGGAACAGCCTTTTCTGGCTGCGCGTGCCCGGAAACGTAAAAAGTCCCTTCTGGGAATGAGCAGCGGGATGAGGCTGAGGCAATTGATGTCCGGAGTGAGAGCAGAGACTGTAAGGTGATCATAAAGCTTGCACAGGATAGTGCATCCTTTAAGGAGTGGAATTCAGTGGCATTGTCAAAGAGCCTAACTGTAGCTGTGGGAGTGATCAAGAGTGCGAGTGTCCTTAGAGATGGCTCGCTGCTGGTCGTGTGCAAGGACGCGGCTCAGCAACGGAAGGCGATTGGAACTAAACGTCTGGGTGGAAAGGACATTCTTGTGTCTAATGCTGAAAGAAACACGGTCAGAGGAGTTATCGTAGGTGTCCCTACGGCGACGTCTGTGGATGAAGTTAAGGAGAATTTGACGGGAGTTACGGTGGTGGACGCTAGGCGTTTGAAGGTGACCCGGTTTGGGGTAAGATGTGACAGCTTGTCGGTAATGATAACACTTGAAGGGAGGTGCCTGCCTAGTAAGGTGTTCATTGGGTACATGTGCTATAGCGTCAGGCCATATGTTCCGCCGCCCCTGCGTTGCTTTAAGTGCCAGCGCTTTGGGCATATTGCAGCGGTCTGTAGAGGGAGGCAAAGATGTGGTAAATGTGCAGGAGATCACGAGTATGGGAAGTGTGACGTGGGAGCAAAACTGAAGTGCTGTAACTGTGGGGAAGAACATAGCTCTGCCTACGGGGGTTGCAGGTTTAGCAAAAGAGCTGCTGAGGTGCATAAAATAAAGGTCTCTCAAGGTATATCCTATGCAGATGCAGTCAAGAAAGTTTCAAGTAACGAGTTTAGAGTAAATACAGAGAGAGGAGCCAGCGCTGCTCCCAGCCAGGGCGAAATGAGAAAGGCCAGCGTGGCTCCCAAGAAGTGTGAAGGTTTCAAGAGTGGAGGTCCCAAGTGTGCAGGTTCCAGAATTAATGAGAATACCCTGGTTGTGGATAGAGAGGATTTTGTACTCTTTATGGTGGATGTTGTAAACTGTGCTGCTCAGACTCAAAGCAGAACTGAAAGGATCAGGATCATTGCTAAAGCTGCAGGGAGATTCCTTGGAACAAAGGAGCTTGATTGGGCAGATATAGAAAACAGGCTAAAGGCGCTAAATGGGAGTCGGAGTGATGGGGGTCTGCTTTTGGGGAGTCCGAGTGATCAGAGTGACGAGATGGGGGTGGGGGTGGTCTCCTGTCCTCGCCCAGTCTCGTAGACGCACGGCTACCAAGCGGCGACATCAGTGGAAATATTAAAGCCTATAGAATGAAGCCTGAAGAATAAAGCTGTACGGTGGAAGCACCGAACGTCAAAGAAGGAGAGGAAGATGAAGAAGAGTCTCCCTGGAATAAAGCCGGTTGGTCTCTGAACAGAGTCTGAGGACTACGACAAAGTCTGAGGAATAAAGTCTGGCGGTAATGCAACACTTGGATGCCAACCGCCATAAAACAACAACAACAACAACAACAACAACATCAACAACAACTATTCTAGTCACAAAGACATATCATGACCTCATGGGCTTTGTAACACCAAAGCAATGGAAGGAGTTCTTTTACGGACTACGACAGTCTGAGGACTACGAAAAGTCTGAGGAATAAAGTCTGGCGGTAATGCAACAATTGGATGCCAACCGCCATAAAACAACAACAACAACAACAACAACAATAACAACAACAGAAGTGTTGAACTTTGTGTCAGTTTTTGTTTCATGTGAATAGGCCTCGTATTTACAGGATACAAACCATGAACCAGGTCAACAAACCTGCAATCTGATATTTAAACAGCTCAACATTAAAGTGTAGGAATATTAGACTGTTGTGAGGCCACGTTAACGCAACCTATTCAGAAGTTCTTCATGTCATTGTTTGTTTGGTTTGAGCTTTTTGTGCATCACACTTTTGTGCATGGTTTACAGCGCTCAAAAGAAGTAGGATGACGTAGGATGAATCAAAATGCATACGTTTTCCTTCTCCCATTCAAATACATCTTTAAATGTTGTGTACACATTCCTCTGACTACTTTTTTATAATAATTATTTTTTTGTTTAGAACAAATGGTGCAATGCATACATAAGAAGACACAGCAAAAAAAAATAGACCGAGAACATTTCAAACAAAAATAGATAAGAGTTATATTTGTATTGTTGTTTCTAACATATGTGATCAAATATAATATTACCTCATGTACATGGCCCATCCATTCACATCACTGCAATCTGCATGTCAACAAACGGAAGCCTAAATGAGTTTGCCTGCCTCAGAATCTAAACAGTTCAGGAATATTATATGCGTGTAGTTATACAGCCTGAAACTCAGCACCAAAGGATAGTTTGTAGGATTTTCTTGTTGTTGTTGTTGTTGTTGTTGTTCTGTAATCAATCCTTCACACAGCAGTTTGACGTTTCTGTTTCAGTTCTTCAAATGCCTTATGTTTGACTCTGCACTTGAATGTGTCACTAAACTACGCACGAGTCTACATAATCCCGATGTTTCAAAGGTTTTTTCTTCTTCTTGACACATTTTTTGGGGGATTTTGTCATCTTGCAACAGACATCGTTTAATCAAACACGTAAAGACGTTTGGTGGCATTAAACTGCATTGGGTTAAGGATTGTAAACGTGGAAGTTCGTTCAATGTCTCACTGCTATCAACAGAGGGCGCTGTTTTCACACAAATGCAAACCAGCATGTCGCTATTGGAAGATTTGACTGGGGAAAAATGTATATTAATTAAGATAATATAATATTATATACCCTTTAAAACTTTATAAATAAAAAACATTCTAAGTTCTCAGTATTGTCTTTGTGATAACTTGTTTTCTTCCTGAGAACAATAATTCAATGATGATTAAATAAGTAGATATAGTTGTTCAGCCTTTCATAATGAACTTACAAAATATAAATAAACAAAAAATTCTTTTAAATGCCCCAAAGATCCAGAGAAATGCCTGCTAAAAAAAAACACTGACGATCCAATTCAACTCTATAGTGAAAAAGCAGGTCATTCAAAGTTGCTGTGTTTGCTTTTTGGAGACACTCGTCCAATCAGTGACCAGTGTCCCATAAACTGATCATTTCAACAACTCTCATTCTTTTAACCTTTGACCTCTGCGGTAGTGCCCAGTGCAAATGAAGTAAAGAGTATTGATCCATGCAGGGGTCAAAAGGTCAAGTGACGTGAAATAGAGTGGGTTCCTAAAAAAGATTGCTCAGCCAGATTTTTAGGTTCTTGATTAGTCATTAGTCATTGGAATAATCCAAACTGAAAATATTACAGAAGACATATTATGCTTTTTGTAATAAGCTATAACTTCAATGTGCCTGGTGGTTTGATGTTTGAATACAGGATACAACATACTTTAAGTTTGTTTGTTGTTGGGGTTTTTTGGTCTATAACAAATAAAGATTCACACTTTGGTCCTAAATTGAGCCCATTTTAGCCCTGATGTCGGACTAGTCCTAGTTTACTAATGATCGTCCAGGTTTATTTTCAGCTTTAGTCCTGGTTATTTGATGTGGTGAAGATAAGATAAGAACCTTTATTTGTCCCACAATGGGGAAATTTCAACATTGCAATTAAAAACTTTCTGAACAGTGTCCTGATGACCACTTCATTTTTTTATTTTTTACATTTTTTTCATCATAAATCACAACATTGATCTAAAACAGCAAAGGTTCATGGACTTCTTGTTCCAAAGTGCAGAACTTTTCCTAGCACAATTTCACCTTAGCAGCAACAGACTTTCATGTACCGTATGTTTCATATACCGTATTTTATTGTTGAAAATGGCTACCAACCTTTAAAAAAAGAAGCAAAAAATCCCACCTGTGTGACCCGGAGTTTGAAGTTTTTGAATAATCACATCTAAAGTACAGAGCAATAAGGTGTACATTTTCAGAGCAACACAATGATGCCCCTATTTGCAAAGGGGAGAAGGCGCAATAGGAATAGGAAAATTGGGGCGTCTCAGCACCCCCTCCTCTTAAGTTGCGGGGCGGCGGTGCTGTCGGCCGATCATTACCGCTTGCAGCTATAATTAATGTTGTTTTCACTCTATGTAGCACTTTGGAGACATCGTGTTGGTAAAAATGTGGTATAGCGTACAAATAAAGTTTGACAAGACAATACTAAAAATCAATGACAAAACGTTGCCTTGTTTGGTTTCAGATTGTATACTTGTTCTTGTCCCGTGTATACAAATTGTGGCTCTGTGACAGCCCTGCACAATAAATCTATCCATCATTTGAATTGGAGAAGCTTCAGGTACAACATCCAGACACTCTTACCTCAGTCCTCCTCCTCCTGTTTGTCTGGTGTCCATAAACATCACATGGACACCTCCTTTTTGGTCCAAACGCCACTTCTTATTGCTGCAGTTCTTTCTCATCAATTACATCTCCATCTTCCTCTGTCAAGAGTCCAGGCTGTGGAGACATGGAGCCAAACACTGGCAGGACAAAGGCAGCGGCGACAAAAGTGCCATGTTCAGATAAGGTTTGGACTCACTCACGGTTCAGCAGCAGGAACAGAGTTTTCACAGGCCAAAAAGGAAATGAGGCCAGAACTATAATGCTCAGATTTTTTCCATTCAGCTGTCAAAACGTGATTTGTCCTCTGACTTGTTCCCTTAGATCATTTATGTTTGTTCAAAATAGTGCCACATAATTAACCCGCAACCTAATCAAAATAACAATTTGAACTGTTGTAATTATGAAATAGCAAAGGCTGCATATATTTAGGTAATAGAATGTCCTCTGCAAACAACAAATCATGTTTATGTGAGAAGAGGACTTGCTAACCTTGTAGTTTAGATCTCTATGAACTTATTTCAGTTTAGCAGTTCATATTACAGTCGTCTGTCCAATGTTAATGCTCCCAGATATATACTAATAACTGAGTGAATAAATATGAAAAAGAAGGAAAGTGCAATTAGAGTTTTATTCACCAAAAAATTGTGTCCACACAGAAAGGCTCCAGACCACAGGGAGTCGAACCCAGGACCTTTCTGCTGTGAGGTGGGAGAGCCACTCACACACCGTGCCACATGTGGATTATGTGCTTCACTAACCCCAAGTCATTGTTCAGAAATTAAAAGAATAAAAAGAATTCTGATTGATAATTACATTATGAGATGTGTTTTTATTGAGATTTATTTGGGGGTGTAAGCTAACTAAGTATAATAGTACATTTATATTATAAATGTATATAGTATGGTTATATAGTATTGTGCATGCTTTTTAATTTCACTTCAATAGATTTGACAACTTACTACATTTTTAGATTAAAGCGGAGGAAGTACTTTTCAAACGGTTTGAGGGGTTATAACTATTATAGTGTATCTATATAGCACTTTTTCACATTCAAGGCACATAAGAACACAACATTCCCTCTAGAGCCCCACTGTGGCCCCTGGTGTTCCAGCCCTGTCCTGTGCAGCTTATTTTTCACACGTGACATGTTGGCATCCTGTTTCAATGTTCTGAGTTCAAGCAAGCAGACAAAAAGTAAAAAAGAAATTATCTTGAATACTAAAGGAAGTGGGTTGGAATTGCTCCTGTTGTTCTTTATTATTAAAATAACAACATTTAACACTTAAACAGTTCTAAAAACTTGAACACACTTGAAACAGGTACTTCAAAACTTTTACCCTGATCGACTTGGGGTTTTGTTTCCATTAACTCCAATGGAGATTTGAAGCTACAGAGACATGCAATATATTGTTGGAAAGCTTGATGTTCACACTAAAATTTGGAGGGGAATTTGTTTTTGTAAAATTGCAATTGAATTACACTCGACGAGAATGGGAAAATAGGTGGACCTTAGGTAGATTACTACTTTGCTTTTTTTTATTGAGTACCGTACTTCTTCCACCATTGCTTAAAACGCATGTTCCCCCAGAGTTCATAGATATTTTTTCCAACCAATAAATATGAGTTGTCCAAGTAGTGAGAGTGGACCAACAGAAACAATTCCTCTGAGCAAAATTAAAGCCATGTAAAAGTTAAAAACTTGCCAAAGTAACACTTATGACATAATTTACAGCACGTTTATCTTAAATGTGTGCTTCGAACTTACACCAGTCAATACTTATGGATTAAACAGTAAGGAAGAGATGGAGGGCCAACATTAAACTCACCAGAGGTCCCATAAAAGGTCTGGATGCTCTGAATAAAATATACTCACTTTCCAATAAAGTTGGCCTAAAATGAACCATCCTGGACAATGCTCAAAAATTACGATTGGTTTCCTGGTCATAAAGAAGACCCACTTTATCCAGAGTTATTGTGGCGAATTAAAATTGACCAGTGGCTTAGCTCGGTTTTATAAAGTGAAAGTTATTGACTCTTTAAAGAGCCTGTTTCTGCTGACACATGTTTCCAGTGGGTCTGTGGAGTTTGTTTCGTAATGTTGAGGATCTGAGGATGCGCTCACGTTTGCTCAAACCACATCAACATTGGGACTAAAGCCTTGGACTAAACCTGGACTAGGACTAGCCCAGGATATAACCAGGACCAGACCAGAATAAAAGTATTGGAATGAAATAAAATTTACATCAGGAATAATTTGTGTCGATATTAACAAATGTACATTTCAAAGCAAGACATCAGTTATAGTTTATAGGGCCATTCCTTCTTTATTTTGTGTCAAACACACTCCACCAGCAGCTCACTGGACTGATTCATCTGTATCAAGTGGTCTGTTCGTCAGTAATATCACATATAATAATATTTTAAAGTGTAAAACAAAACCTTTTCAGAAACAATTTTATTGAAATGCCTTTGCCCATCAGATAAGGACTTGAACTCATTTATCTCATTATATACAACGGCACAGACAAAGCTAAGGCTCTTAAAAAATACTATGATGTATGAAAACACATGAACTGTAAGACTATGAGGCCTGGAACTAAATCTCTCCTAATGACATTTTGCTGCTTAATCAACAGGTTCTTTCAACACGGGGCTGGAGTCTCGCATTTGAACTCCTGAGCCAGTTCTTTATCCAGTTACTCCAAGTGGCTCCAGATCTATATATACAGTATATATACAGAAGTGTCTCTGAAGTCACGCTGGCTTCACGCAAAGAGAGGGAGCGTGAGCAGGACCACAGTCTGCGCGTGGAACCTTCACACTCACTGCGCTTCACTCCAGGACGCAGCATCTTCTCTCCCCTCAGTCCGTCTCCTCCACCTCCAGCACCAGCCAGCGGCCCCAGAGAGACCACACACCCGGTTTCAGCTGCACCATGCCCGGGCAGCGGCTCCAGCTTTGCCCGCTGTCATCACGTCCACCTCGTTTGAGCGGATTTACGCGCAGCAGCGGAGCGAAGATGGAGCAGAGACGCGAAGGGCTGTGACCACCAAACGCAAACTTCAAATTGGAGAAGATCATTTGGATTTTTTTGAGTTTTTCAATTTTTTTGTCAACAGTTTTTGGCGTTATTCACGGGAGATGCCGCATGTTGATCGCCCCCAGCCGTGTCCAGCCCGGGCGCAGTGAGAGGCACTTGTAGCCGGGGAGAGCGCAGGTCGTGGCGGGTCCAGATGCAGTGTGTCCGGCCGCTGTGGGCTCTGACTGCCGCGGCGGTCTGCGTCCTGCTCCTGCTGCTGCTGCACGACCACATGCTCAGAGAAGGTACTGGCGTTGCATTAAGTCAGGATTACAGTAAGAGTTGAGGTCAGAGAAAGAAGTAGTCATTTTTTTAAGTAAAAGTACAGCTGGGGCAGTAAAGTTAGGTGTCATGTCAAAAAATTGTAACACTTCATACATAGTAGAAAAAGCTTCAGTTGTAGTCATCTGGACTCAGTTTGAAAAAATAGACGTTTCGACTCTCATCCAAGAGTCATTGTCAATAACAGAATTTAGATCGAGAACTCCGATATTAATACTGTTCTGTGGTAAGACCCGCCCATTGGTATATCGGAGTTCTCGATCTAAATTCTGTTATTGACAATGACTCTTGGATGAGAGTCGAAACGTCTATTTTTTCAAACTGAGTCCAGATGACTACAACTGAAGCTTTTTCTACTATGGAACACGCCTGGACGAATGAGGGATTACACCGACAACACTTCATACACTCATTCCTGAGCACAAGACTTGATAATTAATAGTGAAGGAATAGTTTATTAAGAATGATTCAGGCTTGGTGACTATTTAACTAATGCTCTAACCTTAATTTCTAACCCTAACCTTAATTAAGTCTGAATCATGCTTAATAAACAATATGTTCATTGTGAATTAAGTATTTGGTCATGCTCATTCTTTCTTTCACGTTCATTTATTGAGGTATTTAGGAGTCAAATGTAGCGATGCTATTTGTAGAAATGTGCTGATAATCAATTTCTTATTTTTTTTTTGCCTGGACTTAATCTCTTAAAATTTCAATAATACTTCTACTTTTCAGTTCAGATATAAATGTATTAGAGTATAAACAAGCAGAGATATACAAAATATAAGTGCCTAAAAATGTCAATAGTAATATTAATAGTAATTTACCTTTCCACCACTGCTCCTGCTGTGGCTGACATTTTTGTCCTAAATTACTACTTTTTGCTATAGCCCATTGTTGCCAACCTTGTATCAAACTCTTTGGCCTGGTTGGCAACGCATGCATTTACCACATTCTATTAGGCTTAGTTTCATATTATAATCCATATGTGGGCCTAGATTTTACCAACAAGTCTCCAATGTGCTGCACAGAACACAACTTCAACAAAAATACCAATTCATACTTACTTTGTTCAATTATCTAATGAACTCAGACTCATCTTTTGAGACCAAATGCATTTTTCCATCATCCTCGGTGGGTTCTGAGGTCATAGTTCAGCCACATGAATGAATGTCAAAGTATAACTTGTATTTCCTATCAACAGTAATCTAATAAGTAGCACAAAATAATTGTCTACATAAGCTTAATTTAGCGTACATTAACATAAAGAAATTATACTGCTCGCTCAAATGGAGTAATACTTATTTTCTCCAAACCCCAATTTAATGATGTAATTCCAACATACATTTAAATGTTTGTAACAGGGACGGACCTATTTTGTGTCTTAAACACTCTTAAAAAGTCTATCATATATTTTTGTTCAAAATTTTGTGCGAATAAATTGACCTAATATTGCCTTTCATTCTTTAGTCGTTTTTGAGCTCATCCTGTTTCATTATATTATGATATAGAAACAATACATGATTTGTACATGGGTAATACATGAAAATCAAATCTGCATTGCTAATTGTGTCACACACACTTTTTGTTGCAGCTCATGCTACAAAAACTCAAAAACAAAAGCAAAACAAAAGCCCAATGGCCCATCTAAGATCAAACTGTTATGGGCAAGTAGGGCAGCATTTATTTATTCATTTGTTTGTTTTTTTAGAACTGAAGAATGAATACAAGAGACAGAGCAATTTTATAGAACTACTGTAACAAAGGCCTTGCAGAGTCTGACTTCTGCAGTTGGCTATAAACATGATGTGAGGACTAGGATTTCATCACAAAGTTGTCCAAACGCTGCACAGACCTTGGACCAGGCCGTGACCCCAGTGACCCCGCTTGTTCCTCCAAACTAAAAGTTCCTATGTGGGAGTGGTGGGATTTCCCAAACTTCATTGAAGCACCTCGTTAGTATTCGAGGGGTGTGTCCTCTGTTTCCATAGCGACAAACTCAGACCTGAATTTTAACTCAAGCTTCAGATCAACTATTTAGATAAACAGGCAACAATTAGTGACACTGCAATTTTTTTCTTCATAATTTTAGATTTCAAAGTAACAAAACCGAATATCTAATTTTTTTTTAATAAATTAGTATTTTAAATTGGGATTCCCTATAAAATAATTTGACCTCTACATTTGTTATTCATCCAATACTTATAATGCCATTACGACTTCAATAATATATAAAGAAAAAGCGCTTATTTAGGCACTCAATAAGCGCATTACATTGCATTATTCCTTCAATTCAGTTGCCCTGAGGCAGACTGACAGAAGCGAGGCTGCCTATATGCGCTCACACACCACATTCAAAGTAGGTAAGGTGAGTGACGTGTCTTGCTTAAGGACACATCGATAGGCACCTGGTATTCTCAGTGGTCTCCCATCCCAACGTTAACCAGGCCCAGTCTTGTTTAGCTTCTGAGATCAGACAATGATCTCTTACTCTTATTACGTTTACAATACTCGTGTTTCTAAACACCCAGGCCACGTTTCAACTCTTCTTTCATCATTCATGTTTTCAATTTGATCACTTTTGTTTTCGTGTTTTGCCTTTTAGGCTTGACTGGTCTCATCGACTTCATAATGAGATGTCGGTGTAATCCCTCATTCGTCCAGGCGTGTTCCATAGTAGAAAAAGCTTCAGTTGTAGTCATCTGAACTCAGTTTGAAAAAGTAGACGTTTCGACTCTCATCCAAGAGTCATTGTCAATAACAGAATTTAGGTCGAGAACTCCGATATTAATACTGTTCAGTGGTAAGACCCGCCCATTGGGAGGAGCCTTCCTGAAGTAGAAAGAGTTGTTTGTTTCAACAGAAACTCCCCCTTGTATCTACCGAGCTAGCCTATTCAGAATCTTAATGGGCTATTAGAAACCTCTTTGTCTTTGTGAGACCCTGGCTCAACCACCCTGAGTACCTGATTAGCATCTGAATGTCCTCTACCTTTCCAGGGGTTCAGTAACCCATTATAAATAACAGGAAGATGAAACCTAAGCCCTCCATTTCTGTTTAAAGAAGGTCTTTCTTTTTTAACAAAAATAGCTTCCTTGACTCCTCTTTCAAACCATCTTTTCTCCTGCTTAAAACCTTCACCTCACCGTCTTCAAACGAGTGATTAGAGGCTTCAAGGTGGAGATGCACGGCACTCTGAGGTCCTGAACTAGTATTTCTTCTGTGCTGATAAAGCCTCTTGTGTAGAGGCTGTTTCGTCTCACCTATGTAACGTTCTTTACTTTTCATAATGAGATGATGAATTAACCCTTCACGTGCGTCCTGTAGGTCAGTTGTCGGCGGGTTCCTGTGAGGTGGTGACTCTGGACCGGGACAGCAGCAGTCAGCCACGGACCACCATCGCCCGGCAGACGGCTCGCTGTGCCTGTCGTAGGGGGCAGATCGCCGGGACAACCAGAGCCCAGCCCGCCTGTGTGGATGGTGAGAGCTGCTCGGCGCAAGTCCATGTGTTTTACTAATCTGATTCAAAGTGACCCTCAAGACACAACACTCTATCATTATCTGATTTCTGGAGTTATCAGATTATTGAAATGGCATGTAAGCAGTGAGTAATCTGATTTATTTCTAATTGTACACACGTTGCAGGTTTTGTCAAGTAAAATTATGCAAAAAGGGCAAAGACATGACAATGAATTGAATCATTTTGATGAGCCTCACCACCTTTAATAAGGCTTGGAACATTCATTTTAGGTTTGTACCAAAATCAAATCAAATGGTTGTTATTTAGGTTACAATAGCAGATTTCTTTCCAACTTTATATTCAAAACTACTACCTTTGGTTGTTTGGGCCTGTTTAGTCCCAGCCCGGGCCATAGTTTTGACACCCCTGTTTTAGTCAATATAAATGCATGTAATTGTAGTCATCATTTTAGTCTTTCTTTAAATCTAGTTCCTATTTCATTTTAGTCATAAAAATATGACATTGACAAAATATTTTAGTTGACGAAATTACCACTGGTTACACTGTCTATAAATAGATAATTTTAGATTGACATAAATGTTTGTTGTTGTTAGATGCACTGAACATGCATGAAAATCTGTGTTCTAACTGTGAGAAGGCATCTCCACAAAACTGACTTGTGCTTAGCCTGGAGGAGTAGAAATAGAAATGCCGATCTTTTATCTATAATATTTCACAGTATGGCATTACATTTATCTATCACCATGAAACATGTGTATGGTTTTAACCTTTTATGTCAATCGTGCAGGTGACTTTCCACAAACAGGAAATTACACTGTGTCACTTTAATGAAAAATAACTAATAAACCGACTTCATATTTTGCCCATGCATCTTAACTTCAAATTCCCTTTTAAATGCCCACTAAACAAAACCAATGTTGCCACACAACAGACTTACATTAATCTTGTACAGCGTTTTCTCTTTGGTCTCGGTTAAACCCTCTCACCTGCACCTCATCGACCAATCAGATTTGAGGATGGATAGGCTCCGTTTCCTGTTTCTCAGAGCTGTTAAATTTAGAAAAGAGTCGTCCACATTAACAAAGCGTCACTGTATTAATCTGAGGCAGGAGCGGAGCACACCTGCGAGCGCTGATGTATCGCACGCCGTCCGCAGATCTACCGCTCAGCACGCCCCATTTATCCACCAACAGCCGCCGCCATCTTGTAATCGCTTCATTCATCACAGACACGAGAACGAGAGGCGACCAGTCCCAAGAGAGCCGACGGGACGGGGCAAAGTAAACAGATGTGGAGACGAATTTTAGATCCAAACTTTGAAACATAATCTCATGTTAAAACTTTGACTTATTATTTGTAATTATCCACAAGGGGAATTATTTTAAACATTAGACTTGTCACAACAATTACTAGATTGTTCAGTAAATTCAAGCTTTCTGGGCTGAATATTTACTGTGTGTAGCTTTTCTTTGCACTATTAGGTAAAGTTTTGTGATTTTTTTTGGGTAATATATCACAATTTCAGCTCTAGAATGTTAACTAATTAATCATTCTACTCTTTATTTATGACAGCTCCTGGTTGTTTGGGTTTATTTGCGAAAAGGTTTACTGGGATAATCCTACTTTAACGTGATGCTGTCAGTGGCATAAAGTAGTGCCAATTTGACCATTTATCCCAATATTTTCTGTAACAACATGTTTATTAGTTAGTACTCTTACATTTTGATAAGATTTGGAAATGCTGTATTAGTTGACTTATTATTCTATAAGGATTTATGAGGACAAACGTAGAAAGAAGAAGGCTTGGAGTGAGCTAAAGATTGGGAAGTGAACCGTGAGGTAAATCTGACTTTACATATAAATTCCCTGTTTCCAATTACTTTTCGGTAAATCGTAGAGATAGTGCAATTATAGTTGCTTGTGAGTGCAGTTTGGCTCTGATACATGGTTATAGAGATACTGAAACATTTCAGAGCGTGCGTTGATAAAGAATTTATAAACCCCTTATTATTCATTAATATTAGGGTTGTCAAAAGTATCAAAAATCAGTTACTAATCGATACTAAAGCTAGTATCAAAACTAGATAATCATTTGAGAGAGGATCGATACGCAACAAAAATTGACAAAATTTGACATCTTCTGAACTGTTAAATTGATCTGGAGATTTATTATCAATCAGTCAATCAATAAAATGTTATTTATAGAGCACAATTCGTACAAAGTGCAATGCAAAGTACTTTACATCGTTAAAAACACATAAAAAAAAACAATACAATGTAAGTCACAATAAATAAAAACATAAAAACACATTAACATGGTATTTAAAATATTCAAAAACAGATAAAAGTATTTCAGCTGCGGCTAAACAAAACAGTCTTTAGCTTAGATTTAAACACAACCGGGGTGAGGGCCTGTCACGAAGGCTATTCCAAACCCATTGAACTGGTACCGCTGTGTCTGGTCTTTGCTCTGGGCACCAGCAGGAGTCCGAGATGGTTCATATGGCACTAACATGTCTGAGATGTACTTTGGTGCTAGGCCATGGAGAGACTTGTACACAAGCAGAGCTGCTTTAAAGTCTATTCTCTGAGCCACAGGAGCCAGTGCAGAGACCTGAGAACAGGACTAATGTGATCATACTTCCTGGTTCTAGTCAGGACCCGAGCAGCAGCGTTCTGGATGTACTGCAGCTGTTTTACAGCTCGTTTGGAGAGACCAGTGAACAGCCGTTACAGTAGTCTAATCTACTGGAGACAAACGCATGGATAAGTCTCTCCAAGTCTTGTTTAATAAGCAAATATATATGTATATTTGCTTATTTATTTTTTCAGAAGGAAAAAAGCTACTGATGTTATTGAATTGATGTAGCTGTTGAAATTCAGGTCTGAGTCCATTATTTCTCGTACATTTTTTACTTTGTTTACAGATTTTAGAGAGAGAGTCTGGAGGTGATTGGTAACACTTTATCTTTGTTTATGTGGGCCAAAGACGATGATTTCAGTTTGGCTAGAGAAAGTTGTTTTGACAGAGTGAAACGACTGGTCCATATTCATCTGCCGTCAGTGAAACATAGATCTGAGTGACGTCTGCATAATTGTGATAGGACACGCCACTGTTTTGTATTATATGACATAACGGCAACAAGCACAGATTGAACAGAAGGGGTCCAAGGATTGACCCTTGGGGCACCCCACAGGTCAATGGCATGCTGTCAGAGGCACAGTCACCAATCTCAACAAAGTATTTCCTGTTTTCAAGGTAGGACTTCAACCAATACCAGTGATGCCTACCCAGTCCTATAATGTTTGCAGAAGGATCCCATGATCAACAGTGTCAAGTGCAGCACTGAGATCCAGCAAGACTAAAACAGAGGCCTTATCAGCATCAGTGCTCAGACGGATGTCATTTGTCACCTTAATGAGAACCGTCTCAGTGCTGTGATCTAAAACCAGATTGGAAGACATTGAAGGAGTCACTTATTAGGGGGAACTGAATAAGCTGTTGATAAATGACTTTTTCAAGGACTTTTTCCAGGAAAGGCACATTTGAAATGGGTCAGTAGTGGTTTAGTATTGTGGGATCCAGGCTGATCTTCTTTAGCCGTGGCTTAATAAACGTAGTTTTCAAGGCCGTTGGGATTTAAGTGACATGTTGACTATTTTATACTAGAGGGCAACACGTCAAGGCAACAAATAGAAGAACTCAGGCTGGTGATGATCTGGACAGTTTTTTCAGCCGCAGGTGGAAACTGAGTCAGCTCCACGTGTTTAACTGGAGTTGAATTGGTATTTGCACCGTGAGATTGATGGAATTCTTAATGCTCTGGACCTTGTCCTTGAAGAAGGTCTGTTTACTGTCGCAACAGAATGTGGGAGTTGTTATTACTATTTCCAATTATTTCTGAGAGATACATTTATCTTGTTCTATATAATAATTAGTTGTATGTAGACATTTTTCCTGTGTATATTTCATAATGAAACTGGAGCTTTGACTTGCGCCATTGTTGCTCCGCTCGGCATTTGCTTTTCTGTGCCCTGACCGAATCATCATTTCTCCATGGCGCCTTCTGCTTATTCTTAACTATTTTAGCCTTCATGGGGGCAATGGTGTCCAGAACATTCAAAACACTTGATGTAACAGAGTTCAACAAATCATTGACATTAGAACATAGGACATTTTCAAACCATTCATTACCATATCCATGAAAAGTGCACCGGTTTGGGAGTGACAAGCAGATAAAAAAAAGCCACAGAAATGATCAGACAGAGCAACATTGACCACATTAACGTTTGATATACCAACCCCCTTTAACAAATCCAGAGTGTGCCCTTTGCTGTGGGTGGGGCCACTCACGTGCTGAGTAAGACCAAAGGTTTCAAGAGCAGTACCAAACTCTTTAGCGTTTCTGTCACAGACATTGTCCATGTGTACATTTAGATCACTTGGTTGCTTAGCAAGTCATGAATGATATCTCTATAATTACCTGTATAGCGCATCGTCATAAACAGAGTTGAGAAAAACAAGAAACTAGAAATGGCCCCTCAAATGCCGGAGAACAAAGGTGAATACATTTGGCCACGGCTACAGTACAGTACAGCTCTTTGCACAAACAGTGGAAAAGAGTGAAGCAATAAAAAGTATGAACAGAATGTGTTTCTTGTGGCAGGAGTTGCAGAGTTGTGTTTGTAAATTAATCCTTTCTAATGATATTGACATTTTTTTGTTGTTGCCATTTATCTCTTTTGTGGAAACTGCTCTCAAATAATGCAACAATAAATGAATCATGAATCATATCTTAATATTTCAGCATATGTTCTTTGGCTGAAATTATTGCAAAAAGTCTAAAAAGATTAGAAGCTATATATATATTTTTTTCACTTAACATTTCCTTCTCTTCTCGTGTGTTTTTCCCTCTTGAAAATAAGCCGACAGATGTTGCTCCATTTACAACAGCTTTTATTGACTTTGTTACAAGCATACACAATGCTGAACTTTGACCTTTGTATACCAGAATCCTCTAGGGAATTCAGCGCCGTGGGAAAACATGCAGGTTTAGCAGATTTGAAAGGAAAACATGTCTATAATTAGCATTAGAGGGAAAAATACTGTATGAGGTTAGTAATAAGTGAGAAAAACAACCAGACATAGATTTATTGCCCTATGTATTATTCTGTGTTAGTTTGTTTTTAATAATAATAATCACTTTCAGTTCCAGGGTCTTTAGAGTGAATTTTATCAAAATGTTTGGGCTAGTCCTTGTTTAGAACTTTCTAGTTACTGGTAATCCTAATTTAAACCTAGTCTTGTTATAGACCTGGTTTAGATTTGGTGCTACTTGGAAGGCTAAATGTTTTCCATCGTGGGTACAAGGTGTGAAAAGAACCACTCTTTTATTGTATTCAAATCATCTTTGGGGCTAGAACCATGACTGTAGAGATTATATATCCAACAAAAATAAAAGTAGATGCATCTGAGCTCAGTTTGAGAACCGACGTTAACAAAATTCAACAACAAATTTTTCATAGCAAGTATCTTATTATTTAATCATATTATTATTATATTAAATCAAATATTTAGCTTTAACTTGGCCAGGACTGCACTTTGACTAAACCAGGTCTAAAAGTAAACTATTACCTAACCCTGGACGAAATAATGTCTAAACATAACCAACATGACACGCTTTGACAAGAATAACTTTAGAGAAAGGCTTGGCCAAATAAATAACCACACATAAACTCAAGAAGTAATGGGCTAAACCATGTAGTTAATTTTTCAAGCCTAATCGCAGTATTTCTGACACAATTATGATTACAGTTGTGTTTTAAAATCATCCCACAAAGTACTGTTTAAATTTGTCCAGGCACATTAACATTTGAGAGACTGAAAGACTGAAATATGAACTGATAAACTAATACAAATATCCTATGCATTTTAGAACATGTTGGCAGTGATTTAAAGGGCTTCTTAACCCTTTTGACCTCGACTTTTTCTGTAGAATGTAACTTCAAGGATGTGCTACTGGTGCTACTTTTGTCACAGGTCACAGGTCTAAACTACAGGGTTCACAGGTTTTAGACACAATAAGATCCTGTGGGAAAGTGACTTTTTGTTGTTCACAGAGGAAATTGTATTGCCTAAATAATTATTATTGCGACCATACAAATTGCAATTTCAGTTTGATTTTGAAAAATATTGGAGCCCAGAAGAATTAACTTCCTGAATTTAACTGCAAATATTGTTAACCTGGTGAAGCAGAAGTCATTGTATTGCATATTCACATAACTGCTCATATTTCTTCTCTAAAGTAAAATGATTTGTCCCATGTTTCCTCCTCTTCAGTGCGTATCGTGCGGACTCGACAGTGGTGCCACATGTCTCCCTGTCTGGACCATGAGGGCTGTGGTCTCCTGGTCAACAACTCGGGCTGGACCTGCACTCAGCCCGGAGGACGCATCAAAACCACCACGGTGAGAAGCAAAAACTCCGTAAAAATGTAAACACAATATTCATGCTTCCTGTTTTTTGCAATTTCCCACAGCATTGATTAAACCTACTACATTTTTGAACAAAAGGGATTTTTTTTATAAAAATAAAAGGTATACAAAAACAACTGAATACTCGTGGTTAAACTAAGTAACCTAATAACCTAATTTTATTGTTTGTTTTTCCATCAACTACACACAATACTATAACAATGTATTTTATGAATGTAAAATTATTAAAGGACAAGATAATAGAGAGCAGAGCTATAGCCAACAAGGCAAATGCTGACAGATTTTCATTTAGGCTGTAACACATTCAGTTCATTTTATGCATAATCCTCCTAACTTTGACTACAGTGAAAACTATATTTGTTGCTGTTATTTGGTACCGGACAAGAATTGTATAACTTTATTGTGAAACTAGAAGTATACATTTTATTATAAACTAAAACATCACATCAACAGCATTGTGGCTAGTTGAACCCTATGGCTAGTAAGTGTTTTAGTGTTTTCAGTGCGAACCATCAACAGAGTATATATTAGAAATAGACCAGTTGACCGATATATCAGACTGATATTGCTACTTTTTTGTGTTTTGGCAATCTGCTTTAAAGGACACATATTATGCAAACTTTTGAGCTTTTAACCATGTTCTGTTCAACATTGTTCCCTCATCAAAAACATAGAGTGTTTTGTGGCATTTGATTTCATTCTGATGGATTCATTCTGAATCTCCTCTCCTGTTTTCCCGAGCTGTGACATGGCTCAGAGAATCATCTTTGCGGTTTTAAAGTCCAGAAATAATCGGCAGACTCATTTTTGTGCGTGCTTTGACCAGGACGTTGATAAGCAGCTGCATTAGCAAACAGTGCTTTTTAAATTGTGTAATTGTCTCTGCAGCGAGTAGATGGAGCCAAAGCTCAGTTAATCTGGCGTCTCCCAAGGCTGTGGCAAAGTTATGTTTTTTGTAAAAACATTTTTTGCCAAAGTAAAAATACTCAAGAGCATGTTTAAAGGCCAATAACAATACAGATCATGCATAATATTTGTCCTTTATATCTACAGTATCGGCCAATGTTATGTTTGAACTGACTCTGTATTCTAAAGTATCAGTATCGGTATCAAAGTTTTAAAGCTTCACTCTTTTGCACTTTTGTGGTGAGGGATGTCATTGCTTTGCCTTAATGTTCCACAGGATGGTATTAAACTATCATGCATTTATTACATTTCAGGTCATTTTTATTGCCACAATATACTTTGAAATATATTAATTCTTACTGTGCATTAATATTAATTTCATATTGATGATCATTCCACGCAAAGCAATAACATATTCACAGACACAAGCAGATTTTAAACCCTCCACCAGAAAAGTTACATTGTGCACCTTCAAAATAATACCACCAATAAACAGGACCTATCTCACTGTGGCTCCAAATTAAAATACACATATAAATAGAAATTACTCAGCTCTAAATGAAAGTCTGAAATCACATTTAAATGCTCCAGACCAGAAAACAAACTGCCTCAATCTGAGCGTTCCAAACCTATTTCCCAAATGTTCTTGTGTATTTACATCCTCTCGCTTCTACCTCAGAGCTACGAGTTTGTCCCCGACCGTCTCCAAGGACAGAACAGGCGACTCGCTCTGAAATTGAACAGCAGTGATTTGTTCCCCTGTTTTCCTATTTGTCAATGTAAAGTCATGCAAAACAGCCCCGAGTGTCAGAATACAGGAGCTCAGAGACAAACAGAAGAACGCATGGTTTAAACATTAGGTTGTTTTTGAATTAAACATCACGCGTGAGTCTTATATGATGCGTGATTCAGGTGAGTTGAATTTTCGGGCACTCATAATAAATAGTTTTGAGAAGACAGCATTTATTAAACAATGATGTAGAGGGGAAAATGCAATGAATCATATTGCAATGTATTATTTTGAAGTTTGTGTAACTTAATTATTGAATGAACTATAGAAACAAAAAGGTAGTCATGTTGTTTTGTAGTTTTGGTAAATTGTTGCATTCATTTAATTGCAAAGACAATTTTTTTCTTTTGTGATTAATGGGTTTCAGAATGATGAAAATGTTGGACTGTTAGGACCTTTAACTTAACAATTAAGAATTTGAAACAATATATTTTTTTTATAGGAAAAAGCCCTCAAAATGTTGCATGGACGCTGAAAAAACAAAATTCTGTCTAATTTTGTTCAAAAAATAAAATAAAAAAATAAGTAACTTGTAACTATAACTGAACTATATGTAGAAAACCTAGTGATTTAAAAAAATATGTATTGTTTAGCCTCTTTGACAATGGACAACATAAACCAATGAAGTATTAACACAATTCACAAACAGGTGCAGCCGTTCATTAATTCTGCGATATGATTGGCTGTTACTAAAGTCTATTGGCCCAATGGGATCAATTATAGGAAGAGGGGCATCCTGAGCCACCTGCCATCGTGTTCTCCGTCGGGACAGTTTTACGCTCCAGCACAGGTGTCCAGGACGCGCCGACCAAAGCGCAAAAACAAACAACATTATGGAAATGTATAACATCAAGAGCCACCTGTGTGAAACAATATTATTTATTCATGTGCTGCGGTTTATGTAGGTTTTAAAACGTTTTAAAATAATTTACGTTGTAGATAAAGGGTTGTTACTTTCAACTGCAAACCTATTAATCAATACCATTCAAATCAAAATAAATAATTTACTTTACATACAAGAGTGATTACGTTGATTATAGAAAATGTTTCTTTAAGTCAATATTTAATATTGCTATAATATGGAAGGAATTTAAAAATATGATGTGATCCCTTGAAATTAATATGCTATTTGTCTTGAAATGTGACTGGATGAGAAACAAAGATGGCAGGCAGCGATTAACGAAGACAAACAAGTGGAAATCTAATTAAAAAGCACCTCAAATACATTTAACAATAATAATGGCTTGGATTTGTGTTGTGCTTTTTACTGTGAGCATGACAAGGTAAAAAGTCATCATCATTTCATTTTTTAATCGATATTGCCTCCTCGAAATGCTGGGCAAAGATACAACCTACCTTCTGTGTACAACCGTATCCTCAGACCTTGGTCATGTGAGAAATCAAGCCAGTCAAAAGAAATAAGGTAGAAGTGAACGAGAAGCTGGAAGAAAACAAGGCGTTTAAAGGATCCTATACTAAGCTAGAAAATGAAGAGCCACAAAGCAGAGGCCAACAGAGAACAATACGAGCCATAACGAACCAAGGAGGTAAACAAAGGCAGAACAGCTTCATTTTATAACTACTCCCTTAGGACAGGACTGATCTAGCTCAGGGAAGGATCAATTCTAACTTCTCAGGCAAGTACCAGAGCTGCCAAGTCTGCTTCTTTATTGTGATAAGGCCTTAGTTATTTTATTACTTGGTTTACGGATCCGCCACACTTAGATTATTAATTTCTACAATATAAATAAAATAAATTATTGCACACTTAAGCGTCAGTTCTGTTTGTCTAAAACACGCTAAATCTACTGTTATACGCTCCTGTGCGTCGCGTCCCCCTTCTCCCGTGGTGCGTTTTGGGTAAACCCGGAAGAAAAAATCTTTTGAAATTGAAATTGTATTTATATTTCGTCCGCCTATGCAATATATTTCATTTAAAAATCCGTAAACCAAGTAATAAAATAACTCAGTTGCAATAGCAGTTTTTGATCACTTTTCACGTCAAACGTCAAAAGATAAATGAAGTTCAATCGTTTCATGACAACATACACAGTAATTACTGAAATACTGTCTGTGAACAGTTAATTTAGGTTCAAAAACAGTTAGCGATGTAAATTATGCCATCAAAAATATGAATCTCATTTGCGCTCATTTCTGCAGGAATACACTGGTACAGCTTATTTTTATTTTTGTGGGGCGAGGGTCGCTTTTCTTTTTTTTTTTTTTTTTTAAAGGCTTGATTGCTTGATGTTCTCTGAAAATCTCGCAACCCTGGCAAGTCCCTTCAGATTGAACGTGGCGTCCGGATGGCCGTCGAAACGTCTTTATTTCAAAAACAGTAATAGCCTCCTGATGAATACCTTTGAAACCTTTTACCATAGGCCATTGTTGGTGAAGTGTTTTGCCCAAGGACACAACAGCTTTATGAATGAAGTCGGAGCCAGAATCAAACTGCTTACAAGACAACTGTTCACAACATGAACCAGTTTCATTGATAGTTACAGTGAAACAATTTCATTTTCATCCATATTCTGTCCTCGTGCTGCTTCTGTCTCCAGTTTTAGGTCAGTGGTTCAACCCGTCCTTTGTGATTCCTGGACAAACTCTCTCTTTGTGGACTTCCAGCCTCTGTGTAAATATCTTCAGGTGAACCTAGCAACCGTAAAGTCATCACATTCAACTGTCTAAACTTTGAATTATTCATGCTCGCTCAAGAACAGCTACACCTCAAATCCCAGAACAGTAGCCGGACCAGGACAATTTGTTTGAGGTGTCCCCAAACGCACCACTGACAGAGCTGGGGCTGTGTCAAATCAATAAGGACAAATTGGATATGCAACGTCTTTGAAGATTTAGAAACTGAGCTGCAGCTGTAGGTACATAAAGAAAAGAAGCATAAATTATTTGCACATTTTTCCTTTAACTGTTATGGACGGCATTTTGATAACATATTTCAACCATTTGAAAATAGAACATATGTTTTAAATTGTGGCAACAAAACCCATGTATATTTGACTATTTTAATGTTCTGTGATAGTATAATTCTTAAAGGCGGTATGGACGATTTTTCGGCGATTTGAGAACGCAGGCGGAAGTGCGCATGCGCCCTCCCCCGTGCGGACTGATACAACACACACGTGCGTTTGTTTATTAGCGCAACGGAGCTCATCGCATCTCTCGTCTCCCGTAGATTTCTGTCCACTTCTGCGTCAGCTCGAACTGTCTTTTTCCGTCTTCATTTTGCCCCGTACACTGAGGGAACTATATTATGATAGATCAATGCGCTTAGGCACGCGGAAACGTGGGGATGAACCGCACGCGGCTGCAGGTGAGCGATAGGTGCGTTTTATGATTGATACGTGGCAGGACAAATGATTTATCCACGACACGAGGAAATATGACAAAAAATTTGCTGAAAAAAATCGTCCATACCACCTTTAAGAAAATATACAAGGAGATTTCAATCAAGTACATCAATATTATAAATGATTTGTGCTGGTCCAGAGGCTGACATCTTACAGCAAGAATGTTATGGGTTGTGTGCCTAAATTTGTCACAGTTTTTGCATAACCTGGTTGTATAACGTAATGTAACATCATTTAATTTTCAATATGACTAAATCTTCTTTTAATGTTCCCATAGGTCTCCTGACAGCTACAAGCAAGGATACAAATCTGAGAATACTCTACAGAACACCTAAAACCAGTGGTGAGAGTGGACTTAAATAGACCATGAATGGGGACACCTGCTCTAGCGCCCCCTGTGGTGAACTGGAGTAAACATAAGAAAACAACCAGCACCAAACCATTATGTGGAATATATGTATATAAGACTATAATGGATTTACAGACCAAAGATGACATCAAGAGGAAAACTGACATTTATAACTCTAAAGATTCAAATCAAGATGAACAAAATGAAAGAACGAGGATCATGGAATCGCAGCATCAGAGGCGATACACAAGTAATGTGAAAATGTATTTTTATATTGTAAATCAACTGTTTGTATGCAGTAGTGGTACATAATGATATGAACTTTACAGAATAAAATATATGACAATTCCAACAATTGAAGTTGAATGAATATCTTTACTCTAAAAATCTAAAAGAAATCTGAATATAATTCTCTGTCTTGAGCAGTAATTTATTAATGCTTTCTTCATTTGAAAATGTGTGCGCTGTAACAACGCGTACATCGTTCTGACTGTAGGCCTATGTTGACAGTAATTTACTGTGGTTGTATTCACATGACATAACATAACATAATTTATGTTTCAACGAAACAAAATTAGTTTTGGAAATCCATGGCCTTTGCTAATACTCATTAGGGTATTTAACTAATCTCCAAGCACTTTCAATTTTTTGTACTATTTGTCTTAAGCTAAAACACTGAAACTTATTTGTTACAGTGCTACCGCTCCCGTTACACACATAAAGCGCAGTGCGTTGGGCAAGTGTTCGAGCGGCACCTGTTTGGATTGAATGACACAATAGGCTATTTGTGCAGCAGCTGCAATGTCCCTTTTGCAATTAAAGAGTCTACAGCATGTATAATCTGCATCATGAGTTTGAGAAGCACAAGCCACAGATTAATCACAAGGAAGCACAAGGAGCAAAATGGTCTTTAGATGATGAAAATTGGCGTCATATGTAATAATAAACCATGAGAAAGAGAGAATGAAACAGCGTGGAGCTGGAGAGGCGAACAGCGCAAAGCCAAAGTGATTTACCTTCTTACTAATGTCTAAATCATGTTTTTGCAAATGCAGAAAGTGTCAATAGTTTGCAGTCAGTAAAGTTTCTACAGTCTCCATCTGTTCTGCAGAAGAGCAGGAGCAGGGCCTCAGGTGACGCTGGAGCAGGGGTGGAGCAAGGAAATTCAAGGACTGTGGGGGACCCTCATAAGGAACTGAGTAATGAGTTGCTTATAATATTGCATTAAGGTTGTATTACAGACATTAAACTCCTACATATTTTTTACCCAATAAATGTGGGCTGGGGGTATGTGGGAACCACTGTAGTTTTTACAGTGGATCATTTTTTACTTCACTTCATTTGAGAGCAGGTCTCTGTGCTTTCTACTTCACTACATTTTTAAACTGGACTGAAAAGTAAAAAGTACGCGTATGGTTTGAGGGGTTAATTTGAGCATATTCATGCTATTAATAAAGGTTTTGTGTTCAAGCCACAGCTTTGAGCAATCAAAAATATATAACCTACATGTCACTTAAAATAAATAAATGATTAGCTTGGAATCGCTACGAGCAAAGAATAGAACTATTAGAGCTATTCTTTACTCTTAAACTACAATTTGATAAACATAAACTGGTACTTCAAAACAATAACTTTTAGTTGATTTCTTAATGTCATACTTTTAGTAAGTTAGTAAGTTAATTGAGAGCTTCTTCCACCACTTTCAGGAGCATGTTTTCAGTATATGAGTCTCATACCCTGAGACAGTTAAAGACAGTAGAGGCGGTGTGGAGCCGACAGCACGGCAGGGGACCAGCTCAAAAGGTGAACCCAGAGGAGGTCCATTCCGCCGTGGGACAAAGCTTGGACAGGGGCCGGTCCCGGGGAGAGCATCTGGAGGTGGAACAGACAGGGCCGTCGCAGATGATGAATGCCCAGTGACACAGGACTGTCCCGACCAACACACCGCCACTGTCCCCACTGGGCCGGGACACAGTGGAAGAGGAGAGACAGCGCTTTACAGGGCACTGCACCTAATTTTAGCCGTGCACCCAGTGGAGGCAGGAGGGTCTCTGAAACATGCTTTTACAATTTGTCATTTGTTGGTGCGATGTAAAAAGGAGAACTTTTGGGATCTGAATCAAGAAAGTTTTTCATTTCAGATTTATGGTGCGTTCACAGTTTAATTCTGATGTAGACTTGCTTTGGTCCTGGTTTTGTCCTGGTTTAGCCCTGACCTTGTCCATGTTTTGTTCTGTCTTAAGTCCTTGTTTAATACTAATAACCTGGTGTTTTTGCAACTGTGAGACTTGACTAATAATTATGTGTATGCACAAAAAGAGTTATCCATCTTCTGTTTATCTGGGTTGAAGAGGCTGCAGTCCACATAGAAATGGTGAGACTTTCCCAAGCACCACAGTAAATACTTTTTCATTGTATTAATCTGTTTTATCGTGCAAGTGTTAAATAGATTATATACTCAAAGACTACACAAGGCTACACAATATATCGTAATCAAATGGAAATTTGGAAAGGCGCATTGCAAATCCAATTGCAAAGATTGTAATTATTTAGGTAATGGAACAAAAATAGAAGTAAATACAGCTAACTCTGAACTAGACCTGAAATGCATAGGAATTAGCAGTTCATGTTTAAGCCTTGTTTGAAATGAGCACTCTGAACAGTCTTAATAAATTAAATACATTGAAAATCTAATAGCAATCAAGCTAAAAAAAATTCCCCTGTTGCCACATCTGCTGATCTGAACCACCTGATCTTCAAATTGGTAGTTAAACAGTAACTTCAAAGCCAAATACTACTACAAAGTAGCATATGTTCAGGTGGATGTTTGGACATACATCTTTGCACCCAATGTTTTTACCCAGAAGAAACAGACATTGGAAGAACATGCAAAAGAACATCCACAGTCTTCAAATCTGACCCAAGCATAGAGAATGAAAACGGCAGCTTAAAACTTGGAAGATGATAAGATAATTTGAGCTTTATTGTATAATAAAATGGAAAAAATAAGTGTGGCATTTATGTGTGAGAAAATGTTGGGAAGGCCAAAGGTAAAAGATGAAGTAGTGACTGTCCCATTTGTCAGTCACTACTTCATCATTTGAAACACGTGCAGGAGTATTTATTTGTTACTGAACATGTTCTTTGTTGTAAACATTTGAATTATTAAAAGTAACGCAAAGGGCCCAAATAAACAGTAAAATACAGTTGTGTGTGTCTTTAGTTGACTAAAAATACAACAATTTACCATTGTGTTCCTGTTTTGATTTGACATGCAGTATGTTTCACCCCCAAGTGTGTCACCATCAGCCATCTGTCCTCTGCTGTTTGTTACTTTGTATTGAGTGCTGTTTAACCTGCGGTACGCCGCTCGGCCTCATGGGAAATGTGTTCTCTCCGCCTCCTACAACATCCATCATGGCCGCCGTCCGGGGAGGCAGTGGTCTCTGGAGGAAAACATCCAGGTTTGTGTTTTACATTGGAAAAGGACGACAAGAATAAACGCTCGGACTAAAGAGCGGAGAAATAAAACAGCAAAAACAGTTTAACAGTTTATGGTTATTTATCATTGCACAAGACAAACAATGGCTTTATGTGATTACACGGTTCAAAGTTAAGAATAGCATTAAACTATAAAGGTCTTCTAAAAGTATACATTTACACATAATTGTCATATTGTTATCTCCCTCATATTTTGGGTTCAGCCTCAGATGCAATCCTCCAACACAGCCTCCTCAGCCACCTCGCTCTGGTCTGAAATGCTACAAAAAGTATTTACAGATTGAAAAATAAGAGGTAAAGGTGCATTTTGACGCCTGCCACCTCTTTTCTCCATGGAGATGTTACTGCCCGGTGTTGCCTGTATGTTAAAAATCATAGCGTTTAAGGGCAGCATTTTCAAACCTTTTTTAGGTCACGGCACACTTTTTTGTTGAAATTATTCTGTGGCACACAATTTACTAAAACATTCACAAATCAGATCTTTTAGTAAAAAAAATGAGGTCTGTGAAATAATGAAAAACGGCAACAGTGATTGTTTTGCTCTCTTTTTTGATACATAAGTATGTTCAGGACACTACTAAATGTATATCATTCAGCTAAGATAAGATAAGATAAGATATTCCTTTATTGTCCCACATGGGGAAATTTCATTGGCGCAACGCAGGTAGATACAGAGGTAGGTACAGAGGAACAGATCACTTATAGGAAGTATGAAAAACAAGTGATGAAAAACTAAGTGTACATTATTCAGCTAAATGTGTGAAACACTTGGCCCGGCACACTTGTTGAAAATCAAGGGGTAGGGGGTATGTAAGATTTGTATTTAAAATGTCCTAAACATCAAATATTGCTTTAACAGCCAACACTTGTAATATTGAATTATTCTTAGTTAAGACTGCACATGATGGACAGTAGCTCGCACTCACGCCTCACAGGAAGCTGCAGGTTTGATTCAGAAAGCAGAATGAGCCTCACATGAGTCTCATTCTCAGTTTCTTGCGTTGCCAGTTTCAAAGCGTGTGTTTAAACCTACGTGTCCTCTCTCTGGTGGGAAGGGTCACTACCTTAAAGCCCAGAGCTCCTGCACCAACCATGAATCTCAGTGAACCTGGAATTCTGGAGGCGAAGGAGCTGAACATGAGCCAAGGCCTGTTCGTGTACTGAGAATGAGAAAAACGAGTTTGTGTCTCTATCTGCAGGAAGACACTGGCACTGGTTCAGTTGTAAAATAGTTCTACAGAAATAGCCCTGTCCCTTTAACTTATCCATCTTACATTTATTGAATTGCAGGTGTTTTGATTGTGAAATATATTAATCTTAACGGAGACCAGAAGGTGGCAGACCCTCAACCAGGAAGGTGCACCTTTAGATAAGGCTATAAACAAGAAGCTATTAGCAAGACATACTTTGTAGTGAAGGTAATTTGAGCACTGAAATTATGAGGTGAAGTTGTATGAACTTGAAAACGCAGAGGAGCACTTCCTGGAGTAAGAGGACACCACATCATGACATAAGCAGGTGGAATGGAGCACTTTTCAAAAATGTTTTACAGAATCATAAACTTGTCAAGAGCTCAAAAGTCCAGTCAGGTCAGACCAAAGCGTGCAGTTCACTCAAGTTCAACCTGATTGGAGATTTGATATGGGCAGATTTGTTAGTCTCCGAGGACTAAAGCAGGACTAAAGCTGGTGGAGGGTAAAATCTACAAACAATGGGCAGGTGTTGATGGATGGGGTGCGGCCGTCCCATCAGTCCTGGCCTGGTCGGAGCAGGACAGAGGCAGAGCGGGAGAGGGAGGAATAAAAAGAGGAGATTGATGTTCCGTGTGTTTTAGGGACAATAGTGTTAGGACTTCCTTAAAAACTTGGAAAGATTAAAGTGCATCGTGTTTTTGAGGATTACGTGGATGCTGATGTACTGCATTACTCTTATTCTTACTTTTTTGAGTTATGAATATTTAACAACTTAATATTTCAAATTGCATAACTTGAACACTGACATAGCTAAAATATGACGATATTTTATAGATTATTCAAACATGTGTGAATGTAACAACACACTGCTCCAGGTATGTATTTAACATATGAATAATATAACAATAATATTGGCATTGACTTGGCATTATTTGTCTCAAAAAAGCCATCAAAGTGGTCTCAATTATAAAACTTTACATGGAAGTCTTACTAAAAATGTACATGTACAAACCTCTTCAAACGTGCTCACGTCTTGGCTCTATGCTCTAATAATAGGGGTTTGATGAAATAATAGGAGTTTGATGTGTGTAATACAGACCTTATGGTGACTATTTCTGACATTATTTTGCTTATACATTTAATTAGATATATATTGCAATATTTGGGTTTGGGGGCCCTCAACCAAATGATTTTCAATCAAAATCAATACATTTTCTCTATTCTGGTGCATTTTGGATGTAATATTATAACCAACTCATTACTCAGTTTATTCTGAGGCCCCCCATAGTCCCTGCCTCAACCGAACTCAAGAAGGCCCAGCAGAGGATGTACTTCCTGCTGCAGCTGAGGAAAGCCAAGCTGACAACGCAGATGATGGTGCAGGTCTACACGGCCGACACTTCTCAACCTGGACACGGACTATTTGAGCCACTCCCCTCAGGCAGGAGGCCACTCCCCTCAGGCAGGAGGCCACTCCCCTCAGGCAGGAAGCCACTCCCCTCAGGCAGGAAGCCACTCCCCTCAGGCAGGAGCCAGAACCTCCTGCTACAAGAACAGTTTCTTTCCCTCTGCCGTATGACTCATGTCACTTTAACCATACTTTAATCATCACTCACTGCACTGTTCACTTTCTGCACTACATCTGTAAATTAAACTGTAATTCTGTGTACATAGTGAGCCTATTTTTATTTTTTATCCTATATTAATTTCAATTGTTTTTTTTTTAAACTTTATATAGGTTGTTTTATCATTGTTCATTGTTTTATGTTGCCCCAAATCACCAAAGCAAGTTCATATGTTTGTGACTTCTGTTTATTGACAATGGCAAAAAACCTTTCCTGATTCTGATCCTGACTTAAATTTCTGTTAGTGAAGGACCTGTTATGTGAAAACTGCTCATCTCCACTGGAAGTTGTCTTTTATACATCAAAAACGTAACGTGGAAAGTTAGGCTTTATACATGAGACTCCAGATTGGTAACCAGTGGTGAGAGAAGTACTCAATTTTAAGGAAAAAAATTACTCAAGAAAAAGTGAAAGTAGCATATAAAAAATCTACTTAAGTAAACGTATGAAGTACCTATTTTAAGAATAAAAAACAAAAAAGTTTCACACAATTTTTGAGAACTGTTAAAGTTAAATGTAAGAGATTTTGATAAAGAATTGAGCAGGTTTTTTCTAGTAATTTAATGTCATTTTTGTTTGCTCAGAGTTGAGACCTTTATACAGGATGTCCCCATGAACGTGCTAAAAACAACTCCTTAAACCATATGAAAAGTACTTTCTACTTCTCAGGAGGTACCTAGTAGATACCTGCTCTCAGATGTAGTGAAGTAAAAGTAAAAGTAGTAGTAACAAATTGTGAATGTAAATTTAGGGAAATAACTTTAATTTACAGCTTCCTGAAGTATTATTTAAAACAAAGCCTACCTAAAAATGTAAAGGTCTTTTCAACATTTTGGTCAAAATGTTAGCGATTTAACGGTTATATATCTCCTGTAATCTCCCATAGCGACTGATACAAAAAAAAAAAAAACAGCTTATAATATTTAATATTACAAGCTGATGTTTTTTCAACCAAACCAGTTTTTTCAATCAAACAATTCAAATCTCCCATTAGAGAGCAGAGCGAGGACATTTTGCAGTAACGTTCTTCTGTTTTCAATTTACACGGTGTAATGCTGCTTGTTTCCATTTTTGAATAGCATAATACTTTTGGCAATTTATTTTTCTTCTGAACACAGCAATTTTGAAGCAATAGGTTTTTTTTTTTTATTGCTAAAGTTGAGATTGGTTGTGAGACTCGGGCAAACTTGTTTGAACCAGCGGGAGTTTCTGGATTCAATTTCTTACTCATCCAACTTAAGAGTCTCACAGAGCACTCAGATCTCAAATGAGTCAATTACATTTTCCAATCTTCTTCCAGTTCTTTGTTCATAAAAAGCAAAAAAATAAATAAAAAGCCTGTTACATCTATGTGCCACTATTATAACAACGGACCAACTTGTTTCCAAACTTTCCACTCAGCAATCTTCTCTAATGAGCACAATATTTATGAACACAAGAGTTTTTATGCTTCGTCCAGGGCGACAGATGACTGTTATTTTTCTTCATCTCTTTCCATTGGTCAGTTAATTGGTTCTCCAGAGAAATAATGAAAAGAAACAATGAAAAGTTTGCAGAGATCTGGCAACACCAACGAAAGCGCCTTAAAGGCTCTTGTTGATGAAAATGGTTCGATTCTACCACCACCAGAGGAGACGTCTGAACTCAAGTCTAGCTTTACTCTTTGTGGAAGCTTCAAAACCATCTTGGGTATTTGTGGTTTTGAAATGGACCAACAGATGAAGCCTCACTATCTAGGTCAGGGTGAGAAAAAGCAGCGCGAATGAAATAATAAATACTTGCACCTCCAAAATGATAAAAAACTTTATACATGGAGCTATTTCTCACAACAAGATGAGAAAGATGATTGTTATTTTGTGAATCTAATACTAATGGCTCTGGTTGTAACACTATGGCATGAAATGAGGGCGAAGAGCAGAAAGGACATTCAACAAATTGTCAGATTCAGTCAATTTAACCACGGATGCACAGAACACGTGATATGTGCTGCTTTTTAGAAATCGGCGATAGGAAATCTGGCAATAGGAGGATATAGTTAGGTTATTTTCCCTTGGCTATAAATTGTCAATAGCTCTATGCTACGCTCAGACCGCTGTGTCTAAACTGCACCTCTAGTTGGAGGCTCGGTATATGCTTTTGGGCCAATGAGCACAGTTTGACGCCCTGGACGGGTGTTGGAACTATAGATGCAAAATCTGTGTTTTCTTCCTTGTGCAATGACGGCTATTTAAAGGAATAACTGCTACTATGGAGGAAGCTTCTGATTGGCCGCAAATTCCACCTAAAGTTTTTCCGACTCTGAATGCTCAAGACGCTCCTTGCCAAACGCTCGCAAACTAAAGTATCAGACATTTTCTTCCAGCTCCACAACTAACGCTTTTAGAATTGTGCAGTGGTTTGAGTTGTGATTCATCTACAATATACTATTAAGCATTTTTGGGGACCCCAGTTTCAAGTGAATCCTTTCGTTTTACCTCTGCTGTTAGTGTCCAGTGTAGTATTTTCTGTTTATTTGCACCAGTTTACACAACCAAAGGCTTTCTGTAGCAAAACACCCCCTGCCCTTTCGGCTGGGGTGAAGTCAGAGCCGCTGTAATGTTACTAAAGACTTTCTTAAAGAGTGGAACGTGTGGTTAATATTCCCGCCGGGATGTCCCATAAACAGATGATAAATGGACGAGGGGGCTAACACTGGCACCTGCTATTAGCCAACATTCATCACCAGGAAGTAGCCCCGCCCACTGCAATGGCTTCTGGGAAACGCAACCATATCCCCAACATAACAAATGTACTCATGTCCGGTAATAATTCAGGGGGAAAAGAAAAGATGAATGATATTGTAAGGAGAGCAGGTCGGTGAGGCGCTAACAGGAACACATGACGACAGAGAATAATCTTCAGTGTGAGAAGACACAAAGCTACATTAAGCTCAGCAGGTTTCTAAATAAAAACAAGGTCAAGTGGCTTTTGCAAGAGGCAGCGGGCGGCTTTTCTGGGGCGCTCTATGACATAAAGATGGTTTAGCAGTGCACTTAAATCTATTTCCGCTCCTATAATAGCCACTCTCAGCATTACATGAAGAACGAAGTGGCCAAAGAGTGCATTCACATTCACAATATAATTTGATGTTATAATTTCAGTTGAGGGGCAGGGGCCAGTGTACTTCTGTGTAATTCATACTTATTCAAAGTAATAACAAAGCAGATAACCCACATTTTTTGAAGTTTTTATGTTAGGGATTCAATTGGGTCCACCCATTTTCTAAACTATATTCATGTGGCTGAAATGCTTTTAACCAAAAACTATTATACAGTATAAAAATGTATTACTATCAATGGTGGAAAGTACAAAAGTACTGTGTATTTGTTCTTTACTTAAGTACATTTTAGAGTGGATGCTACTTTACTTGTGTACAGGTATCTGTACTTTCTGTATCTGAGCTTTCTACTGCACTTCATTATTGAACTAGACTGAGGTTTGAGGGGTTATTTTTCGCATAACTATGGTGATATTCTGCATAAAGTGCTGGCTTTTGAGCAAACTATATACACTGCTGTTTCAAAAATTCTGTTGAAGTTTAGTCTATAACAGACTACGAGAGGTGAGGATCATTCTCAAGGCCTTTATTTGGTGCATACAGGGTAAACAGTAGTTTGTTGTATTGTCTTGCGCCTGAGTCCGTCCTCCCACAGTTTAACTGTAGTTTAAAAAGCTGTTGCTTGGTCAGCTTTAGGATTTTTTGTACCAGTTCACAGATAATGAGGAAGTAGTCAGTGACAGAATATGACACAGAGATATAAACATGACAATAGCTTGGTCAACATTCACAATTCCCCCCTTTGATCACATCCACATGTGATCACACTTTAAAAGCATGTTCAGTGTTAAAAATCAAATGAAATCATTGTATAATCCAGCAAAACCATAAAAGAAAACATTTAATACAAATAACCCATAATTTACATAAAATGGAACATCCCCAGTTAAACACATGGTGGGCTGTAGTAATCAGATTCGTCAGGTTCAGGATGATGTATGGGAGTCATGTCATTATCAGAGTCAGTGTGTGTCATTAGGGTCAGAAGATGTGCAGGTTGTTTAGTAAGAGTAGATGCAAATATGCGTTCAACAAGTGTTCCACAGTCTGGAGAAGAAGGGCGACAGAGCAGACTTGGGCCGATTGTGAAAGGTTCTCAGTTGGATATTAAGATGGGTCACAACAGCTGCTTCAAAAGCTGCTGTATCTGCATGAGCAGTCTTCAGGAGGGTGACAACGGTGCCAAACTCCTCTCTGAGATATTTGGCAGCTCTTTTTCCAATTTTTTGCAAGTCTTCAAAGCTGATGTCATAGTCTCCATTGACAAGGATTTGCTCCTTGATATTTCTGTGCAGCCTGACAGCGAATAGGGCACATTCACGCTGACATCTGAAATCTAAGGTTTTTCTTACCAAAGCGTGTGTCAGGATGAGTGACACTCGATGTCCACAAGGGGACACAAGTGGGTTGCTCCCTTCAGGTGCGGTGTTGGCGTCAGGTGTGGTAACATGCTCTGTACTAGACATGATTGCTTTGGTGGCCATTTCAATTGTTTCTTGCTGCAGGATGTCTTCTGCTGGTCTGACTTCTCTCTGGTTCTCTGGCTCATCTGTAGCTTCAGTTGGTTCTGGTGATGTGATGGTCTGATCTTCAGGCTGGTTTGGTGGTTTTGATTCATGCCACTCTATGATGTCACTGATTTGCAGGTCGGGCAGAACCTTTTGTGCTGCCAGTAGTTTGGCAATATCTTCGGTTGGTCCTTCTGCCTCAACAATAAAATCTCCAACCGTTAAACGCATTGTGAACATTGGATTATCGAAAGAACCTTCCATCTTCACCAGCAAGTCATGTTTTTTTGCCAGTTCCAATACTTCATCCATTTCATCTGTGTATTCTGTAGAGTTCTCCATTTTTGTGTTCAAGATTTTCTGCTGAGAGCAAGCTCTTTCCCTCTCTCTGCTATACCGTTAAAAAAGTGTTTTAAGGGTATAGCGTGAAACACTTTCTTTGAAGACGTGGAACTTCTTCTTCTATGGTGTTTTATGGTGGCTGGTATCCAAGAGTTACATTTAGACTTTATCCTTTAGACTCCCTCTTCTTCAGTTCTTCTTCTTCTTCTTCTTCTTCTTCTTCTTCTTCTTCTTCTTCTTCTTCTTCTTCTTCTTCTTCTTCTTCTTCTTCTTCTTCTTCTTCTTCTTCTTCTTCTTCTTCTTCTTCTTCTTCTTCTTCTTCTTCTTCTTCTTCTTCGGTGTTTCAAAGTTCAAAGCGCATGAGTTCCAAGCCCGCAAATTCCAAGTACATAAGACCCTCTTCTTCTTCCTCCTCCTCGGCACTCCACAGCGGCCGGCATCCAAGCGCCACACCACCGCCACCCACCACAGCGGTTCAGCACACCCCAACTCTATAAACGTCTACCCAACCCTGTGTTGTATAAGTATTCAACTACAGCCTTACACAAACCTTGTGACTGGTTGTAATAATATTCTGCAGATTGAATTTCTGCCTACTATTCCAAAACCACAAGGCCAATCCGGTCCTTTCTCTTTCACAAGCCGCACAGCGAATCAAAACATGCTCGACAATCTCTGGCTCCTGACAGTGATTACACAGACCAGTCGGATGCTTGCCTATCCTACTCAGTGACCAATTGAGTCCAGTATAGCCAATCCTCATGCGAGCAAAGGCCTTTTCCTGCCCCGCGTTCCTGCCCATGGATCTGCAAGGACCCACACTACCCTGTATCTGATAGAGATGCCGTCCAGTATCACAGTGGCTCCAACATTCCTGCCAAAGCTTATACACATGACTCTTAATAATAGGCTTGACTTCAGATTTGCTTAACTCAACCGTCACATAAATTGAGGTAACTTTTAGCCAGCGAATCCGCCACTTCGTCACCATCTACCCCCACATGTGCAGGAACCCAAATGAAGGAAACCCTCACATCCTTCCCGGACAGAGTATCAGACAGAAGATACTATACAAAACATCGTGTCTGCAATCCGACTTCCCAGATTTCATGCTTTGCAATGCAGAAAGGCTGTCAGAGGCCACCACAACGCCTACTTTAAAGTAGATTCAGCCCATTCCAATGCTAACCGTATCGCTATGAGTTCCGAGGTGAAAACAGAAAGGCGATCTGTTAACCTCTTCTTGAGCGCCACCTCCAGGTCAGGCACGAAATAAGCAGCGCCCCCATACGCCCGCTCACCCCCGACCTGTGTATTAGTTTAACTGTGACTGCATGATTCAAACAATAGCATTGCATTTGAACAAATCAGAGCAGCAAAAGGTGAATTTATTGTGATTATTGTGACATAATAATGTCATTTTTTTGTGAATGCTTCAGAAGGTGTGATGACCTAAAACAAGAAACCACTGTCCCAGTCCGTGCAGAATATTGATCATTTATTTAAACAAAAATAATACAGTTGATTAGAAAATGTCCCCTTTTACATGTGCAGGCCAGACAACATCTTACATTCATATTGTAAATGGAAGACATGTTTCATGCAGTGTAGTCAGGGGTTAAAGTGGAAGTTTGGAGGTGGTGGATCCCTAATACTGAGGCATGAGGCATACTCTGCATTGTGTGGAGTATATGGGCATATGAGATGTAGATGTAGACAATTTAAGAAACAAAACTGATTACTTCTTTCACCACTGCTAAGAATATTGCTCAGATGATGTCATGTGAATGCTAAAAGAGTATTCTAACAGATGAAGTGAAAATTCAACCAGAAAGGCTATTTTTCCTATACCTCATTCCTCCTGTCACCTATTGCTGTCTTACTTGCTTACTTGCTCTCAGCAGACAACAAAGAAATAAATCCAACGTTTCAGTTTTTCAACAGAGACCTAAGACTTCATGTCACACTCAAAAAACACATAATTAAAATGCAAAAAGGCTGCTTGGTTTGATCTACAGCTAATAACCAATAAATAGATTTATTAGACACTGAACTTCCCACTTAAAGATTTTCTGCCAGATTTTCTAAAAATGAGCAATGATGGACAAAGTACTGAAATTAGTTACTAAATAAAAATAGCACAAAAAATGTAGTATTTTGAGAATGTTAATGTGTCAAATGTAGTGATCTTGATAGAGAATTGTGCTGAACATTAGCAATTTGAATTGAGTTTTTTATTCTAGTGAATTTTGCACCGCATTCCAAATTATTATGCAAACTGTGTTTAAGTGTCATAAAGGTAGTTGAGTGACTGTGTAACTGCTCTCTCTCTTTCTCTCTAAAAGGGCTCTAAAAGACTCACTTACTCCTTTGCTTTCAAAAACTTTAAAACGTCATACTGTGTTTGTATTTACGTTTACAAAACTCTTGTTTTGTTCTGTTTATTTGTTTATAAAAAAAGTATAACAAAAAAAGAGATAATAATAAAGAACTATGGTAACTTATCGTGACTGGGTTGTTGTGTTGCTTTTAATGGCAAAATGAAAAGGTGCATTTATCGCCACCTTCTGTAGTTGTACGTCTTCAAAGTATGTGCTTCACCCTGTACTGTTAAAAAAGGAGAGAAAGAGTAAGAGAAAGAGAAAGAGGGAAAGAGAGGAGAGAGAGACCTTGATCACGCTGCATTTTGCATTTAATTTCACACATGGTGAGCGCTCACCGGTGCAGCGTCACCTCCTCTTCCTCTGGAGCGTCACCTCCTCTTCCTCTGGAGCGTCACCTCCTCTTCCTCTGGAGCGTCACCTCCTCTTCCTCTGGAGCGTCACCTCCTCTTCCTCTGGAGCGTCACCTCTTCTTCCTCTGGAGCGTCACCTCGTCTTCCCCTGGAGCGTCACCTCCTCTTCCTCTGGAGCGTCACCTCTTCTTCCTCTGGAGCGTCACCTCTTCTTCCTCTGGAGCGTCACCTCGTCTTCCCCTGGAGCGTCACCTCCTCTTCCTCTGGAGCGTCACCTCCTCTTCCTCTGGAGCGTCACCTCCTCTTCCTCTGGAGCGTCACCTCCTCTTCCTCTGGAGCGTCACCTCCTCTTCCTCTGGAGCGTCACCTCTTCTTCCTCTGGAGCGTCACCTCGTCTTCCCCTGGAGCGTCACCTCCTCTTCCTCTGGAGCGTCACCTCTTCTTCCTCTGGAGCGTCACCTCTTCTTCCTCTGGAGCGTCACCTCGTCTTCCCCTGGAGCGTCACCTCCTCTTCCTCTGGAGCGTCACCTCCTCTTCCTCTGGAGCGTCACCTCCTCTTCCTCTGGAGCGTCACCTCCTCTTCCTCTGGAGCGTCACCTCCTCTTCCTCTGGAGCGTCACCTCTTCTTCCTCTGGAGCGTCACCTCGTCTTCCCCTGGAGCGTCACCTCCTCTTCCTCTGGAGCGTCACCTCTTCTTCCTCTGGAGCGTCACCTCGTCTTCCTCTGGAGCGTCACCTCTTCTTCCTCTGGAGCGTCACCTCCTCTTCCTCTGGAGCGTCACCTCCTCTTCCTCTGGAGCGTCACCTCTTCTTCCTCTGGAGCGTCACCTCTTCTTCCTCTGGAGCGTCACCTCGTCTTCCTCTGGAGCGTCACCTCTTCTTCCTCTGGAGCGTCACCTCGTCTTCCTCTGGAGCGTCACCTCTTCTTCCTCTGGAGCGTCACCTCCTCTTCCTCTGGAGCGTCACCTCCTCTTCCTCTGGAGCGTCACCTCTTCTTCCTCTGGAGCGTCACCTCTTCTTCCTCTGGAGCGTCACCTCTTCTTCCTCTGGAGCGTCACCTCCTCTTCCTCTGGAGCGTCACCTCTTCTTCCTCTGGAGCGTCACCTCTTCTTCCTCTGGAGCGTCACCTCTTCTTCCTCTGGAGCGTCACCTCTTCTTCCTCTGGAGCGTCACCTCCTCTTCCTCTGGAGCGTCACCTCCTCTTCCTCTGGAGCGTCACCTCTTCTTCCTCTGGAGCGTCACCTCTTCTTCCTCTGGAGCGTCACCTCTTCTTCCTCTGGAGCGTCACCTCTTCTTCCTCTGGAGCGTCACCTCCTCTTCCTCTGGAGCGTCACCTCCTCTTCCTCTGGAGCGTCACCTCCTCTTCCTTTGGCAGGTTGAAGCAGGTTTGAGCCTTGAAAGGTCAAATGAGGAATTTACCTTTTAAAATGTTTTGATTGAAATAGCATTTGTAGTAAATATGACCTGTTAATGCTTCTAATTTAACAAAAAGATCATTTATATTGACTATTTGGCAAAATCAGAGACAAATATCATTTGTGTAATAAATTGGAACATAGTGTTTATGTATATTTTTCTTTGCTCAAAACATTTATGCAGAATGTCATCATGAATGTGCTCAAAATAACTCCTTAAAGCCAACGAAAAGTACTTTCTTCTTCTCAGTCCAGTTCAAAACATTTATGGAGTAGACATTTTGGATGCCTGCTCAAATGTAGTGAAGTTAAATTCAAAAACATCCAATATAAAAACGTCTGAAGTAAAGTACATATAGCGAAACATTTACCTTAAGTACAGTACTTTTATTTATTTTTGTATTGCTCCCCACCACTGCAAATAATAGTCCTCTATAGAGCTCCTGAATCCTGTGACTAAAGGTCTAGAGGAGGCCATTATACCAGAGAAGACAAAAATAATGTAAAGACGGTAATGAACGGCAACGAACCTTTGTCATTAAATGAAGCCGTAACTAACAATACATCTTAAAAACTAATCAGATTTAACCTAAACAACACTCACCTGGTCCGAGTGTGCTTTTAAAGAGTTTAGATCACGTATATTGCACCATAAATCTGCAAAATCTGGACATCTAATTTACTTTCCACCCTCTAACATCATCAAAAAGTGTCTCTGGAGATGTTTGAGAGAAATACACTCGATTGTAAAACCCCGTACATATCATGTTTGCTGATACAGTATTGTTAATTAAAATAATGTGATATTGAGTGAAAAGTGTGGTTCGCTGACTAATGTAAAGCTGTTGTACATGACAGAGAATAATTCACTCATGTCAATGTCATAAAAACATTGGTTTAACTTTAGTTTGTGATTGTGTCTCTACTCTCTCTCTCTCTTGCTTAATTAATGGATGAAATTTTTTTAGACCCACCAATTACAGAGCTCTATACGGGAGCTCTATAATTGCATCGTCTCACTCTTTTCAGCTCCATATTTGACTGACATTTCTCCATATCATAACAGGCTGCATACCTCTAACCCCGCTATCGGCGCATTAGTGCTTGATTTTGTCAAGAAATTACACATGAATCAATGCTATTACTTAACAGTCAGAGAACATAATTCAACTTAGAATATTAAACGACACAGAAACGTCAGTCTTTTGTGTGGCTTGCAAGGGAGAGGAAGGCTTAGCCGAGTCAAGATGTTGTAAGCAACCTGAACGACTTTCCAAAATCACTCTCAGCGTTCCTCCCTCTTACAAGTCATTTTATTAAAATCACACATAAAAAGGAGGCGGGTCACATTTCTCATTGGTCAGCTTCACATCAAGGCACTTGTCTTTTACGACTCTTTGGTATTATCTTTAGAGATAAAAACCTTGGTGAAGGTTCTACCCATCTGGTTACCAGGATGGGAGGAACATTCCTCACGGCTGCTTCTACAACATCTTCACACATGTTATTAGAAAAACATGCCTTTCCCTCCCCCCAGGCTAATGATGCAGATAACTTTTAACACACAAATATAATCATATATTTACATTTTATCACAGATTTGCACCCGAATGCCTCGCTAATTACACGTGAGAGCGGTGAGTAATAAGATCTACCATTATTGAGGCTCATGGGGTCAAAGTTCACCTCCCAGACCAGAGGGAGCGCAGTTAGCGTGGGAGCGTTAGCATCGCCGCGTTCAGAACAGGACATGATGGTATTTTAATTAGTATGCTAATGCAAAGAGTGGTTTAGATTCTCACATTTGATGAGGCCTCATTCTAATGGGGGCGAGCCACAGTATTTCTACATCAGCTGTGGTATTTTATTTGTACAATCCACGAATGTTGAACCGGATCGTTTGTGTCAAGGTCCATAGCAGAGCCCGAGTTGGCACCGCTTTCATTTAACTCGTTTATTATGTGTTCTGTCCATTTAAGCCACAGGTATTCTTAAGTTCAAATTCACGTACAGTATTTTCTTTAAATTGAAGTTTATTTTTAGAAAAACAACCAGCCATTTTACATCTGTCGTCAGACTTGACTCAGCTCTGCTCTGTTTTCTATTTATTAACGGTTGAAATACAAACTGATCATTATAGAAGGTAAAACAAATAAGAGTCTGGATCTGTATTACTTTTGAATTGACTTGAAATGTACTAAATATACAAACTATTTTATTTTTATTTTTTGCAGGGACAGACCCGCTCCGTCACAGACTTCCGCAGGAGTTTGGCGAGAAATTGCTTCACGCGCTCTCATCTTTTGACTTAATACCGCTTTTTACATTTAATTTAATGCTATTTTGCTTTGTCAGGGGAACTTTATAAAAAAAAATGGATGATAATTTATTTTATTTATATAAATCAATAATCTAATTGTGGCGGATCCGTAAACCAAATAATAAAATAACTAAGGCCTAAATAGAGGAAATAAATAAAAATGAAATAAAGTCCCTCTCCACTCACCCAACAACCGCATTATGTGCCCCCCAGAACATATGTGACCATCATGTCCCCATGTTTTGCATTTTGGTTTATTGCTGCTCCTTCCCTCTGAAGCCTGGTCCATTCTTTTTCAGCTGAGGTAGGACACTTGCCTTGGATTGGAAGGAACTGATTTTCGAGGAACCCACTTGAGAGAAAAGGCAAGGAAAAGTACCCAGGCTTAAAGTGTGTGACAGGGGCGTGGCTGCAGTATATCAGGCCGCTCTTCTCACCATCACGCTGCCAGATAATTCCATACACACCTTGATGTTTTATTCTCAGCTGCTGCTCCTTGTCTGTCCAGGTTCTCTGTGTCTCCTCCTCCTGGTGTCGGCCTGCTCCTGGCATCCACCGCCTGCAGCAATTACCAGTGTAAAATAAACGGTTAAACCTGCCTCAGACTCTTGACTCTGCTTTGTGGTTCACCCTGTAAAACATGACATAACTTCTGTGTTGAAGTATGTGTGTGACCGGAGTGTTCCTGCGTTGTGTTATGGAATCCATGTGTCAATCGAGTGGCCACGAGACACGGTTTTTATCCGTTTATTCTTGTCACTGGTTCACAGAAAAAACACCAGGTTCACCTGTGCCACGAGGCAAATCCAGCCCAAACTAAAAGGGATATAACAACAATTAAATCAATATGCAACATATAAAACATGAAGGACGACACGAGGGATGACTGACCTCTTCCCCGCACGGAGATATTAAAAGGGAAGAGGAAGTCACGACCCTCAAATTTATACTAGTGTGTCAAGGGGAACACATGAAGAAGAAGTAGGGGCTGGAGGACACTGACAGCACAATAAAACAAATACCAGGTATGTTGAACACAATATTAAACAAAAATAAGATTTTGTGTGATTATACTACAATAATACATGAACTGGTTACATGTGCCAGTCTGAAATGCTAAATTGTTCAAATGCTAAGTAAGGCAGGGCAATGGCAGTAATAATAAAGATAGAATAAATCAATCTTGACTTTAATTGAATCTAATGTATATGTTCAAGAAACATCAATGTTTGAATGGAAAAAGATGACACAATTTATTAACATAATTTAACTTTTTAACATTCATCTATGGAAATACAACAGCACAAAAGCAACACAATAATATAATGTTGTGTGCATCAAACTCAGTTAAACATTGTGGCCTGCCAGTTGGGTTATTTGGCACTATTTTTAAATTGTAGGGCTTTGTACACAGGAGTATAGTACAAAGTTCTCTGGGTATAATATATACTGTAGTTGGGTCAACACTACAGCACTATTTTTCTCTGTATAAAAAATGACCGCCCCAACTTTTATCTGATAAATTCTGAAGTTTTGACCTGGTTCACAGTTGGTAATAAATGCATTTTTACATTCACCACAGTGGCCAAATGTATATATGTTATATTTAGACACCAATCTCATGACTAGGCATTATCATTTCAACAAAAAACATAGGGCAGCTTTATTTTGCATTCTTGTGAACTCATATGGTTTCACATTGTAAAATAAGCATCATTACTTTATATGAAGACATCAGCAGATCACTATTGTGTGTGGATTTGGGGGGAATGCGAGAGATCTAAAGTAAAAAATATATCTTGTTTCCATACAGCGAATATGGGAGTAGACGGTGGCCTTATGTATGCGGGTGATTAGCACAGCTCATTAACAGATAATGCTAATGAGAGGCTAGCTCTAAACAACGCTAATTATAAGCACAAATTAGGCTCACTCGGCATTTCTATGACATTAAAATTCACACAGAACCTTTGAAGCTCCGGTTGCGGGAGCGTATATGATCCTTGTTACTTTCACTATATGTTTTCTCCTATAAGCTCGCCGTATGGGACAAAATGCCATGTCCCAAATAAAATAATTGGCTATTTTTATATGCACACCAAAGTTTTGCTTAACTGATTTCTAACTCATTTAAAAAAAAGAGCTGCTGTTGACTTTTGTTTACAAAGTTCATACTAATAAATGAATGGGCGCGTAAGTCATGGCCTCAGATCAAAGTTCAGTTTTATCAATATTGGGAGGAGAAACATTGTGATTTGTTTCATTGTTACTATGATAATACCAGGAATAAATTATAATTTAGTAATTTCCTTTGTTGTGACACTGTCTAATAGATTATCAAACTTTTATTTTGAGACCAATTTTTTCAAATCGTACTTTTCAATTCTATTCTTTTGTCACAATTGACTGTGAAAAGTCAAAATTCGTGGTTTTCTACTTCAACATAGACATTTGATTAAAAAAGGCTGAAACAAAATAATTCAACATACTTCAAATAGTAAATTAAATCTATGTTTAGAGCACAGAAACTTGAAATAATTTGAATTAACTTTCACAAACAAATTGAAGATAAAAGCTGATAAAAGACACAGTTTTTCATAGGGTCTCTATGGAGCACAAACGGTCTGTCATCTCCTTGACTCCTTGAGGCTGTTTGTTTTTTTGTCTGTAATCCTCTTCCTGATTGGCTGAGGATGAAACAAAGACACCTACAGATGCAGCAGGTCTGGAGAGCAGAATTGGACTGAAAAAATGAGTATATATCACCAGTGTTATGCTTAAGTCATGAATGTTACACAGTATGTTAAGCGAGTTTATGCAGCCGCTTTGAGAGATCCAGTGCTGTCACTAGTTGAACGTCTGAGATTACCAGATCAAAATGGATCCTTCTTGCAGCTGCAGGGTCGAAGAGTTCAAGACAGGGAGGGGGGACAGGAGAAGAGGACAAGGGACATTGATACCAACAAATTCACATTATCCTTACAATCTTACTATATTTTAGTGTAACTAACAGTGTGTTCTTGGCTGACTTTCTTTCTAGTTCATCTGTCTCCTCCTTTTTGCTCCAGAACTGAAGTTTAAATCAAAATGTGAAATGAATGACGTTGTACTTGGGTTCCCTTCCGGCTATAGCCTACCTGCTGCTGCTGCTGCTGCTGCTGCTCCTGGACATCTGTAAAAAAGAAAAAGGGAAAAAGGAGCGTTTTTGGGTCATAGTGTCCCCTCCGGTAACATGGGATCTTCTGGCGGCTGCATGTGGAACAGATTGTGTGGGGATTTGAGCCGGGACGCCTCTGTGGCAAAAGAGATTAGGCAATTAACCTCCATGTCAGTGTAATTATTAAGACACTTTAGCAATAAATGAATTAATTTCCCAAAAGGTGCGAGAGAGGGACAGTGCAAAAGGATGTGCCAAAGACAAGCTGAGGCCTGGGGCTAATCGTGAGAAACACAGAGTGACAGAAAACATGAAGGAAACGAGTGGAGCACAAGAAAAAGGAGGAAGTTGGCACCTTTTCTCTCCGAGGAAGAGAAACAAACCTGCATTTTGAGCACACATCAATTGTTCTTCAAAGTCATGAGATTGAGTCTGTGATGGAAATGATCTGTCTTCTAGTGTTCTCAGTGCCCAAAGCTTTTCCTAAGACAAGCTTCATTCATAAAAAGTACAGACAGAAGGTCTTATGCAAAATAATACACACAAACTGTGGGGGGAACAATGCAATGTTTCTACTGAAGGGTCCTTCACACATGAAGTTAATGATTGTTAATCATTGACTGAAGTTCAGGAGATGGAGCACGCCTCAACCTCCTACTCCTCCTCTTACAGCCACTCCTCCACTCTTTAACCACACCTCTAATTACCCAGAAGCCCTATTTATACAGGCCAGCATCTCTTGTTGTCTCTCCTCTCGACCCGATCGTCCCTCCCCATCTCTATCATCTTCACCTTAACACACCACCATCTGAGGAGGGGGGGTTCTGAACGGGCCGGACTGATGACGGAGCCCCCATCCTGAGTCTCTCCCCAGCAACTCTCATCGATGACATCATCATCACCATTATCAATAAACATTCTCTCGTGTTCCATAGTTGTGGCGTGGTCCTTGCTAGTGAATGTTCTAGATGATATTAGGTGTTATGTAATAACAAATACTGACATTACTGTAATTTTTGGGGTGATTTGACTTTTTTGAGTTCATTTTTAAACCCGTAGGTATTTGAGAATAACACGGATTGTGGTTTGAAATAATTTAAAGCTTTAAACTGTTTAATTAATCAGGTTTTGTATAAAGACTAATCCACAATGATACTGAAATTGCATAGAAATATAACAATAACAACATGTACTTAACAGAGTAGTATTTTTATGCTTACTTACCTTTACTTAACTGCAAATTTGGGACACAATTGTACATTTAACTCACTGGATGTTAAGAAACTTGCATTCTTACTCTGCAGTAATGGAGCAACATCCGCCATCCAAAAGGTTACACAGAGTACCTTTAGTATTTTTCTACCTTTACCTGAAGCTAAGTGGGAACCTTTAAGTAAAAGTAAATGCATTGCTTTGATAGTTTGTTAATAAAACACATTTTATCAATGAACTATGCAGCTCTTGTATTAAGACAACACACAAGTTGACTAAATTCTCTATTATTGCTCTAACATCAGTCAAATCCTGGGAGCTGTAATAGATGGACCACTTTCTTAGAGTCATGATTATGCATCCTCAAACCGGTCGATGTGTCTGTCACTACCTCGACACTCACATGGGACGGAGATGGGGGGCATCATGGGACCGGGCTGATGGATGAAGACCGGACCCACAGGAGATGGATGAGGAGCTGGGAGAAGGTAACCCCCAAAACGCTCAAGACGTCCCAGACACACTGCATCTCTCAACACTGACCTGTGGCAATAGTAATACAAATTATACAAAAGGGCGTTTATAAAGTAATATGTACACATTCAACACAAACACATTATTTTTGTAAGTTATGAGGCAATTATTCCATAAAATCCATCTTTGTATAGCCCCCATCTCTCAATAGCAGACACATCACAGGGCTGTGCAGAAATGGACACTTTGATCAAACAACTGTCAACTATAACAATTGCATAATAGTATAACTGGGTATAAATGGTTAATACATTTGTGAATGAGTGAAATAGTAAATGGTTGACTTTCTGAGTTTGTTTTTAAGTGAGTTTATTGCAAGCTTAGGGTTTGAGGTGCGCTCCAAGGTTCAAATCCTGCACAATCCACCAAATGTATGTTACCAAAACGTAACCCTTAAATCGAGGCTTAAAGGAACATGCAACGTAAGAAACTTGCTCAAAAACAAAAAACAACCAAACTCTGAGCAGTAAAAGTGAGAAGTGTTTATTAAAGTAAGGTGTAGAAATACTTCCAATAGCTGAGCAGGAGCCATGTTTTGACTGGCCCCGGCTCCCTGGATGGGTTCACATGCGCTCCCACACCGCTCTCTTAATGGTGGAATGCATTGTCGTCCTCTGGCCCTGGCTCTGGGTCCCTGGACAGGGTTCTCTACGTGAGCAGCCGATGACCTAAACATAGCAAATGTTTTCTCAATAAATACAATCTAAATTTGACCTGAATTATACTTTTTTAACAAAAAGGTTGATCTCAGTAATTTACAATAAGATGTTTAGGAATTCCAAGTTTTTGGTGCTGTAAGACTTGGCTAAAGCTAGAATAAACAGGAAATTACTTTCAGTTTATTGTCCGCTTGTCTGAATTTGTTTAAACCCACCTATTTTCGCCCTGTGCACAATGGTTGGACATACCCAAATGGCATTGCTTATTAAAAGAGGATCTTATGTTCCACATGCAGGTGTGATGCATCATTAGAAAGCTTAGGCCTTCTAGTTTCTGCAGATGTGACACATGAACACTGTCAGGGCTTCAGAACTTACACTACAGAGGCCCAAACATAAACAAAACATCCTTTTTTAGTCTCGCCTGAAAATTGTTAATTTGTAATGGTCCTGAGCATGACATACTTCATTGTGTGCATATGCTGTTCACTGTACATTATGTTTATCTTGTTGACAACAACTGTGTAAAGTTTCAGATCTCTAGGAACAGGCATTTTGGTGCTGTTGACCTTTTTGTATCAAAAAGTATATTCGGAACAAGTGATCCAAATATGTGCCAACTGTGCCAAACTGTTTTATTACAATTTTATCTCCTCTATGATCATAAAACATACATTTTGATGTTTTGTAGGCCACTAATAGCAATTATAACTGCTAAAAAAAAATATGTGAAAATGTGTAAATATGAGTTTACCCATGAATTTCCCATATAGAGGTTAAAAAAAAAGAAAAAAAAAATTAATATTTTTATTTCATTTTTGTATTGGTATAATAATACATATATCTAACGAAATGCACGTCCAAAAGGCTAATAAAATCAGAAAACGTTATGCGCAAAATCCTGCCGAGAAATCTGGCTCTTTACAGCCTTCCCAGAGCCTTACGCACGAGAATACAGAAGATTCTGTGTCAATAAGCCCTTTGTCAAATCAAAAATAAATTGATTTGATTTGATTTGATTTGTTCCGCCTATCAGGACAAAGGTCTCCTTATTGGCTAGAATAATATGTCACTCAAAGTCTCCTGCGTGCCTGTTAGCAGAAGCTAAGGGCTAAAAACAAAGATGGACGCGCGCTTCGGAAGCGCCAAATTTTTTTCCTCCGGAGGCTGTAGCAAACAAACCCGGTGACAGAAAAATTCGTGGATGGTCATTCTGTAGGTAACAGTCTAAGGAAGAGATCGATGTCAAACACTATCGTATAAGTCAAACAGGTAATGTATTATGGACGGAAAAATGCGCCGGACAAGCGCATTCTCGTCCGGCGAGAAACGAAGAAAAGTTTGTTTACTTGACAATATCTCGAAATCGGATAACTTCAGGAAAAATACAAGTGGATATTGTTTTTCAATGATTCCTTACGGACAGACTGAATACAAGGATGTACAGAATTAAAGCCGTTTCGTCCGTCATAAACAGCAAACAGGTAGGACATGCGTTTGTAAAAGTTGAGACTTTCTCACAAACTATTGGCAATTGCTTCTTGGGGCATATTATTTAATGTAAATCAATGACATATTCGTTTTGTTGAGAAAATAAGCTTTAAAATGATGTATGGCTTGCTGGTATTGACCACGGAAATAAAAGTGATGATGTAAGAGAATATTTGAGATATAGAAAATGTTCGCCGGCGGACAGGTGGGTGGTAACAGGTTAACTTCTCTGCACCTTTACAATGCGTTTTAACTTCTCTTTATGTGATGCCTTGGGTTTGGATAATGTTACATACATTATACACAGAACATATTGCATTTATGGTCTTGACACAAGTGCTGTGCATGGACAAACAGGAAACAGCGGTTTATCACAAAAGCCCTGACAAACCCTAAGTTAAAAATGATTATCTTCTATTTAAATATGTTTTTTTGCAGTATTGTTTTTGCCTGAGTCTGTAATGATCTTTTCTTGTGTATAGCTCCTCCTTAAATTGTTTTTACCTCAAGCCAAAGTGAGCCAGACCTCTTTGGAAGCCACTACTTCACAGGGTCCACTTAAACCGGCCGGTACAATTTACTTAAGGCAGTCTGGACAGTTTTGGACCGTACTGATCCACTCCAAAGTGAACCAGTCGCCATGAACACTACATAATGTGCTAGTACTGTCCATCCAAGCCTACGTATGCTTCCATTCTATTTGTATAACAACTACTGACATGCACAGGTCAACTATCGGCAAAGGTGCCTCATGGACCGAGCAGCAGGTCAGGTACAGTAGTAGTAGTACTGTAGTAGTACAGTGCAATTTCCCATCAGTTGTGGCGGAGGAGAGAGAACTAAATCCATTGAACTTTTTTTTTAAGTCAAGAGACCAATTGAGCTTACCGGTGTTTTAATGAAAAAAGCCATTAAGCAGCAAAGTGCCCCTAAGACCCACAGTTAGTTGAATAAAATGCATTTTATTCACCAACGTAAGCCTAACAAATGAGTCTGTGTCACTCAAAACCAGTCACATTTCTGTAAAGTCATTATGTTTACAGTTGGTGGCATTTAATTTCTCTGCACCAGTAACCTCTTCCCCCGTCTCCAGTGCGGGTCAATGGTGTCACGGCGCGTTCTTCCACTGTTTGACGGGCCATTTATCTCAGTTTGAAGTCGGGACTTTGACGCCTCGTGGCCCCCTTTCGGCTGTCGCTGCCTGGGACGTTGTGAACAAAGCTTTTCAGGGAGGAAACAGCAATATCGAAGAAAACGCGATGTCCTCCGGGGCAAAAACGTATTTAATTTAGTGTTTAATAGGTTGTCATAACATAGCAGCCGGCCGGTGGGAGTGATTGAATAAACCATTAGGTCCAGAGAGGAAGGGAGGGGACTCATGAATACTAAGTGTGTCTTTGAATATAACACAGGTCTGTATACAGTTGGGCAGCGAGGAAACTGTCAAGCTCTGCAACTTCATTTGTGCTTTCAACAAGGGGAAAATATTGTGCTTCACATTCAGTGCCCTTTCTCACCGACAACACACTTTACTGTTTTGTTCAGGTCCAAAAAGCAACAAAGGAATAGATTTTTAGTTTTAGCAATGTGCAGGTTCTTGCTGTACTCTATTCAATAATATGACTAATATAAATGTTGTGTTGTTACATTTGTATTGCAATTTGTATTTGACAACATGCCACTGAGTAAAAACAGATTCATTGTGCTTTATTTTGGGTAATGTGTAGAAGTACTATTAGTCCAAATATTGCAGTGCTATTCATGTCCTCCCACTTACGAAAGAGGGGGACAGTAAAGTTTATATTTATTATAGAATTTTGTTAGAATTTCAAACATGCCACTCAACTTTTGGTGTCAGTGTGGGTGAGTGTATTTATTTGGGGTTCCAGCCCAAAGGTTGAGGCAATGACCAATTCTCAAATCTCAAATCAATAGTTAATCTTGTGAGAACATTACTGACCTCGACCTAAAACATTTACACTTTACTAACTATGAAGATTTATTGACTTAATAATGAATTAATAATTATGGTGGAGAAACTAGATACAATTGTTCTAAATGTATCTAGTTATATGTTAGAGTTGAAGTTGATTCTAAGATGTACGACTCACATCCAGAAGCGGGTTCATAGCTGACGTCTGGATGAGGGCCGCTTGATCGTACATTTGTGCCCAGATACTTACCAATTTTGTAACACATTATAAAATGGTACTTACCTAATGACCTTATTCTGCCTCAAACTTTTGCCACATATCATCACTTCTGTTGTAATGGCACGGTCGGTCGAGCAGGAGCTCACTTAAGTGGAGAGCAAGGGAAAGTCTTGCCTCTAAAACATGTTATAAAGTCGACTGATTTGTGTAAAATGTCCAATGTTCATGTGAGCAACAAGTCAACACTGCACTGATTCCCTGAGCGGCCCGAAAACATCTTTTTAGTCTGTGTAGGACTTATTTTCTCTGGAGGTCGGCAGCCCTGAGTTCACTAATACAACCAGAGGAAGGATTATGTCGTAAAGCGGCGCTCAGACAGGCTTCTGGTGAACGGCCTAATGAACAGGGACGTCGATAGATCTTTTTGTCTTGAGTCAAATGCTATGTACCTCTTTAAAATGGGGGCTCTGAGGGTGTAATATGAGGGATTTGGCTACTGTTTTGTTGAGTTGTTCCCCCAACTTATGACACTGGTTGGTAATTGTTCCAGTGACTACTGTATGGCACTGTTTACAACTCTGTAAATACTGCATTTACTTGAGTATTCACATTGAATCACAGCGAGCAAACTCACCTTGAATGGATTTTATGCAAGAAGGATTTCTGACTCTCTGGCGGACTACTTACTGTGGGGATTACATTTTTTTATTTACTGGCGGAAATGGGCTTCCATGCACAGGAAATTTTTCACAAAATGAATGTAATTTCCTGTTTCCTGTGAATTTCAGATTTCTCAAGTCTTTATTTGTTACAATAACATCTGGGCACACAACTGCAGGTGTGAATGCTGTTGATCATTTGTGTCTGTGGTTCCTGAGTAGATGACGTTAACCACAGCGAGAGATGGATAGCCTTTTGGGACACTGTGTCCTGCAGCAAAGATTAGAGAAGGAAGACGAGTATAGAGTCAGTGCAGAGTCAGACAATGAGAGAAAAGAGAGAAAACTGCATGAAATGAGATGCAGACCCTGAGAAGCACAAGCGACAAGTCAGACGGGAGACAAAAAGCAGAGGGCATGCGAAGGGAAAGAGCCGAGGAGGCATGTCTGAGTGTAAGGGGAAAAGTGTTTAAATGAGAATTCCTGCAATGATTTAGTTTTTCTAATTTTTCTAGATCCTTTGATACAAGACCGTGTTTAATATTTTGTCCCTCACGTGACATGAACATTAACATCATTATATTAAGATTATAAATCAGATGTAAGGCCCAGACTGTTACTTGAGTACCGTATTTTCCGCACTATAAATTGCACCGGAGTATAAGTCACACCAGCCAAAAAAATGCATAATAGAGAAGAAAAAACATATATAAGTTGCACTGGAGTATAAAATGCAGTTGCAAGTGTGAAAATAACAAATAATATCACATTTAAGTTGTTCCGGAGTATTAATATTAGTATATAAGTATAAGTCGCACCCCAGCCAAAACTATGAAAAAGGGTGCAACTTATAGTCCGGAAATACGGTAATAATTTCTCTACGTGAGTAATTTCTTGGACCACTACATTATACTTCTATTTGAGTGATATTATTTTGAAGTAACATCACTCTTACTTGAGTAAACATGTTTTAATACTCTACCCACCTTTGCTCTTTGATGTATAGAACATGTTAGTGTTATTAGGGCCCGGTATTGCCCAGTACCTCACAATACGACACGTATCCTGATACTGCGTCCACGACACGATACAATGATACAAATCTCTGTGAGTTGTGTAGGTTCCTTATAAGGTTATTTATCTTTGAAAAGAAAACTCAGAAAAATCTTGCATTTTTTTCAAACCAATCTGATAAATCCATGACCTTTAACCTGTTCAGCCCAGAGCATATGAGTACCTTTGTATTGGTATCCATGACAGTGATGTGTGCGTGGGCCAATCTTTGACGCCCTCCGTTGGACTAACAAGGGCAGTGCGATGGATGTGAGCGCCTCTAACTTACATAACGCAATCATGAGCTCACAAGACGAATTATGCAGCAAAGTGTATGAGACAAGCCTACTGGAGATCCATTCATCAGCCCACGTTCATATATTAATAACTGCAGTGAGTTATTAGGCAGCGGAGCATAACAAAACACTGCCCAAAAACTGGAGCGACTAAACACAGAGCGAGAATAGAGACAAAGAGAGTCCGAGATCTAAGCCAGGACCAGTTATTTTTCCCAACACTGACCATGACCATGAAGATATAAACCACAGCCACACATACACAAAGTCTCTGCAGTATACAGCCATGTTTTAACTAGTTCTCTTCGGAGAAGTTTGGGGCACTCTGCAAGTGTCTCTGCTCTTTGTAAGTGAACCGTGCTGGTCTATTTAAGCCAGGCATGTCCAAACTAGGGCCCGGGGGCCAAATGCGGCCCTCAGACCAATTTTTGTTGGCCCTCCAGCTTCCTACTATGTCGGTCCAAACAACAAAAACTAGTACTTTTTACTGCGACAGTGAGAAAATTCAGGCTTATTGATTGTTATACCAACCTAATATTAATGTTCCAAGTCTAATTAAAGGTGTGGAGGCTCATTGCAATTACGTAAAATGCAGAATTTCGAATGATTCACTTTGTCATTCAACAAATTCGACATTGTCAAGTTGTTTGTGGCCCTCTGCCCCGTTTAAGTTTCAAAATGCGGCCCTTGGTGAAAAAAGTTTGGACACCCCTGGTTTAAGCAATCCAAAGTGGGCCATCACACAAAACAATCTAGCTTGCTTTCAGCTCCCGGGACACTTTTGAACGAGATGATAAGAGACAATGCAGAAAGAAATGGAAACAAGATGGTAAAAAGCAGACATAAACACAGAATAATCATTTCTCACCACCTACTGTTTTGATCCGGTGAGAAACCACCTCCAGTGAATGCAACTTTATTTTGACAAACCGACAGACTTAGCAAAAGTAAGCTAGCGCGCAGTTCTGCGTTGAGATCGATTCCCTTAAGATTCCAGTGCATAACGCAACTAACATTATACATTACGTAAAGAGACTTGAAAACAGTGAAATCGGGCATGATTAAAAATATATTAAAATTTTAAAAAATCCAGACGACTAAAACTGATTCTTTTTCTACATGATTAAAAAGTATAATTTAGGTACAATTTATTTATTTAAGTTACCTGGAACTTAAAGCTAAATTGGATTCTGTGGTGTTTTTTATATTACTTTTGACACTATAGCTTTGCATTTCTTTTGGCACAACTGAGCAGAATTGATGTCACTGTAAAGAGAATCGCTGCAGCGGAGAAAAAAAAGCACCTCCTTGGACAAAATAATTAAAAAGAATCACACAAATTGAACTCCAGATCCTCTGAATCAATCAAAGTGTCTTGTATGTGGAATTAAATGTACATTAAACTGGGCCATGTTTTGAAGTGTTTAAAAATAGCCACACTTTTCTCTTACTTAGGCCATCTTGTTTTTACATGGTTTTAACACAAAAATGTATAATTCATCATGTAAATAATCTGGAACAAACAAACTCTTCTCTTAGATCCCATGAGGCCGAGGGTCTAACGAGTTTGCTCCATTAAATATTCAGAAATTAATACTGTCTCACTGTCTGGACAAGTCATGTGACCAGTTTTTTTTTTTTAATATATGTTTTTATTGAAATTGACTAGAATTCCAATCCTCACAGCATATTAACTGTGTTAAATAGTAATTGAAAGTAATATTCAGCACTGCTACAAGTACTGCTACAGAAAATGGTTTATACCCTGAAAACCCTGAAAATATTTTGATCTCAGGAGATACTTGGAGTAGTTTGTTTAATCCTGGTAAAGAACTGTAGTAGACCTGGTTTAGCCCTAATTCACAAATAGTTTGGATATATCTGGCTTATATCTGGTGTTATAGGGCAAAGGGGTCCGTAAGTAGTCCTTGGTGTGTTTGAGAACCACTGATACAGCATATTAATAACTGATTAATGGGTGATGGTGGTGTAGTGGTTAATTAACATCCAACAGAAGGGTCGGTGGTTTGAACGTCACTGTATTTTTGAAGTGTTGATGGGTAAGCCACTTCACCCTCAATCAAAATAAAAAGGACAGCTACATTCGAGGGGAAAGAGTTACCTTCTCCTCTTCATACGTCCCGAGTTTGGGTTTCATAGAACTACTTCCCGAGGTGCTGTGGCTCGTCTAATCTCTCTCTTTCTGCTGTTAGGAGCTGACAGACGCTGAATGGGCTGTGGACCTCGGTTTGGAGCAATCACTGGCCCATTTCACACCCTGCTGCTCCCCTCATCTGAAGCTCGGGACCCGGGGGAGCCTCTCAGCACCTCACAGGGGCCAAGACCTGACCAAGACCTGACGTAAAACATGAGATGGAGGCTCTGGTATGAGGGCAGATGAATAGGAAAGTGGATTTGAAGATGCCGATTGTAACTTAGTAGAAGATATTGAGAAGTTATTGGAGTTTGACAAGACAAATCAAGAGCTCTAACAAATAAAAGATGAAGATTGAACAATGGCAGTGAGATGGAAGTAGTGTCACTTAGTTTATATCATTTTTAGCCTTTTTATGCCTGTGCGGTGTCTTAATATGAACCCAACAATTGACCAGACCTGTCATTGTCATTATGCAAGACATTTCATCCACTATATGTTTATTTTGTGTGATTGTAATTAAAAAAAAAAATTATAATTTCAAATCATTGACATCCGCTCGAAGGGGAGCCCAGGCAAGGCTATATTGTGAGATCGATAGCCAACTCTGACAATTTGCTAATGTCTCTCGCCACTCTTCACTTTACTTATGGCTCCATTTAAAAGAGACATATCGACTTGAAGAATTGTCTTGTGAGAGATTTTATAGTTGCGTTGGTTCTTACAGTCATAATCAGCTTACGTCCAGTCTGAATTGGATTTGGATTGATTCTTGCATGTTTGAGTGATCCATGATTGTCCTGCGTTTGAAGCTTGAAATCTGTTCGCTGTGGGACAAACTCAGTCCTCACTTTCCTGATGTATTTCATCTTAATTATTCACTGCGGTGAGTTTATATGTGCGTTTGCAGAAAACAACTTTCAAAGGCCAAAGTGACAACTAGTGCTAACAGAGCACCAGTGTTACTTACTGCAAACAGCCCACAGTGGTCTTGTTTTGACCCTAGAGCAACGTTTTTGATAAATCTGTCCTCTGGAAAGACACTTTATGCAGTACATGAAAAAATTGGGTACATCTACCATTTCATTTCTTCTGTCCCATTGGTTATATCAGGAGGACAGTGCATGTCACGTCATGGGATACAGCTTCTGTTAAAAGTCTAAAAGAATATAAATAAATTAGCAAATGCTTCTCTATAAGAGTTTTTTTTTAAAAGACCATTTCATAAATGTATTTGCAAATGCTTGTATTAAACAACACTTTGAATTGAGATTTGAGCATAAATTTACACACACTTAATTAATTGATTAACAATAATAAAAACTTGACTTTATTAAAACTGGATTAATTTACAAATCCTTTCAGAAAATACTTTTGCAGGATGTATTTACCATCTGCGATTAACTCCACCAGAAAACTAATGCACCTTGAAATCATTTGACATCAATAGCATATTGTGTTACAAACAAAATCAATATGATGTGATCGCTCGACCAGAAAAATGTTATATAAGAATTGTTTTTAATTCATTCCAATATTTAGTGTGTATTTATAGCCACAAAAGCACAGCCTATTTTCAGAAACTCGATTGCTGAAATAGGAGGCTCAGACATAGTTCCTTTGCAGCCCAGCCACATGGAAACGGCCCTTAATGAACAATCAGCATCGTGTGGGTAAAATGCAGCAGGAACCAACACGGGCGATAAATGACAATCTTGTGGTTGATAAAACCACCGCAGCTTCTGTAATGATGTCCATTTTTGTCCAATCACCACACACTTTCCCTGTCGCTTTTTAATGTCCACTACCCATCAACCTTTGCGCCCCTGATCGCGCTTGATGTGTCAAAGCGAGATTTTCTATTACCTCGTTTGCGGTGGCAGCCAATCTTAATATGCCCCCCTTTAATTTGTGGCCATTTCTGTCCTTGCCATTGGTGCATACTGCATGGGGCCTGTCCCATATTGTTAAAGGACATCAAGAGGCCGCCCATGCTCTCCGTCCCAAACAAATAAAGGTCAAGTAATCAGGCGCGTGGAGGGACAGCTCATTTGTCATCCAGTGATAAATGCGTCAGTGGCTAATCTGAGGTGCAGGACCTCGCCACGCCACCGGGACACAAAGGTTAACCCATTCACAGTGATAGGCGAGGGACAGGGCCAGAGACAGTGACAGGGCCGGTGACAGGGCCGGTGACAGGGCCGCTGACACCCAGAGGAGCCAGAGGAAGGAAAGGACAGGAAAAGTAGGATTATCAACAACAACAACAACAACAAAATATATATATATATATATATATATATATATACACACATATATATAGGGTCGATATTTCAGGATTTGCCATTGATAATAGTTTTTGATAAAAAGTTTCATAATTAGATCCAGAAATTGCTAATTAGTTTGATTCCCTCAGTCGTCCAAATTGAATTCTGTCAACTGGACAAAGGTTTTAAGAGTGAATACTAACCCTAACCCTAACCCACTGCTCATCATAGTGTTTTTTTCAGTTCTTCTCAATTTGTGCCTGTTGTTTTAATGGCTACCTGCTCCGTCTTGAATTGTTGTGTCTGATCGAGAGGTTTAAACTTGCACAAACTTCCTGAGCTGAACTCGGAAGCCAAGGTGATGCTGTATTGGCCCAATTACAAACACTATTGATCCTTTATGCTGCAGCTCCACATTCACACAAACATGCAGCCCCTGTGCTAGCCTCTAGCTTCATTAGCATATCGCACACCTTTAATTAGGCCTGACGTGACTGGCTACTGACACGGCACAATATGTCTAATACTAGGTCACAAACTGCAGACTAAGCACAAGCACGTAAAGAAGCTGAATCAGTGATAAAATGACAAACAACATGTCGCAAATGAGCAACGATTGGTGGATGAATTCAGATTGAGAGCAGGGGACCAGACCTTGGGACGTAGAAAAGCAAGGTAGTCAATAAACATCTTTTTTTCGACTGTGTTTTGAGACAGGTTTACAAGGCCAAGAACTAAACCGCCATGAATTTATGTATTCACTATAACTCAATTAGGCTACATTTTCAATTTTCTGCAGATCCCACAGATTTCTCAGAGTGTGATGGTTCTTCAGAGTCCACCAGACACCATTTACACTCTATATTTTGGATAACAGGCCTTGTATGTAATGTATTGAAACCCAGGAATTAAGATTAAGGTGTCGTAGTTCTTCGTAATTCTCACAATTCCCAATGACACATGTGGAGAACAGAACTGTATGCACGTGTTGTAACTCTAAATGATGACTTTTCTACCATCAGACTGTTAATTGACTCCTTGGATGCTTAAAGATTTGTCTTGACTGGCAAGTGGACTACTCTTGAAGACAGTGGGATGTTCTTGGTCGACAAAAGACATTTCCTTTGTGTTGATCAGTCGACTTAAAGGGATTCAGACGTAATACTAGAAGAGCTCTCAGAAGAATTTCCATAATCTCACCCAAAATGCACACAAATGGCCATGATATTATGTATATTCACTCGATAATCATTTTCCATGCAAAAAAGATCTGGGGAAACTGCACATTCATATGAAAAATGGCAGAGTAAATGGATCAGCCACTCCATAAATTCTAGATATCTCACTCTGTGTCCTCAGATCATATAAATCTGTATAATCCCAACAAGTCTAGTCGACTAATAATTTGACCACTAATCGTGCTTACAGTCCTCACAGTTCTTACAGTCCTCACAGTTCTTACAGTCCTCACAGTTCTTACAGTCCTTACAGTTCTTACAGTCCTCACAGTTCTTACAGTGCTTAGTCCATACAGTCCTTACAGTTCTTACAGTTCTTACAGTCCTCACAGTTCTTACAGTCCTCACAGTCCTTACAGTTCTTACAGTTCTTACAGTTCTTACAGTCCTTACAGTTCTTACAGTCCTCACAGTTCTTACAGTCCTCACAGTTCTTACAGTCCTCACAGTTCTTACAGTGCTTAGTCCATACAGTCCTTACAGTTCTTACAGTTCTTACAGTCCTCACAGTTCTTACAGTCCTCACAGTTCTTACAGTCCTTACAGTTCTTACAGTCCTCACAGTTCTTACAGTCCTCACAGTTCTTACAGTCCTCACAGTTCTTACAGTGCTTAGTCCATACAGTCCTTGCAGTTCTTACAATTCTTACAGTTCTTACAGTTCTTACAGTCCTTACAGTCCTCACAGTTCTTACAGTCCTCACAGTTCTTACAGTGCTTAGTCCATACAGTCCTTACAGTTCTTACAATTCTTACAGTTCTTACAGTCCATACAGTCCTCACAGTTCTTACAGTGCTTAGTCCATACAGTCCTCACAGTTCTTACAGTCCTCACAGTTCTTACAGTCCTCACAGTTCTTACAGTGCTTAGTCCATACAGTCCTTACAGTTCTTACAGTCCTCACAGTTCTTACAGTCCTTACAGTTCTTACAGTCCTTACAGTTCTTACAGTCCTCACAGTTCTTACAGTCCTCACAGTTCTTACAGTGCTTAGTCCATACAGTCCTCACAGTTCTTACAGTCCTCACAGTTCTTACAGTGCTTAGTCCATACAGTCCTCACAGTTCTTACAGTCCTCACAGTTCTTACAGTGCTTAGTCCATACATTCCTTACAGTTCTTACAGTCCTCACAGTTCTTACAGTCCTCACAGTTCTTACAGTGCTTAGTCCATACAGTCCTTACAGTTCTTACAGTCCTCACAGTTCTTACAGTCCTCACAGTTCTTACAGTGCTTAGTCCATACAGTCCTTACAGTTCTTACAGTCCTCACAGTTCTTACAGTCCTCACAGTTCTTACAGTGCTTAGTCCATACAGTCCTTACAGTTCTTACAGTCCTCACAGTTCTTACAGTCCTCACAGTTCTTACAGTGCTTAGTCCATACAGTCCTTACAGTTCTTACAGTTCTTACAGTTCTTACAGTTCTTACAGTCCTTACAGTTCTTACAGTTCTTACAGTCCTTTCACTGCTTATAGTTCTTACAGTTCTTACAGTTCTTACAGTCCTTACAGTCCTCACAGTTCTTACAGTCCTCACAGTTCTTACAGTGCTTAGTCCATACAGTCCTTACAGTTCTTACAGTTCTTACAGTTTTTACAGTCCTTACAGTCCTCACAGTTCTTACAGTCCTCACAGTTCTTACAGTCCTTACAGTCCATACAGCCCTCACAGTTCTTACAGTCCTTACAGTCCTTACAGTTCTTACAGTTCTTACAGTCCTTACAGTCCATACAGCCCTCACAGTTCTTACAGTCCTTACAGTCCATACAGTCCTTACAGTCCATACAGCCCTCACAGTTCTTACAGTCCTCACAGTTCTTACAGTCCTCACAGTTCTTACAGTTCTTACAGTTCTTACAGTTCTTACAGTCATTTCACTGCTTATAGTGCTTATAACAGTTAACAATTGTAAACAAAATATCCTCTCTAAATGGTGAAAGGTCTTCAAAAAGTTGCCTATAACATGAAGATGAAACTCATGAATATTTTATAAACACCACATAATTGGTGCAGTTTGGAGGTAATTTATGACCTTGAGAAATGTTAAGCACCATTGACTTACATTTAGGTTCCATGTCCAGAGAACAGAAACTTTCAAGTCGTCTAATGACATTTGGGCTGTCCCGCCCGCCACAGTCCTCCATACCATTACCTCCTCTGCTGGGCTAATTGTAGCAATAATGACTTTGGCACGGGGAGCTTCCAGTCCTTCTCCAAAACGCTCTCCCCTTCTGTAAGTGCTGTGCGCAGCGGGCGGAGAGAGGAGGGGGGCTAGTCCTTGATTGACAAAGCAGTAATTATCTAATGATGGGACGGGGGCGAGTGGGGCACCTGTGTGGTCACGGCTGCTCCAATTACCTTCTGCTGCCCCCCCTGCTCCGTGATCAGCCAATCTGTGAACGCTAATGACCGCTAACAAGACAAGCCTGACGGTACATCCCGACGAAATGCACTGGACCGTAAGGCGAGACCATCTAAATTCTACTCAAGTAAGAGTTTTGTGAATGGGTATTATGTGAAAGGCCTGGGTGAACAGTCCAGCACACACAACATCTGCATTTTCTGCTCCCTTTGTAACTAGATGTGGGGAAAGTACTTCTTGAGCAATCTGTAGTTATCAGTTTTATTCAACTTTTCACTTTTAGATTAAATAACGTTATTCTTTATTATTAAATACACTACAATTTGCGTATTGAGAAACTAATTTAGGTTGTAAGATAAAAAAGGGTGGTTGTAATGTTAAAAAGTGAGGATTTAATGTAATAAAGTGAGATTGTAATGTAATAAAGTGAGATTGTAACGTATTAAAGTGAAATTGTAATGTAATAAAGTGAGATTGTAACGTATTAAAGTGAAATTGTAACGTAATAAAGTGAGATTGTAACGTATTAAAGTGAAATTGTAATGTAATAAAGTGAGATTGTAACGTATTAAAGTGAAATTGTAACGTAATAAAGTGAAATTGTAACGTAATAAAGTGAGATTGTAACATAATAAAGTGAGATTGTAACATAATAAAGTGAGATTGTAATGTAATAAAGTGAAATTGTAACGTAATAAAGTGAGATTGTAATATAATAAAGTGAGATTGTAACGTATTAAAGTGAAATTGTAACGTAATAAAGTGAGATTGTAACATAATAAAGTGAGATTGTAACATAATAAAGTGAGATTGTAATGTAATAAAGTGAGATTGTAATGTAATAAAGTGAAATTGTAACATAATAAAGTGAGATTGTAACGTAATAAAGTGAGATTGTAACATAATAAAGTGAGATTGTAACGTAATAAAGTGAGATTGTAATGTAATAAAGTGAGATTGTAATGTAATAAAGTGAAATTGTGACGTATTAAAGTGAGATTGTAACGTAATAAAGTGAGATTGTAACATAATAAAGTGAGATTGTAACGTAATAAAGTGAGATTGTAACATAATAAAGTGAGATTGTAACATAATAAAGTGAGATTGTAATGTAATAAAGTGAGATTGTAACATAATAAAGTGAGATTGTAACATAATAAAGTGAGATTGTAACATAATAAAGTGAGATTGTAACATAATAAAGTGAGATTGTAACGTAATGAAGTGAGATTGTAACATAATAAAGTGAGATTGTAACGTAATAAAGTGAGATTGTAACATAATAAAGTGAGATTGTAACATAATAAAGTGAGATTGTAATGTAATAAAGTGAGATTGTAATGTAATAAAGTGAGATTGTAACGTATTAAAGTGAAATTGTAACGTAATAAAGTGAGATTGTAACGTATTAAAGTGAAATTGTAACGTAATAAAGTGAAATTGTAACGTAATAAAGTGAGATTGTAACATAATAAAGTGAGATTGTAACATAATAAAGTGAGATTGTAATGTAATAAAGTGAAATTGTAACGTAATAAAGTGAAATTGTAACATAATAAAGTGAGATTGTAACGTATTAAAGTGAAATTGTAACGTAATAAAGTGAGATTGTAACGTAATAAAGTGAGATTGTAATGTAATAAAGTGAGATTGTAATGTAATAAAGTGAAATTGTAACATAATAAAGTGAGATTGTAACATAATAAAGTGAGATTGTAACGTATTAAAGTGAAATTGTAACGTAATAAAGTGAGATTGTAACGTATTAAAGTGAAATTGTAACATAATAAAGTGAGATTGTAACATAATAAAGTGAGATTGTAATGTAATAAAGTGAGATTGTAATGTAATAAAGTGAAATTGTAACATAATAAAGTGAGATTGTAACATAATAAAGTGAGATTGTAACGTATTAAAGTGAAATTGTAACGTAATAAAGTGAGATTGTAACGTATTAAAGTGAAATTGTAACATAATAAAGTGAGATTGTAACATAATAAAGTGAGATTGTAATGTAATAAAGTGAGATTGTAATGTAATAAAGTGAAATTGTAACATAATAAAGTGAGATTGTAACGTAATAAAGTGAGATTGTAATGTAATAAAGTGAGATTGTAATGTAATAAAGTGAGATTGTAACGTATTAAAGTGAGATTGTAACATAATAAAGTGAGATTGTAACGTAATAAAGTGAGATTGTAATGTAATAAAGTGAGATTGTAACATAATAAAGTGAGATTGTAACATAATAAAGTGAGATTGTAATGTAATAAAGTGAGATTGTAATGTAATAAAGTGAAATTGTAACATAATAAAGTGAGATTGTAACGTAATAAAGTGAGATTGTAATGTAATAAAGTGAGATTGTAATGTAATAAAGTGAGATTGTAACGTATTAAAGTGAGATTGTAACATAATAAAGTGAGATTGTAACGTAATAAAGTGAGATTGTAATGTAATAAAGTGAGATTGTAACATAATAAAGTGAGATTGTAACATAATAAAGTGAGATTGTAATGTAATAAAGTGAGATTGTAACATAATAAAGTGAGATTGTAATGTAATAAAGTGAGATTGTAATGTAATAAAGTGAGATTGTAACGTAATAAAGTGAGATTGTAACATAATAAAGTGAGATTGTAATGTAATAAAGTGAGATTGTAATGTAATAAAGTGAGATTGTAACGTAATAAAGTGAGATTGTAACATAATAAAGTGAGATTGTAACGTAATGAAGTGAGATTGTAACATAATAAAGTGAGATTGTAACATAATAAAGTGAGATTGTAACGTAATGAAGTGAGATTGTAACATAATAAAGTGAGATTGTAACGTAATAAAGTGAGATTGTAACGTATTAAAGTGAAATTGTAACGTAATAAAGTGAGATTGTAATGTAATAAAGTGAGATTGTAACATAAGATAAGATAATGTAATAAAGTGAGATTGTAACGTAATGAAGTGAGATTGTAACGTATTAAAGTGAGATTGTAACGTAATAAAGTGAAATTGTAACGTTATAAAGTGAGATTGTAATGTAATAAAGTGAAATTGTAACGTATTAAAGTGAAATTGTAACGTATTAAAGTGAAATTGTAACGTAATAAAGTGAGATTGTAACGTAATAAAGTGAGATTGTAACGTAATAAAGTGAGATTGTAACGTAATAAAGTGAGATTGTAACGTAATGAAGTGAGATTGTAACATAATAAAGTGAGATTGTAACGTAATAAAGTGAGATTGTAACGTAATAAAGTGAGATTGTAATGTAATAAAGTGAAATTGTAACGTATTAAAGTGAAATTGTAACGTAATGAAGTGAGATTGTAACTTTAAAAAACAGGTATAAATAATGACTCAAAAGTTTCATTATTTTTGATGTAACAAACAAAGAGCACTAGAGCATTTCTATTAAATACATGGCAAATAATACATGACATTTTACAAATAATGGCATTTTGATTTATTTCAGTTTTGAATCATCAAAAACCCTTGGGTCATTAGTAGACGGGGGGATGAACCTGCAGCGCACGGACCGACCGTAGCAGAGCAGTGAAAGGAGTGCGCTATCATCACATTCTTCTATATGTGTGAGAAGAGAGAACTGGAGGGTTTGTGGTTTGATTCTTGTCTCCAACGGGCAAGAAGAGTTTATCAATATTCCAGGTACAGTGTCAAAAGTGATTAGAAAGGCAAGTATATGAAGCAGGAGTTCACTTTATGAATTTTCTTGCCTCAACCAGGCCTATTTTTTTTGTTGATGGTGGTAATAAATCGAGACAGTCAAAAACATGGAATCCTACGTTTGCCTATTTGAGAAAACAAAATGTTAAAAAGTTCGTTATCCTAATACATACTAATAAAGTACCAATAGAGTCCAGGTCTAAAATTGAGTTAAATCACTTAAAAGTGCCTCTGACAGATTGGACCACACAATGAAATAAAATGCAGCTAAGTTTTATATATTGAAAATGTTTATGTTTATAATTCCACTTCCTGTTTGTAATTGAAGACATCACACAACACTGGGCTAAACTCATCTGATGTCACAATTTTATTTGATTTGATGAATGAAAATATACAAGTGCACCTTTATTTTGTTGAATTATGTTTGGACTGTCAAAAAAAGTAGTTTCTTTTGTGTAAATTATGCATAAACTTAATTTTCTTGTTGTTGTTGTCTTTAAAAAAAAATTAAAACCTGTTATACGCACGTTAGATATTGCTACAGTTGTTACTTTTGCTACTAAACTGCACATTTTTTGACTGTTTTTCTATTTTAGTGCAAACTTGGGTAATTTAGAAATATGTGTTCTAGTCTAAAACTGTGTGCTGATGATTAGATTTTTTAAAAACCCCAAATAGGTTGAAAAATCTCATTTACTGTTTTACACCTTTTTGATTCGAGTCGTGTTTTTCTCCAGATGTAAAAAGCACTGCCCGTCTCTATGGCAATGATGGACACTGTTTCTATGGTGACAGTTCCCATCACATCAGCGGTGACCGAGCGACATCATCAATCTCAATGTCTCCCCGTATCCCATAATCCCTCTCTACCTGGTCTCCGTGGTGACAGGAGAAAATGAACCCTGTCAAAATAAAGGCAGTCGGATTTGAAGCGCTGAGCTGTGATTGGCTGACAGCATTTTGTTGTTTAAATGTCAACGCGAGGAAGATGCAGCAGATAGTTTGTTGTGGCGCCGCTGCTGCCGACCGGATAAGAAAAGTCGATAGGTTTAAGGGGCGTTTTGGTCCGAGGAAAGTGTCGGCCATGTTGTTTTGTTGTCTTCCATCTCTCAGTGAAGGCGAGTGAAACATGAAGACTGGAGCAGGATTGGACATTTAAAGTTTACTTTGAAAATGTCAAACACAACTTGAACTAGTGATTGGAAAGTATGATACGCATTGAAATATTGTGCATGTAATGTTTTTGCAATTACAATATAGGACTGAAGTAGTAGTCTGTCTTGTTGTGTCTTTGTATGTCATGTGAATACAATATTACACTTACAAGCAGATAACTTACAACTGTCACATTGTATACCGGTAATTATATATAGGGTTACTGTAACAAAGTGAAATATTGTGCTTATACATGTACCTAAGAAAAAGGCTCATGGTAAATCCCATATGCCTGTCCAAAAAAAGTGTGTTAAACTAACCAAATACAGTAGGTACAGTATTTAAACCCGACTGATGCAGCGAGTGGCTTCTCATTTCTGAAACAACCATGTGGAAAGACAAATCCCGTGGTCATGGCAAAGATGTGAGTGTCTTTGAGAAGGGTCAAATCATTGGCATCGAGCAGAGAAAACATCTAAGGAGAAGCAGAAACTAATGTACTACAGATGAGTGTTGACCCCCAGAGAGAGTGTTTGGGACGAGCTGGACAAGGCTTTGTGCAGTGGTCATCATCAATACCAGATCTGTGTGAGGAATAATGCAATGCTGGAATTAAATTAATCTTTTAATATTGCAGAAGCTTATTGAAAATGCCTGCTGTAATCAAAGCTAAAGGCGATCCTATGAAATATTAGAGTGTGTGGCCCTTTTTCTCTGCGGCGACTGTATTTCCCCAATGTGTTTATGTACCGATAATACCTTTTTATTGTGGTACTGTATTCCCATAAGTAAGCGTTCAAAAAATAACTGAAATATTTGTGTTGTCAAGACGGTTTAAGCTAAAGGATCTGTTAAGGCCACATGAGTTAATACTTGACTATCTCTGTAAAAAAGTCTGTTTGATCAGATATTGTATATTCAGTCGATGTAATGAAGTTAACAGTGGAAAGTATAGTTTGTTTTTGACATCTTGCTGCGGTGCCGCTACTATTTTTTGTACGTTGTGAATGTTTTGTTGTTCGAGTGCTAGCAACGCTGTAATACGGCAATTTTGTCTGCACTGTTCTGGTGCGTAAGCCAGTGTAACACCGGAATAACACATTGACACGGCCTAATTTGAAGTTTACAGTTTTGAACAGAAATAATGAAGCCCTTTTTTCCATTTGAAGTATTATGTGCTCTATTAACCTGGTTTCAATACAAAGAAACATTTTGACTTTACTTTAATAGCTTGCCAATGTCATATGTGACCAGAAATTAATGAAAACAAAATAATCAAACAAAAGAAAGGAATAAAAAGAGAGATGGGTTAAGTTACCCTCTTGTCTCTACTGAGAGTTCTGATCCGAACGTTAATAGACTTCTCTGCTCTGCCCCGTGTCACTCTGAGCCGGATGATGAGAACACAGAGGCCATGGATTGTGTGGCTCATCAGACGCCCCCATGACCCTGCCTGACCCTGCCTGACCCCGCCTGACCCAGGGCACCAGGGTCCAGGAGTTTAGGGGTGCAGGTTACAAAAGCATTTATGTGTCAGACACATAAACACAGCAGCATTTATAAGAATCACACCAAGACTGAAAAGTTTGAATTGTTTAACTGTTCTCGGCGGCTTGATGCCAAATTAGCTATATTAGCTGAGGTATATTTAAGTGTTGAAGATTACAGTATTCACTATACTCTAAGGCTGGGTTGGGCAATTATTTTCCTCCGAGGACCATATTCGAGTCCAGGCAAGTAGCGGAGGGCCGGCCCGCGATCATTGGTGTGAAAAAAATAATAATTAAAAAAATTAAATAGCAATTAAAATATCACTTTTCTGTCAAATATAGGCTATTGAAACTATTATTTAATTAATTTCGCATCATTTTTATTAAGGATACAAGTGCAGACAGATGCCTAAGGGCAAATATATATAAATATATATATATATATATATATATATATATATTTAAAAAATATATATATATATTTCTTGGCATGTTTGGCGGGCCGGATTATAAAGACAAACGGGCCGTGTGTGGCCCGCGGGCCGTAGTTTGCCCAGCCCTGCTCTAAGGGGTATGCGTGCACTTACTGAAGGATGCTTGGAATGATTTAAGGTTCCCAAATAAGGTGAAAATGTATTGTATTTGAATGTAGAATTAGTTTTGTTCTTCGCACCAAATGTTCAGTTCTTTAGAAACATTATGGAGCATTTTGGACATATACTATAGTAAACAGAGTTAGGTACTGGCAAATAGTCCAAAAATGTTTTTTTTTTAAATCCTTTAACTTCATTGTAGAAAGTATTGACAATAAATGCATCAACATACGGTGAAAGTGGCCCTGTTACTGCTACAGCCAGAGCCATGTGTCCTCGTGTAGGGCCGGCTCTAACCTTTATGCCTTTCATATTCTCAAGGAAGAAACCACAAGCCTAAAAACACATGTGTATTCACAACCAAGAAACCACACATATGTTTGTATTAGTACATGTGAAAATGTATATTTTTAAAATTCGTATTCTCTTGATGAAGAATGCCCCCTTTTCCGGAGGAGCTGATCCTCATCTCAACAACATCCACTGCAAACACAGACACAAAAGAATGTACAACATGTATTTAAGGCAGATAAATGTACATAAGGTCAGACTTTACAACAAACACTGTTAGCCCTGAACACGTGTAACTGTCATACCCATGTGCAATACTGACTTAACCATGTGCAATACTGACTTAACCATGTGCAATACTGACTTAATCATGTGCAATACTGACTTAACTGAAATTACTGTCATACTTTACGCAATGTCATATTCATGTGCATAGAACTACTGTAAATAAGAGTGTTTACTTTACCACTATGATTAGTATTATTTTGTCCTATGTTAGCTTATTTTTATCTTTTTATTTTATTTCAGATTTATTTATTTTAATTTTTAATTTTATTTTTTTTTCTTCTCTATTCCTTATTAAGAATATGAGAGGTTCTGTACATAGGAGTTTTGTTTATAAGAGTTTTTTTTCTATTAAGAGTGTTATCTGTTCCTTTCTTCTGTATCTACTTGCGTTGCAGCCCCGAAATTTCCCCATGTGGGGACAAATAAAGGCATATCTTATCTTATCTTATTAATTGACTGCTTCCTGTCTATCACGACTGTCACTTCAGTTGTAGGCAGTTTTTTTCTCGCCTTCAATTCTTTTACCCAGACTCACCTCCGAGATGAATCTGTCCTGCAGCCGGAGGGAAAGGGTGAGGGGGGGAGTGGGAGGTGTTGTTTATTAGCTCAAATCCTCCTCAGATGAGACATTGTGCTCTTCCAGTGCCACAGGACTAATCCAGGCTCAAATCCTCCAGTGCTGCCCAGAAATGCACACCCCAAATCCTGTCCCTCCAAGACATAATCTGGACACTCGGGACAGGTCTCCCAAACCCTGAGCAGAGCAATATAGAATAGGTTTGTTTTTGTCTCTCAGTTGGGATGCAGCTTCATGCTTTGGGCAACATTTTGAGGACAGTTCACAGTTTCAAAAGATACAATATATTCTTTTAAATTGTTAATAACCATGGCAACACATTTTTTTAAACCCTTCTGAAACCCTTGGGTAGACATTGGTTTTCCTTGTGTAATTCATCAGTAGTGACTATTTAGCCAATAACAGCTTACTCCTGTATAAGTTCTGTAAAGGTCTGATTTAGATTTTAGCAGTGACGTAATAAGGCAATCAATTATTTTTCCAATTAACAGAAAGCATTTGCAACTGTTTCATCATAGTCTTCAATAAAAGAAACGTAATAATTTGCATAGTCTAAGACGGGGGTGTTTAAAATGAGGACATTAAACTAGCTCAGACCTTTATTTAGGCTTTGAAATGGTTTGATAATGAGCTTTTAAAGGCAGATTTGTCACATTTGCAGTAAATTGGCAATTTGGGTCCATTCACCAAGCAGCATGACGGCCATGAAAGAGTGAAAGAGTGGTCTAGTGTTCGCAAAAAAAGAAAGAAAATCTTGATTGCCTTAAATGACTTAATGGCTTTTTCTATAATTTCATCCAAAGGCAAAGCAACAACAATCTACAATGTTGTTGATGACTAAAGTAAAATATAATTATAGAATTGAATGCAAACTGGCTTAATGATTCCACTCTAGATACTTTCATTACATGGTTGTAGTTGTTAATGAGATGGACAGTTTTATTTAATTACGAAATTTAAAGGATATTTCACTTCCTGGACTCAGAGTGTGGCTGACATCATGACGGCCAAAATACTCACCCTGATTGGACCATGGGTGCAACAGAACTTACACAAAGATGGACAGTAAATAAGGTCTAGGGGAGAGCAGGGAATTTGAACTTTGTCTACGTTTGTACCAGTGAAATGTTTGAAAAGTAGAAAAACAGCTCCCTCTAGTGGAGCTGGTTAGTGGTTGTTTCCCCGCACACTCAAAAGAACCTCCTGATTTGTGTAATGATGGTTCTTTAGTAAGTAGGATTCTTTATAATCAATTACAGCCAACAAAGTGCATTTTATGTTTAAATTCTGTCACATTTCATCTTCTTTCTAAATCTGAAATCAGCCACATAAAGCCTGTAATCTATTGACTGCAGTGGATTGTTAATGGATTGTTTGATAAAGTTTAGATCATTTCTGTGTCGTCCGGGCAGGCTCCATGACAAAAGAAAGTTGAATTCTGTCAACTGGAGAAACATTTGGACAATTCACTCTCAACTTAAACCCGTTGACAGCGTTACATTTTCTTTTGCAGTGAAGTTGTTTCTTTCTGGTTGGATGAGCCAGTGATAAAAGATCATTCATATCCGTCATATAAACGTGTTCCTTCAGTGCACAAACATTTGCATTCTGATTTATTAGGAAGTATTCTGTTCTGCAGGTTGTCGTTGCCTATGTTTGCCGTAAATGCAAACCAAAAATGTCAATCTTTGGATAATAATGTAAAGAGCTACATCTGATTTATTTTCTGGTTTTTACAAGGAAAATTGTACAAAACGTGAAAGAACATGTAAAAAAATGTAATTAGTCATTTTAAAATTCATCGTACTTAATATTCCAAATATATAACAGCAACTCTAAAAAGCCATTGATTAACTGTCACGTGTCACCAGGTGTTATGTAAAGTCAAATTTCTCCAGTACATGTTAACACAGAAAAACAATCTGATTATACTATTTACTTATCTTATTCTTATTCTAGTTTGGGACAGGTTTCAAACGTTAAACTTTCCTTCACAAACTGCCACATGACTGAATATTACATTTAAGACGAGTATTATATAAGTAATATTGAGAAGAAAAAAAAAAACCCTGTCATATACATATCAGAACTATGTATTCGGGCCTTAAACTCTTGCCATGGACACAATAATGTATATCTTTGGAGCATATATTTGACAGCAGGAAAAAAATCACACACAAAAAGAAAATGACACAAACTACACCTATAATCTGGACTGGATGGACCTTATAATGGACAAATGGAAAAAGTGGGACCAATTTTCAATGCGTCATGAGTCTGTTTCTGTAAATATCCTGTGCTATTTGTGTTCTTATTTTGTCTTTTGTTCTCTGGTGGAAATCTATGCTTGAGAAAAAGAAATAAAGCTCGTCAAATGCACTAGGCCTTGTATCAACCCGACAATCTCTCACAAACACTGAAAAGAAAACAAGACAGTCATTAGTGATTCAATAACATATTTTAATTTCTCAGTGTTTTAGTATAAAAAATCCCAGCGTCTGTTGGCTATACTGTGGTCTTTTTCCCAGAGAATCAGCTAAAGTACCAAATGTATTTACACACGACGTCATTCAGACTCTACCTCACCAAAATAAAACACCAAACACTACCACCGCACCGCTCAGATTAATGCTATCCATTTGAAATCAAAAACAAACAGACGGAAGAACCTCACAAAAACAATAGGAGGAGACAGGGACGAGAGCGCCCCCTGTCGTCTGTGCCCGAAGTTACTTTTCTTTTACAATACTCTATAAAGTGATGCATAAACAATTTCTGCTTTACAATAAATTAGTTCAGGCACGTTTTTCTCCTGTCCATCGTTCGTGTGAAGTAAAAGATGGCGTTGGATGGTTGTTTTTTTTTTGTGTTTTTTCTACAGAAGACACTTGAACTCATCACAGCACACTAGTACACGCTCACAAAAGAAAGGCTGAACACTTCTTTAAAAACAACAAAACGTATAAAATGATAACAACATATTAGTGGAAATTGTGGGCAGCAGATTTTTTGGTTTCGAATGAATTATGCACTTCAGGCATTTTAGAAACTTCTATATAGACTTTATATAAATATGTACAAAAGAAAAATGAAAGAATGCGATGAGTGATGTGACGTCCTAGTAAAAACATTCAGTAAAAAAATAATGTCGCGTTCACACAACAAAAACAAAATGAATGCCAAAAGAGAACTTGAAGCCAATAAGTTACAAAACCGTAAAAAAAGAGGTGAATAAAAACAGTATGCAGGTTAGTTTAGGCCGAGTTTTACCACAAATGGTACGGTACGGTTCAGTTGGGTGTGATCGCTGCGGTTTTCCCTAGCAAAAAGAGGCAACTGTCCTAAATATTTGGCAACCCTTAAGACAGTACAACGATGGAACTACAACACAGCTTGGTCGAGAACGAAAAACGTCAAACTAGAAAAATACATCAGTCATATAAGGAGAACAAAAGAAAGAAATCACAAGATGTCATCGTTTTTTCATTAAGGCTCTTTTTTTTCTCTTAAATTAACAGTCATATGCAACAATACGTGAAATGCTTTTTTTTTTTAACCCCCCAACTATACTTCTATCGTATATAACACAATCACACTTTGTAGAATAATAAATTGTTCTCGTAAAACCCCAATACAAAATACTTTGTCTTTAAGTAGCTCTATTTTTCCTGTACAATTTATTGCAGCAAAAGGGTCCATACAGCGCATTTAACATCAACGTAGACAACCAAAAAAAACAATTCATCACTTTTTTTTAATTTGGTTAAAAATCCAGACTCATGAATCTCATGTGATTATTTCATCTCTCTCACAGTGAAGTCTGCCTTTACCGTAATACCACCTTCCACTGAACCGTACCGTAATGCTTGGAGTAAACGAGGCTTCAGTTTTGTCTCTTCGCAGAGATAGCACCAACATAAGCAGCCACTTCTCCCGTTCCAATGTATAACGAAATACACTGAACCACCGAAAAAAACAAAACAAAAACGTAACGAAACAAAACAAAAACACGCACGTAAAGAGGAATAAATTAGTGTCGGGGCTGGAGTTATGTACAGGTTGCTGCTGCTTGGACGACGGTGGGCCGTGGAAATGGCAGTGGGATTGTTGCAGCAGTCTTTGCAGCACGTTTGAGGAGGTCAGACTCAAAACTGACACATTCAACAGATTTCAGTCACTCGAAGCACACGATGGAGAGTTTGGACGTTTTCACCCGCTAACCGAGTCGTTGCATAGCTCTTGGGACAAAACAGGGATTTGCGTCGAGAAGCTACAGTGTTTGGAAAAGGAAAAGAAAAAGAAGAGGAAAAGCCAGCTCCAGTTGACAGGAAAATGGTAAACATGACCGGTGAGTGTTTGTGCGTGTTGGCGGCGATTGTGTGGAAACGAATGAAAAGGACAGTACTGAAGGAAAATGAAATGACAGTTGTGGCTGTTAAGGGAGGAAAGAGGGTTGTTTCAGTCTGTGAGAGCTGGTTTATTTGTTGCTCGGTGTAGGATTGCCACACACGCGGCTCAGGTGGTCCATGGCGCGGTCGAACGCTAGCCGCACGGCTTTTCTGTGAAATGAAGAGCACGACTCCACCAGCTTCAGGCGGTCCAGAGATGGCTGGATGCCAAAGGGCGCCATCTTGGATCTAGGAAGCCATTGCCTGAAAGAGAGAGGATGCATGTGACACGTGACAGCAAACAAATCTGTTACTGTAGTGACACAGCACATCCAAATGTTAAATCCACTGACCACAAGCTGAACGGAACACTTTTAGGTGGAGTCTACAGGAAATAAACCTGTTCCATATGATACTGTACTGCGTGTATTTGATGTGATGTCCATTTTTTGCGTTAAATTACTTTTTAAAGCCCAGGTCACTAATAGCGCGCCGGTACGAGCAGTGCAGCCTCACTGAGTAAGAGATGAGCGGGTTTTAAGAAATAGTTCAAAATTAACTGAGAGTTTGCGTCTTTCATTGGCATCCCCCCCTCTCTCGCCCACCGCAGGAGGAGCAGACGTGGAGGGGGGCAGACACAGGCAAGCGGACAGTGGGGACAGTACATTAAGCTGCAAAATGATGTTTTATTACAAATGGACTCATAATCATCGGGAAACAAGCGTGATGAGTGAATTGAGCCGGTCCTAAACGCAGAGGCGCAGATGAAGCGCTGTAACACGGGGCCAGCGTCACAATCAGCCTTTTATGAAAACAGCAGGTTTTTTTAATCTTAAGATGAGTTCACTTTGCAACACTCAACTCGTCTGCTCTCTGCACGGGGAGAGGAACATAAAGATGGAAACGTTTTTTGCATGTAACGCCAATCACATCGCTCCATTATTTTGTCCAGAGGGAAGTCAGAGTTGAGTGAGAGGTTCTGTTCCACGTCTCATGTCAGCCCTATATTCTACCTCAAATATACTTTTAAATGAGCAATAAAACATTTCACTTTCATTTCATTTGATATAAAATAGAATGCATCGGTAAATTGTGAAAAATAAAAACACCTTTAATAATACTATCTTATAATATGGTATAGTATAGTATATTATAGTTTATAATATACAAGTGATAAAACACCGAACGAAGTTCAGGACATTTTCTCAAACTAGACCTGGTTAAAGTGCGTTAGTGAGTCCTGGTCTAAAGGTCCAGAATTCCACTCAACAGTGCAATAAAAAACATGAAGGAGCTCACCTGTCATTTATGCACCAGGAAAATACAAACGATATGTTTCATTTTCTCTGATAAAATCCTAATTTTCTGAAAATTTATAAATGTGTGCCAGTTTGACGTCCTGTGGTGTGACAGTATTACTTCAGAATCTAATTTTAATTGTTTGAAAATATATTTTAGGATGGGGAAGTTACATATTTATTGAACCAACACATAATTAGGTAATTCATGTTTTTTTAAACATCACAAATTTGCTGTGACTGTGCTATAAGAAGGCTCAAGTATTCCATAGTTTGTGTGTAACTTAACGCTTTAACATGCTGTGCTGCGACATCACCTGTAAAATACAGCATCTACAATCTAGAGAGTTACACACAAAAAGAGGTAATACTCGTGTAAAGCCTTCAATACTCTCGTTGTAGAACTGATTTCTTTCATATTGTGCTACAAGGGCGGGTCGACCCGCAGAACAGAGAAAGTGCCCATTACGGCTGTGATCTGAAGCGTAGGAGGCCTTACCAGCTGCGTCTGCTGTCGAAGAAGAGGACGAGGAAGAGTTTCTCTGCGGACTTGTACTGCATCTGCTCTCCGAGTCTGAGCACGTCCCGCGGCGGCCGGGGCAGGTCCAGCCCGTGGAGGCGACAGCCCGTCCTCCGCGCTCGCGGCTCCATTATCTGAGGCACACACACACAAGACCATCACAACACATGAACACTCATCTCCACGGCGACAGCGCCAAGCTCCCAGCGGCTGACACAGGCACAGTCATGCACTCAGCTCCACATGCAGCAGAAGCAGCCGGAGGCACTACCACAAGACGAGGCAGACGCGACCAGGCGGCACTCACCAGCGCGGGGAACGAGGGATATCCACTACACTTAGCCCAAACTAGTTTAAGAGGCTCCAGTGCAAATGCAGCGGAGTCTGAAGGCTTCCACACAGCTACAGGGACAACAACAGCAGGTTAAACACAAGACGCACAACGGGAAAAACCACGCTGCCAAGTTGTGTTTCCAGAAAAGAAAAGTTCAGACTTCTTGAATGCATAGGCAGGAAATGGAATAAAAGTGTGAAGGCTCAAAAAGCTCATTCGTTTTTAAAATGTAGTAAACGTTGCGTGTGTATTTTGGTTCGGCTCTGCCCTAAGTAAAGCTCTTGTGTCGGTTTAGAAGTGGAATGTGTGTGAGTCCTGCTCCAGGTGAAACAGGGCTGAAACTGATACACTTTATATCACAGACTCTCAAATGTAGATTGTACTTTTTATTATAAGCAAATTCATATTCAATTAGTCAAAATTTAAAGCAACTGAACTTGAATGGAAACGCAACTATAGTCTGGTTAATGACGTAGCAACAACACACACAACAAACATACAGGGTAAAGTCAAATAAACATTTTTACATCTTGATTGTCATAGTTTTACACACATTTTCTGTCAAAAAAAAAACTTTACAAAAGGAACAAATAATAATTTACAAAGACATATGCACATATGCAAATAGACAAACATAAAAGAACGCTTGGAGCAGCCATGAGGTTTTAGAGCCCTTAGAACAATAAGGTTGTTTGATATAAATACTTTTAATACAGGTTTCAATATAGCACCAAAGACAGCCACACAGATCCTGCAGTGTCCATGTGTTTAGTTTGGCTGGATAAAATCTCATACTTTGATAGAACGATAAATAAATAGATTTTGCTTTAGGGTTCAATCAGGGCAAATACATGTTAGTTTTTGCAAAGGGTTGGTATAAGCGAGCCATGCCACTCATGCACAAACACAAGTGTCTCATGAATGGTCCTGGCTCAGGCGCAGCATGTTTTACCTGTGGACACTTTTGTAGAGTTGGTGAACTCTCCATTTTCCACACAGCTTATGACTGAGCTTTTATCATCCACAGTGCTTCTGCGAGCTGACGGCCGACACTTCCCACTCTTGGACACGGAGTTGGTGCTGAAATACAAGAAAGGTAATTGGATATTTGAGTGTTTTCTTTTCTCTTGGGAGGCTACGTGAACAGGGGCGTTGTCCTTACCTGGTGCCGCAGAGGACGTCGCTGGAGGAGAGACTGGACTCCGAGGCACAGCGTCTGCGCGGCTCCAGCGGCCGAGAGTGCGGCAAGCTCTCCTCTTCCTCTTCCACCACAAAACCGTTTGTGAGCCCTGGGATCCACAACAAACATGTATCTTTTATTGCATGAGGGTAGCGAGAAATGAAGCGTGAATGCAGTCCTTCAGCATGCAGCTGGCACAACTAGGCCATTTCTGATTGAAGTTTTTGGTCCAACATTGACTTTACCCATGTGCTTATAAAGTATTTCCTAAATGAAGGTAAAATATAAATCTAACCTATACGTTTGTGATATTTACCTGAACTGGGCCGTTTCCTGGGCACCTCGTCGTGTGCGTCGACGCTGCTGCTGCGCGTCCGTTTCTTGGGCAACAGCAGCGTCTCGAGGCGAGGGATGACCACGGAAAGAAATGTTTTGGCCAGCGGTGCCCCGGCCTCTTCTGCCGGAGCGAGCTTGTGGGGGCTGACGCTTTTGGACTTCCTGAACAGGATGTTGGTCCGCCTGTTACCCCGGGGCGAGAGGTCGGGCTGCAGGTCCATGAGCAGCTCGTCGGGGAGGTGTCCGTTGGGAGTGTCCCGCGGCGGTGAGGTAGATGCGTCCGACTCCCTGGGCTCCTCGTCTCCGTCGGGTTTGGTGACTGTGACGCTGGGGGTTGAACTGGGGGCGGGGCTGGGGGGAGTGTGTTTGGGTGAGGATGGTAGCGCTAGCTGAGGTATGAACGTCTCCTCCTGTGCGGCAGCGGGAAGTTCAGGTAGTGGTATTAGCTTGGGCTCAGCTGGTGTTGGGGAGGGGTCCTGGGACGCGGGCTTGTGGCGGAGGGGCTTCTTGAGGCCTATCTCGCTGCGCACCTCTGTGATGGTCTTCTTCAGTAACTTTAGTCTCTTGCTGCGGGACGGGCTCTGCTTCATGGTCCGGCTCAAGTCCAGCTTTTGCAAAAGCTCCTTCAGCTGCTCCTCCAGAGGGGTGTGCTGGCGATAAGTGGGCGTCAACAACTGGTCCACTGCAAGAACAGGACATAAGATGTAATATTTGTATTGTTATTGTCCTTTAAAAACATACCCCTGAGCACCTTAGTCATCTCATGGATTGGTGGTAGCACGCCATCTACTGTCAGCAATTACCAAGGGGAAATAAAAGCTGGCTTTTTCCCCAATATGCTAATAATAATAATAATAATAATAATAATAATAATAATAATAATAATAATAATAATAAATAATAATAATAATAATAATAATAGCAGCAAGCGGCGATGATCGGCCTTTGCCACGCCGCCGCAACATGAGGGGGCGCTAACGCGCCTCAATTTACCTTTTATTACCCCTACTGCTGAATCCGTGACGCTGTCTCGTCTTTTCCCCTTTGGTTTACATGTAAAGCGTTCGTTTAGTGCGCACTTTTGCACGGGCTTTGCCAGTTTACAACGGTAATGTTCCATTTTCCTACTACTAATTAGTATGCACGGGCGTGCATGAGTGAAGGAATGCGTTAGTGAGTGTGTGGAGGTGGGCGAGTGGGCTCGATTTCGTGTGCACTGCGAGCGCACTTTCGCCGTCGCGCTTCGCACGGCCTTACGGAACTAATAGGCCTCTCGCCAGCTTGTGGCGCTCGGGCCTAATAAGCATGAATTTCTAATCAATACATTTTAGCAAAAAATGCTCAGAACGAGTCTGGCTGTGACTTATGGACTTAAAAACAGCACAGATCTCTGGCGCTGTAGCTAACATGCTTTTTCTGAGGCACGGAGCCAAAGAAACTCATGACAGGATTAATGAAACAAGCGTGACTGGAGCTAAATACAGCCCATACAAAGGTATGTTTTTGATGTGGCAACTTGATTATGACATGGTAAAAAGCTTTAGTCAATTTAGCATAATATGTGTCCTTTAGCCTTTGTATGCAGCGAGACCTCAGCACAATGTGCAGACGAGAGGAGTTATTCATCTACTCGAGTCAGCTGTCAAGACATTTAGAGAACCAGCTGGAGTGACACTTTGTCATTATGTAATAAAAGGCCCTTCATAGAAAATTAGTGCTCAATAGATTTAACGTTTGGTGAGAATAACTCATTAATAATTAATTAGCTGTGCAGTCATGTGCAGTCATCGCTTTTCATCAAGAACACTCCAGAAAAATAAGGAAAACATCTTCCATTGTAGCAAAGGAATGTAATGTACAAACGTTTCATTGAGTTCAACAGTTGTGGAGCAGTACTTACCCTCGCTCCAGGTGAAAGGGGCGGCTTCCTCCTGTTTGGGGGCCTCGGGAAGGTGGATCCCACTGGGGAAGTCGAAGCCGATGCGCTCCACCTCTCTGCGGGCGCGCCTCAGGATGACCCCTCCGTGGTCCTGCATCCGGAGACCCGCTTTGTAGAAGAACGTGTCCTTGGCGTTGTAGGTCAGACAGTTTGCGATGATGAGGTTAAAGTCCGACTCAAACTCGTCCAGGTTTCGGTAGACGTGATCGTCGATGTGCTGCCTCATCGTAGAGTAGTCCATGGGCTTCGTGATGACGTCTAGGTAGTCCGGCACCTGACAGGGACAAGAGAGAAAGTGTGATAGTACAAAGATATCTGGTTTAAGATTATATTAAGATATAATTTACAAGACAGTGGAGAGATCAGCAACGTGACAAGGTTTAGAGGAAGAGACGGACTCGGATCAAGTATAGCTCGGGTTTGAAGTTGGAGATAAAATTCACAGAGGGCAGAGTAACATGTATTGAATCAAATTTGTTCAATTAAATTCAAAACGATGAATACTACATCGACTTTTACATCAACATTTTTTCTTTCTTAATCTATGGTTCATTAATAAAACAAGCGTGTTTCATACTGATTTTTTATTCATTTCAGCGCACTGTGTGATTAGGACAGGCCTACACAACACACAGCTTTTTGCCACGATAAAAGAAAGTGCTATAAAAGAATGTATTCAGTAATCAAATCTACTGCTCTCATCCAAAGCCAATGAGGACAACTTTACATATCTACTTTGTGTGCAAATATATGTCATCAGCTCAGACGCTGAAATGTGGACTACTTCATTAGATCTGCTAAACTTGTGAGACTGAACAAAGAGCTTTTTAACTTGAACTTAACAAATGCTGAAAATATGTAGAATTGAATAGTAGAGATATTGACACGACTTAGAGCTTGAAATAGATTGGGAATGGTTCAGTTTCAAATAAAACACAGTACCGGTAAACGCAGTATTACCTCCTTTGCGCTGACGGGCTGAGCAAAAATACTGTAATGGTCCTTTTCCTGGAGCTGCCGGAGCACAGCTCTCAGCAGGATGTTGAATGGGGTCAACTGCATCTCCAGAACGGACTGTTGCAATTTCATCTGACCACAAACAGGTAGAATATCCTTTAAAAAACTCATTGTTATTATAGAGCGTAGTTTAAATGAAAGCAGCTTTACCTCTTCTCGCTTGAGTTTTTCCCTCTTTCTTATGAGCTCTAACAACAGTCTGGCTCGCTCGAGGTCGTGGCGAAGGCGGTGCCACTCTTTTAGCTGCTCCTTTAGGGCTTGGTTTGCCTCTGCACGACTCACCTGCAAGAAAAAAAAAGAAGTAAGACTAAGCTCCAGGACATATAATCAACTTTTAACCATAGTTTTCCATCACTATCTCACTCAAAGTCGCCTTGTAATTGATACCTGCCTGTAGACTAGTCCTTTTTCAAATTTCCATTTCCACCAACCTCCTATCTCCGCCTACATCCTTTAATGCCACTTTGATTTGGTGGGATTTTTCAGCCAATGGACACGTTTCCCTACTCAAGTAGTTTTAGATCAATATCTCAGTTTACAATGAACAAAATGTACAATAATGATCTATGGCTGCTGCAGGCTAAAACTAAAACACCAAAATCTTTCATTATAACTCACAATATTGACAATTTAGACACATTGCATACTTTGTTTTAATTGAATGAAGCCTTTAAAGACTTCAATGCATTTTGCCCATTCAGCATTCAGTAAATTAAATGCCTTAACACTTACTTTTCCCAGCCCTCTCTGGAGTACTTACTCAGTAGGCAAACTCTCATCCCAAAACTCTTTTTCACCAGCAATAAAAGCAATCGCCCGCAATGGTTCAGGCGATGTGTGTGAAGTGTCTTGCCTAAAGACAGTAGAAAGCACACACCTGCTTGGTTTTAGGGGGCTGGGGGTTGGCCTGTAGTCGTCGGATCAGAGGCACGTTGTTTCTCGCCTGTCTCTTTAGCACCCAGTAACTCAGCACCCGCTCCACAAACGGACGCTTCCTCTGCACCGACACCTGGTTCAGGATGGTGTCCAAACTGGAAAGACAAGAGATTCATGGTGTTAAACTCCAATACTAACACTAGGACATTATTATTATTATTCAAATGTGTAACACACAACTGTACTCAAACAGCCTGACAAAAATGTTAATTACAAAAAGCAATATTTATGGTGCAGGAAGTTTCTTCACGAGAAATAGTGCATTGGATATATATATTTTGGACACTCATTTACAAAGGATTAATATTGAATTCGGTGGTGGTACTGTAGCCACAACTGCCCTGGGGCTGACTAGGGCTGCAACCAAAGTATATTTTAGTAATGAATGAATCTAGCAGTGATTCTGTTGATCAATTGATTAGTTGCTTCCATTGCAAAAGGCCCATTTATATGGATTTTTTTAAAAATTGACAGAAATTAACCTACGGTTAAGCTTTAGAACATCTTCTATTCCAAATCATTTGTTTTTATTTTATTTAATAACACAGCTTTACAAACATATCTCATCTCATTCTGGGGTAATTCCTGCTCCGAGTAATAAAACCTCTTCTTTCAGGACATGGCATGTTTTGGAGTTCAGAAAACCATTATTTGATTACTAAAACAGTTAAAAATACTTTAAAAGAATATTTGTTACCGGTTGTTGCAATTACTTGTTTCAGCAAAAACATTTGCTTTACTTGTTTCACAATTTTGAATCACTTGCTCATAGACAGACAGTTTATCCAATTCAAAAACCTATGGACTGAATCAATGCTCTTAACCACTGTGTCGCTCCCTGGATAATCTCAGAGTGGTCCGTTTCTTACCTTGAAGCGGTGATGCTGGGCCCGTTGCTGGCCGGTGTTCCCGACTCCGCTGCTGGCACGGGCTCCACTTTCCTGGTCTTCTTCCGGTGCCACACTTTGGACCGAGGCTTCCTCTTCTCAGGCCGCTTTTGAAACGCACCGTTTTTTCTGTGCGGTTCCTCGTAGATGTTCAGCACCCTCCTGTCGCACCCGTCGGGCGTATGGGCGCAGCAGTAGGCCGTCTTCTTTACAGATAAGGTGGTCGTTCCGGACGGCGACTCCTCTTTCAAAGGCTCGATTTTCATAAACAGACCTGCCTTTTGCGCACAGCTGACGTGGAACGCTGTGTAACAGTTCATTTTGTCACATTGTATACAAGCGCCTACGCCTTTTTCTTTACAAAGATAACAGGTGAGTTTCCAGCGTGCCGGGGGGATATTACGCACTCCGTCGATGGGCTCAATAAAAGTCGTATCGGAAAAGCCAACCTCGGGCACCCAGATGGCACACGCCACATGCCCCCAGCGGTCGTCGTCAGTCCTCTTCAGCGCGCCTCCTCGGTTGGGACAAAAGACACAGTCGGCCTTGCGGGACGGGCACTGCAGGCAATGACGACACAGCCACTGTCCTTCTGGGATGTAGGGCACGCCGTAGCACTCCTGATGCACCGCGATGTTGCACGAATCGCAGAAGAGGATGACGTTGCTGTCTGCTCCGTCGCCGTCCATACAAATACAGCACACGGCATCTTCGTCCACGAGAGTTTGGTGATCGCTCTGACCCTGTGTGGCTGTGTAGGACTCCTTCTCGAAGCGGTCCATGAGAAACTCGAACAGGTTGTGCGACACCTGAGTGGCGCCTTCGCCTTTCCGTTTCTCGTTCATAAGATCCAGCCAGGCGTAATCTTCCTCGTCCATGTCGTACTCCACCTCCTCGTCGAGCTCCTCCTCCGTCATTTCTGTGTATTTGTAATACGCCGGCGGCCTCTTGGGCACCACGGGGAGATTGTACTCTACTGTCCTGAATTTGGGATCCAGTAAACCGGTGTTGTTTGTTTGTGTGGTTGTCTGGGAAGACACCAGTGCTGCGTTTTTCTTCTGCTGGCTGTTTTTGAGCCGTACCGAGCGGACTAAAACTTGCTCGGACTTTTCATTGTTCTCCTTGTTGCTGTTGCACTCCATAATTTCCTGCGCCGTGGGGTCGTCGTCGCCGATCACGTCCAACTTGTCGTAGATGCTGATCCGGTGGACACGCCCATCCACCTCCAGCTCCACCATGCGCTGGGCCTGGGCGTACGTCAGCGTCTCCCGATTGGGTGAAGGTTTGATGGGAGACGACTCTCGCTTCAGCACCGACGTGCGCTGGTTTCGACTCTTTTTCCGCATCTTGAACTGTATAGACCCTGTACACAGGTCAAAGAAAACATTTTTATCCAGGCATAGTTTCATATTCAGTAAACTAAACCATGCATATATATTTAAAGCTGCAATTAAGCCATTTTCACCAGACTCTTTTGCTCCACATAGCTAGATTAGAGGTTTCGATGCAGAACAATAGCATAAGTATAGTTTGAGGCAAGAGACCATTTTTCCTGGGTTGCCACATCCACTTGCATTGTATTAATGTCATGTTTCATTATTCACCAAGTAACTAGTTTTAATCTGTAACACGCCGCATTCTACAGCAGAATAGAAAAGCAGAAGCACCGATTAAATTATAGCGTTGGTTTACAAACCAAAAATGTTTAGATGTGGTACATAAAGATGAGCCAAAAGCAAAGACATGTTAAATCCACATATTATCAATAGCTGATCTTGGAGAGCAAATGGTTAAAAATGTATCACAAAACATTACGGAGCAATGCTTGAACAGTGTAGTGTTTTTTTTTTCCCCCAAGTTCAGCTTTAAGAAGCAGAAATGACAAGCATATGTATATATGTGTGTTTGGTGTGGTGCTGGGGTCTTTACCATTACAAATGACTAGTGAAATGTGAAGGAAACCCCTGCTTCATTAGCTGGCTCTTTGAACTGAGGAGCCCCCTGACACTCAACTAGGTCGGGGGCATGGGACTGGTCGGAGGCATGGCTCTGGTCAGGGGCATGGCTCTGGTCAGGGGCATAGCTCTGGTCAGGGGCATAGCTCTGGTCAGGGGCATGGGACTGGTCGGAGGCATAGCTCTGGTCAGGGGCATGGCTCTGGTCGGAGGCATAGCTCTGGTCAGGGGCATGGCTCTGGTCAGGGGCATGGGACTGGTCAGGGGCATGGGACTGGTCAGGGGCATGGGACTGGTCGGAGGCATAGCTCTGGTCAGGGGCATGGCTCTGGTCGGAGGCATAGCTCTGGTCAGGGGCATGGCTCTGGTCAGGGGCATGGGACTGGTCAGGGGCATGGGACTGGTCAGGGGCATGGGACTGGTCGGAGGCATGGCTCTGGTCAGGGGCATGGCTCTGGTCAGGGGCATGGGACTGGTCGGAGGCATAGCTCTGGTCAGGGGCATGGCTCTGGTCAGGGGCATGGCTCTGGTCAGGGGCATGGGACTGGTCAGGGGCATGGGACTGGTCAGGGGCATGGCTCTGGTCAGGGGCATGGCTCTGGTCAGGGGCATAGCTCTGGTCAGGGGCATGGGACTGGTCGGAGGCATAGCTCTGGTCAGGGGCATGGCTCTGGTCAGGGGCATGGGACTGGTCGGAGGCATAGCTCTGGTCAGGGGCATGGGACTGGTCAGGGGCATGGGACTGGTCGGAGGCATAGCTCTGGTCAGGGGCATGGGACTGGTCAGGGGCATGGGACTGGTCGGAGGCATAGCTCTGGTCAGGGGCATGGCTCTGGTCAGGGGCATGGGACTGGTCAGGGGCATGGGACTGGTCAGGGGCATGGCTCTGGTCAGGGGCATGGGACTGGTCAGGGGCATGGGACTGGTCAGGGGCATGGGTCTGGTCAGGGGCATGGGTCTGGTCAGGGGCATGGGTCTGGTCAGGGGCATGGGACTGGTCAGGGGCATGGGTCTGGTCAGGGGCATGGGTCTGGTCAGGGGCATGGGTCTGGTCAGGGGCATGGGACTGGTCAGGGGCATGGGACTGGTCAGGGGCATGGGACTGGTCAGGGGCATGGGTCTGGTCAGGGGCATGGGTCTGGTCAGGGGCATGGCTCTGGTCAGGGGCATGGGACTGGTCAGGGGCATGGGACTGGTCAGGGGCATGGGACTGGTCAGGGGCATGGGTCTGGTCAGGGGCATGGGTCTGGTCAGGGGCATGGGTCTGGTCAGGGGCATGGGACTGGTCAGGGGCATGAAATGGCTTGTCCCAACCAAAACAAAAGGACAGTCTGGACCCAAAGCAACGCTACAACAGGCGATGTCCCTGCGCAGAGGCAGCCGCCTCCGCTTCTTTCCATTACAAGGACCGTCTAGCGCTGTAAAGTACAGATTACATGTTGCTTTTTAATGTCGGGAGGACGTTCGGTGGTGGAGGTTGGTTTGGAAACGTAAACGACCTTGGAAAAGCGGTTTGTTGGTCTTTCCAAAGCCAAAAACGAGCGTCTGATGTCAGTTACCTTTAAATTTGACAGAGCCTAAAGCACATGGGGACAGAACAGTCTTGTTCTTTTCTCCATTACAAGCTTCACTTATAAAAGACACTGACCCGAAGCAGAGGCCAACAATGCGCCTTTATCCGCCCTCAGCCGCAGGGAGCGGGCTGTTGTGGAAGAACAGGGGCAGCGAGCAGCTTTAACTCGGCCAGCCTCGCTCTGAATGAACAGGGGCTGTCTGTGCTAATGTTGGGTTGGCTTCAACGACCTTCAGTGTTAAAATAAACCAAGAACAGTTTCTCCAAGTGCGGATAATGATTAACCAAAGTCTTGGTTTGCGGCGGCGGGGCCAGATGGTGTTTTGATCCGGACAGTGGCCTCTCTGCTGGTCCGTAAAATGCATTAGGACACTCCGTCCACAACCCTAGCTCCTGCTAGCCTTTAGCCTCACTGTGGGAGGAAATATGGCGACCAGCACAACACCAAACTGCCTCAACTAAAAAAGTTGTTTGTTTGTTAAAGACAGAGACAATGCGTTTGATTCAAACACACTTGGAGGGTTTAAAACAAACATTCAATCATGTTGACAAAATGAGACAGTTCCTACCTGTGTATATTTAAAATGTTGGCCTTTTAAAACAGGAGCAATGGCGGCGCGGCCTGTGGAGCACAGCAGCACTTAATTCCACATTCAGTCAGCTCCTGCAAAGGCGGCCGCGGCGCGCGCTGAACCGGACCAATCCCGACACAGAGCAGCGCTCATCTAGGGCTGAGGGCTCGGCCTGATGTCCTCCACAGTATCTCAGAGCTATATTGATCTGCAGGAGAGCGCAGAGAGGAGGTTTGAAGTAGCTGTCCTCAGCGGCAGCCCGAGCTTCTCTTCCCCCAACAACAATGCAGCTGCGAGGCGTTCTGCTGCTACGTCACCGCGTACGGCGAACACCCGGAAGTCAGATGTTGTGTTCCACAGTGGGCAGCAGCAGTCACAGAGCCATGGCAGCAGTACGCGTTTACAACGGCCTACACTGCAGTATTGAGCATGTGTCACTGAACAGCGAGTTGCTACGAAAGCACAGAACTAGCAATGCCTGGGAGTTGTAAACCTGCACCTACTGCTCAGGGAAGGATTCATGTACAGGACCAAATACTCCAATGCAGAGCTTCTCTACAGTAAAGCATAAATTGTGTTTTAGATCAGTTTTATTTACATGAATACAATAGCATGACATGACTAAAATCAACTATAAAATGTTAAAACTATACAGAGAGGCTATGAAGATTCAGCTGTGTCTGGGTTGTAGCTGGAAGCAGAAGGAGCATCCTCTTTAGACAGAAGGTTGTTTTTTCGTAGGTAGCAGGCCTGCTGGTATGGAGGCTGGATGGGGGGCTGTGTGGGGGGTGTGTACTGGTATTCTTTGCTGTCATCCAACTAAAAAAACAAAGAGATACACAATTACACTAAGATAAAGATGATGGCCTTGTGAAGTCAGAGTAAGTGCAAGAGTATGAAGAGTGAGTGTATATATATTATATAATATATGATATACAATATATATATATATATATATATAGATATAGATATAGATATAGATATATATATTTTGTAATTAAAAAAATACCTTCAGGGGGTAAGTTCGGTCAGAGTCATATGCACTAAGGTCGCCACAGGCCAAGAAAGGAACAATGACACGGTTTGGACCCTCTAACTGGTTAAAGTCCACATCTGTCAAGAAAATATTAAAAGGATAGCAAGACAAATAACATTAGCCACATATACAAGAACAGGACATTTTCAAAAAGTGAGTTAAGTCAATATATATATAATATACCATAGGAGTGATCCAGCAATGGGTTGGACATATTTGGAACGTAGCCTTCAGGAGGCTGGTAATTCTGACAGACAACAAATGCTTCTAAAATGAAATCAAAACAAAACAAAACATAAAATTCTGGCAAAATCAAACTTTCATTTCATATTGTGTCATCTAACTGTCATAGTTAGAAGTTGCAATGTCATCTCACCAATGCTGGAGTTCCTGCTGCTGCGGGGCTTTGCACAGGTTACACCACTAAAGAAGATTTTCAACTGAGAATATAGCAATGTAACATCCTTCCCTCTGAAAATCTAGGACACAAAAAACTACTTTACCGTCCTTAAATTGTAAACCTGCATGGTTGATTTGTAATCCAAAGCTAAATAATTATTTGGAACACTTATTTGCGTCTTATGTCAACTTACTTTGGCTACAAATGTTCCTCCTCGTTTCAGTACATGTGTTGTGATGTTTAAAGCCTGTAAAACCAAGATGGAAATGTAAAACTACCAAATATTCCACAGATTTATTCTGCGGTTACTTCTTGGAAACAATCAGGCCACACATGGACCAGGCTAGAGTAGTGGAGCCGGTCTTCCTTGATCTATGCAAAGCCTTTGGATACTCCTCGACAAGCTACTTTGAGAGGACGGCATCACTGGGTGATTATGTCCCTGTTTAAAGCTGCATTTATTATTTCACATTAGAAACTCCTTGACCATTGAGGCCTCAAATATATACCTAAATGCCATGATTGTTTCATACCTTCGTTATTGTATAACAAGCTGCCCCCAGATGTGTAAAACATCTCTAAATCAATTGAAACATTGTATAAAAGGGCACCAAAAATGCATGGTAAAAATCTTGTCAGTGCCATCACTGCCCCATCCTTGCCAAATATAAAAAGCCTTTTTTGTTTTTATGTGCTCACCGCCAGAGGAGAGTGCAGTGTTCCAAGATGCAGAACCTCTCTTGGTCAGTCCTCATTCTCCTCATTCCCCATCATATCATTTACAAATTATGAAAGGTTTACATGCCTGACAAAACAATGACTTCTAACTAAACAAAGATAAATAAATCATAAATGCAGCAACATGATCTGTAAATATCTAAATATGATGGATATGTGTGTTATCGTGTTTGAGTGGGACTGGTTTTAGTAAATTTATGATATACTTGAAATGTATACATCTATGGTGCCTGTCCCCTGCCTGTCCAGGGGCTGCAGATGGAATGTTTTTATGTGCACAGTCCCTGATAATAAAACAAATAAACCTTAACATGTGGCTGCACGATCTTGTTAATGGGTTGGTTCTAGCCTTGCTTCTGTCAGTCTACATTAGGGAAGCTGTAGTAGCTTATCACCATTGAGTATGAAGTGAATTAATAATGCACTATATAAGACTACTGCATTAATATTATTATGATTAGTGGTAGAGAGCAAAATATTTCTCGACTTACTGCCAACAGAAGTTGAGCCTGGATGTACTCGTCCACATCATGGAGGCCAGTTACTGCAGTAAAATATTAAGAGTAAGTGTAGAACTGTTCAATTAGACACAAGTACTATACTAATCAAAGTATGTCTGACCATCAGGAGCTCCATCACAGACTACTAGATCTGCCGGCTGACCCTCAAAGTGTCGAATGATCTCTTCTGCAGTTGATATCTGTAGAATATAAATTGCACGTTCAAAAAGCCAGATCATGTATCATGTAAAATGTGTGTGTAATATATATATATATATATATATATATATATATATATATATATATATATATATATATATATATATATATATATACACACATTTTACATTTCTGTCCACCATGGGTCAATGAAGTGTCAATACATACTTGACATGGGCAGCCTTGAGCCAGTCAAAAGGCTTCAAAGACTTTATGACAACCCTAACTCAAGTGGTTAAATCAGACAAAATAAGGCATTTGCTTGAGTGATAGTAAATAACAGATTTTTTCTGTTGCCAAACACTAGAAAATGTAATTTAGCGCACATTTACCTTGGTGATGTCTCCCTGAATCTGAGTGACTCCATGTAGAGGAGCCATTGCCTGGAGATCAACGGCAACAATTTTTACTTCAGCATCACCATTCTCTTCTTGGCCTCTGAAGAAAGAAATAATTCAATGTATTTGACAACATTTTACTGCAACAGAGAGTATGTTATAATAATGTGTGTTGTATAGAAAAGCTGAACTCACCTGAGTTTCCGACTGAGCACCTGGCTCCAGCTGCCTGGAGCTGCACACAGATCCACTGCTCTGGTCACTCCTGCAGAGGACAAGACGGCACATTGCACATTACAATACAGTACAATAAAGCTATGCCAACATGTATGCAGGGCCGGCCCCAGCACATTTGGTGCCCTAAGCGAGCTACTCCCCTGGCTGTTGGCATTCGATATTCTAGCCTGTTCTGTCTATCCAGAGGGGATACCCCTGACTTGCTAGAATACGTAACACTCCTCTCCTTTCGTTAGATTTATTTGTCAATTCCAAAATAGTGTTTGGATACATAGATGGGGGCGCAAAAAACTCCGCCAAGAAAAAAAAAATAATAATAAATAAAACATGTTAAATAATAATAAAAAATCCCCCCGCAGTGCCGCCCCAGGCACCCGCCTATCCGGCCTAGTGGAAGGGCCGGCCCTGTAAGTATGTTACCTGTGAACAGGTTGAACTCTTGGTCCAGTTGGAGCAGTTTAAAAGCACTCCTGGCTCTCCAGCCTTCTTCTTTGGCTAAACGGTAATAAATGTCTCTTTTGTCTTTGGAGGAGCGACCCATCTTCACTCTGCACAAACCACTGCACAGGACATCATTATCACGACAGATCATAAACCATTACTCTACGGGTGGTTTTATCAGTAGTATACTTCAACTGTTAAAGAAGTCAATGAAATTAAACAATAGACAAGTTAACTTATATTATGTAATAAAAAAGAACCACATTTGCTATTTCTGACTTACAGACTGAATTCTTAGTTCTTTATCTGAGGGTTTGTTGAAGAAACGCACTTATCATTAGCCTACACACTAAAGTTCATTTATATAGTTCATATATGAACGTAAGAAGTGGCGTTATTCTGCAAATATATACAGCAAATACTCACAATGTTTTTTATCACGCGTGCTTCCGTTGTGTTGGAAGGACCCCTAGCTGCCCTGTACTATGCCTGATGGGGGGATGCTTATTTTGTTGGTTTGAAATGGTTAACTACTTTGTTAAAATTAGAAAACAGTAACACAAAAAAACAAACCGTTCTAAATTGCAAAATTAGCCAAATTAAAGCTTGAAGTGCCTTCAAGGTTTTCCTGGTAATTATTGTATTTGGTGGGGTAGTATTTTTCTGGTAACTATCCATCACTTTTACACCAGTCAGTTGAAGAAAATGTTGAAAATTACAGTAAGAAGTGCTGAATTCATCAATAAATACGTCTCATCCAAAATGCGGGGACACAAGGTGTCATGTTTTTAAATGTCTTATTAGTAAATGTCCTGCCTACGTCCAAGAGTGTAAGTTATCCAACCTTTCATATAGACTTTAAACTCAGTGGACTGACACTGCTGACCTGGAACGACCTGACTGATAAGAGAATGTAAATGAGTGCAACAGTTTGGATTGTTTCGTTTAGTCTATAGTAATGTTTGTGCCAGTTAATTTAGCTTGATTGCTTTTAATAACTAATCTTAATACACAACCATTTTTGAATAAAATAACAGATGCATCACACATTGAGATTTAAATTTTATACTGAATGTTCAGTTAAAAAATATTTCCATGAAAAAAAAAATAGAACTTCAACAGAACTTCTATATTTACAAAACTAGGTGACAACTGTCAACAATTCCTAAACATTTTCAGCTTCAGTGGAAACAAAAATTCAGACTGAAAATAAATTTACCACAAAGGAATAATTGCATCCTTAATAAATAAATGAAAATGTACCAAAATATAAAAATAATAACAAAAGGCTATTTTTTAAAATGTTTGCATTGACTGTGCATTTGACATGAAGCTACAAACATTTCAAAACCAGTAGCAAACAAATATTTCTTCAAAAGTCTCATCACAGTTCAACGGTTTGAAAGTAAAGGCACATTGGAATAAGTATTTGTGCATTTATTACATGCCCCGCTTGACGCCCGATCAGAGGCTGTCCTGGCTAGATGAGGTAGACGAAGGAGAGGTAGAGGGGTCTGCCAGAGTGTGCAGTGCAATTTCGCAGCTCTGCGTTTGGTGGGATTTTGTGCCCATGAGCCAGGGGTGAACCAGGATCTGCTCCAGGCTTGGTCTTTCTGAAGGCTGTAGATTCAAACACCAACCAATCAGCTGCTGGCATTCTGTGAGAGAAATGACCGGTAAATAATATACAGTACAAGATTATGCATTATTTGACAAGTGGTATGACTTTGACCTGATGGCTTTAAAAGAGTAAATGGTAATCAATGGTGTGTGATATTTGCAGTAGAACGCTTTGACCGTACTGACCCTGTGACACCTGTCCTCTGAAATTGACATGTCCCCGAAGTATCTCCTCATCCTGTTCAAATGGGACGTCTCCACACACCATATCGTACAGAAGCACCCCCAAAGACCACACTGTGGCAGAAGGGCCGTGGTAACGCTTCAGCCGGATCCACTCTGGAGGGCTGTACACTCGAGTGCCTGCACAAACGGGAGATTGTATTTGTTATTTGGATTCACAATACACCAATAACATTTTAGCTAGTGTTTAAAATGTAATCTACCATTTCGTTTAAATGCGCTTTTATTCTGTATTTAGTATAGTTTATTTAAATGAGACCGGGACATCGTATTGATTTAATGTAAAACACAACATGTTCTAAAAGTAAAGCAGAATTTACACAGTATCCATTATCATACAATACAACATCATTCTCTTTTGCTTGAGAGTAAAAATCTCACCATCAAAGTCTGTGTACGCAGAGTCTTTTAGAAACGCTCCTGAGCCAAAGTCTATCAGTTTGAGCGTTTCAGTCCTTAAATCCACAAGGAGGTTCTCATCCTTAATGTCTCTGTGAACCACTCCACAGCTGAAACAGTGCTCCACAGCTTTTAAAACTTGCAGGAAGAACCCTCGAGCCACCTCCTCCTCCAAAGTGCCCCGCTCTGTGATGTAGTCGAACAGGTCCTGAGCCAGCTCGGGACGCTCCATCACCAGCAGCCAACCATCGGGGCGCTCCCACCAGTCCAACAGCTGCACCACGCCCCCAAAACCACCACCCACCTTCTCCAGCAGGACAATCTCCAGAGGAACCACACTGCTGGTCTGAAGGAAAAGAGAAAACGATTTGCTTAAAAGCAGTTTTAATCCTTTCTACATAATACAAATTTAAAAAATAAAAATCAGTATTTATACTTGAAACCATTAAGCATTGTGACTTACAGCCATTTTAGCTAATGCTATGCAAATTCTGTCCACCAGAGGGCACTACTGAGTCAATGGACAGGAAGTGGAATGCAGAGATACATAATTCAACTCAAAATCGTTGACGCATCAGCATTACCATGCAATGTTTTCTCCTGTCAAGTCAAATGTAAAAAGCCCCTAATTTAAATCAATATTTACACATTTCCATCTATTCGTAAATATCTAAACATCAGAATCAGAGAAAATCGAATATCTGAAACAATACTGCATGATACTGTATTTTTAGAGATTTAAAGCAAGAGAAGTCCTCACCAGTGTGCCCCACTCGGTTACTCGGTCTCTACAAACATGTTTCACAGCAACCTGAAAGAAAGAACAATATTGTCCTCATTATTAATTCAAAGTAAAAACCAACAGAAACAAATATTTTACGTAGAAAGGTTTCAAAAAGGTAGTCATCTGGTCAATGATTTCTATTTGTATTTTCAAAAGGTTGACTCTCCTTGAAACCTTCTCTACCATGGCCCCCTTCTGGACAAATGTGGTATTACATCAACTCGTTTCTCATTTACTGGAGAATATAAATAATTACAAATTATTTTCCAAATGAAATCTGACTTTGTTCTATAAAACTAAATAAAACTCAAAAATAGTCTATTATGTTGTTAAGCTACAAAATGTAACAAGATATTGGGATGTTTAAACTCCTAGACCACCTAGAAATACAAATAACTTGTATGAAGTCTTGACGTTACAATATACCATGTTTTTAATTTAGAAAAGCAATTCTCCAAAACAAAACACATGTCGTCTTCTTCTTTGGCGTGTTATGGCGTCTGGTCTCCACGTGTTACCGCCGGACTTTATTCTTGGTTCTTATTTTCAAAACACCGCCACATCCGGGACCTTTGCGGCTCTTTGTGCTTGTAACCCGACACCCCTCCGCCCTGCCCCCGCGCGCCCGCCCGGTGGTCCCCGGCCGGCCCCGCCATGTGCCTGGACCAAAACAAAGCCTTCGTACTCACCGGCAAACCGTCGGCCACACGCACAGCGGAGTACACGGTGCCAAAGCCTCCGCTGCCCAGCACCGCGCCGAGCCGGTACTGCTTCTCAAACGGGAGCCTCTCCGTTTTGGCTGGAAAAAACACACATAAAACACACACACTCAGTCACGACAGTCGTTCGCACGCGGCACGTCCATGTGGCGCAAAGCCGCTAACGTATCAGTCTACGAGAAAACCCGGCGAAAACCCGGCGCACCGACCGGCTGACCTCGTCTTCCAGAGCACGTTGTCATCCGTTACGGTGGCGAACACACCGGGAAAGCACAAACTAAATATGAACCCGGGCGTTTGGCAGCGTGACGGACGGACTCGCGCGTAAAACGTGGGCGCGCCACTTTTAGAACATAAACAAAACGTGGCTGGCGCGTTTGAAGCTTCAGATGGTGGTTCAGAGTGATGAACATCTACACTTTCGACAAGGCAGTTAACTACTAAAAACACTGTATACATTTGAACAGACACAACGCATCAACGGCCACGGTTTTTTTTTTAATATGAAGCGCGTGTAATATTTTCTAATTAATCATAATCGTATCGGTCACATTAAACCGTTGCTCTGTTTGGTAATAGAAGCGGGTCGGGAGGTTCGTTCCTCGGTCACGGGGTTCAGGGGGTTCCCGTAGCACCGCGCTGACCCGGCTCATGCGGTTACCTTGCTGCTGCTGCAGCTGGAGCTTCGCCGGTAAATCCATGCTGGTCGAGATGGGAGAAAAAGCGCCCAGTTTTGAGAGCAGCATACTGCCCCAAACGAAGGCAAAATATTCCTAATAAACGAATCCAAGGAGAAATGTTGGTACAGATGCGAAAACGTGACAGAAATCCTTTAAAATCGCAGCCATGTTGGTTCGAAAGGACGCAGCACGATGCACGCCGCCCGCTCCGCCGCTGAACCGTTTAAACCAATGTTTTGATTGGCACTGGTATCCCTCCGCCTCTTTCCCTGTCAGCGTTTACACAACATTGAACTGAAAGACAATTATTTTATGTATATGAAACGTAAAATAATATTTATTTTATCAGTCATCAGTTAGTCATCAATTCTGTGGAAATAGACCAAGAAATACAAGCAGGGGACAAATGTTAGGGACTATTTTGTTGTAGTAAAAACAGCGCTTGCAGACAGCCGTAGTAATGCGGTTTGTTAGAGCGGTGCTTTGTATTTGTCAGAACAATAATGAGCTCAAAGCACCGCATTATTTATCCAGTCCAAACGTTAAGAAATCCATCCATCCATCCATTTTCTACCGCGAGATTCATATTAAGATAACATATTTATTTATTCACTGTTAGGGTTAGGGAACAAAAAATAGCCCTATAAAATACCATGTCAAATGTTGAATGGTATATCTAAATGATAAATTATGCAAGCTTCAAAGGCAATGCTCATAAAGGTTCAAACGTTGATATAAGATTATTTATAAAAGGGATGAATTATTCAAACTCATTAATCAGACTTATCATGGCTAAACCCTGTTTGTAAGATATATTATGTGTGTTTATTGTTATTATTAGGATTATTAGCCTTATTTTTTTAAACACCTAATTTGCATACTGGTTAGTGGTTGATTCAATGTTAATTAGTATTTTATTAATATCTTATTCTCAGTGGCGGCGTCGGGTTGAGCGAAGGGGGCTGTTGCCATGGTTTCACTGTATGAGTGATGTTAAGGGCTAAACCTTAACATCACCTCAAGGAATATAGTTTTAGGTAATACATATATATAGTTTACGTAGCAACAAAACACACACAGATGTCCAACTAGCCATTAATTAATTCATATTTTATGTTTGGAATTAAAAAAAAAATACAAAAAGGAATTTTATGCCAGTAAAACTAAAAGTTGGTTTATATGGAATGTGTTTGAAACTATTTTAAATATACTATAAGGGTCACGGGGTTGACTGGATGGCTCAAACGTTGGGGGAAATCAGAATAGGTCTGTAGGCTTTTTTAATAATAATAATAATAATAAATATAGCCGCAAGCGGCAATGATCGGCTCTCGCCACGCCGCCGCCACGCCGCCGCCACACCGCCGCCACGCCGCAAGAGGAGGGGGCGCTAACGCGCCCCAATTGTCCTTTTATTACGCCTACTGCTGAATCTGTGACGCTGTCACATCTTCTCCCCTTTGTTTTACCATCAAAAAGCAATTTTATTTTGAATTCTTGGCAAAATGTGCGGCTTTGCCGCACAGACACCGTGACTCTTTGAATGAAAATGTGGATAACTTTTGATGGTCTTGAAGATGAGTCTCACCAAATTTCAGGTTAATAGGGCTGACGCCCTGGGAGGAGTTTGTGAAAGTCTAAAGTGTAAACATGTTCTGGCGATTTCCCCATTGGAATAACATGAAAGGTTTCGGTCATCGTTACGGCAACGCCATAACAATTATGACATGAGTCATTGACTTTTTTGATGGGGATGCTAAAATTGAGTTGTGTGTCAAATTTCATATAATTTCGCAAAACTAAACATTTAACCTCCATATAAAATCTGTAGGGGGCGCTGTGGCGCCAAATGAATTTATTTCACTTCAAGTAGGTTTAGGGCAAAGAGTTTAACAACTGATTCTAATTTGACGCAATTCGGACTTTATCTGCGCAAACGGCAGAAATTTTAAATATGGGAGATTTCTGAAATTCTAGCTACAGTTTGCGGCTTCGCCGCACAGAGACCGTGAGAGGTATCAATGTAATTTGGATAACTTTTGATGTCCCACTCCTCAGTAGCATTTTCACCAAATTTCAGCTTTTTAGGGCCAACGCCCTGGGAGGAGTTCGTAAAAGTACGACGTTTGGAAAAACTCCGAAGTCATGTTTAGCCATTTTTGAAGCAATATGGCCGACATTTGGTTGGGCGGACGGCGTTGCCGTAATAATATTTTTTACTTCTCTTGTCACCATCTACCTCTGCGCCAAATTTCATGATTCTACGATCAGATTTTTTTTGGGTCATTTCCCATCTCTCAATGCATTTTTGGTACATTTGGGGGCGCTGACGCGCCAATTTTTTTAATTTTAGAAAAGGGAAATAGCCAGAATGTAGAGAGGCACGATTTTTAGAGGCGTGCAAATTTTTGTGACTTTTCGTCAATGTTCACTGGGTGAAAAATAGGGGGGTTGGTCCCGAGAAGAAGAAGAAGAAGAAGAAGAAAGAAAGAAAGAATAATATTCCGATGCGAAAACAATGTTTCCCATTTTTCAAATATCATAAACTATACATTTTCGGAAAGCGCTCGCGCTTTCCTACCTCATGGTGTGGGTCCCTGGTCACTGACGGGCACTTTCGATAATTTTGAGTGGGCTCCGCCCACTTTGTGTTTTTGGCCCTCTATACAGTAATAATGTTCAATTTTTGCCTTACATGCTTATATGCACGGAACATGCAAGAGATGGGGAACGTATTCGTGAGCTACTTAGCGCAAATGAGTGCTTTATATGGGGATGACGACCGCTTCGCGGTCGTCATCCCAATGTAAAGTGCTCGTTTAGTGCGAACTTTTGCACGGGCTTCGCCCGTTTACAACGGTAATGTTCCATTTTCCTACAACTAATTAGTATGCACGGGGCGTGCATGAGTGGAGGAGTGCGTTAGTGAGTGTTTGGAAGTGGGCGAGCGCTTCGCGCTCGATTTTGTGCGCACTACGTGCGCACTTTCGCAGCCGTGCTTCGCACGGCCTTACGAGATTAATAGGCCTCTCGCCAGCTTGTGGCGCTCGGGCCTAATAATAACTTTTATTTATATAGCGCTTTTCAGTGACCCAAAGACGCTGAACATAATAAAAAAGGGGGGGTATTTACAGACAGGGGGGGACAACACGTACAGAACACATTAATATACAGATAAAATGAACAAGACAGAAGAAGTAGAGAGAAAAAGATGGGGATGTAACAGGGGGTAGAAGAGTAGGCAATGGGGTAGAGGAGGCTAGGGGTAGGGGAGGTCATAGGCTTGGGTGAAGAGGTATGTTTTTAGGCGGGATTTGAATGTTGTGAGTGAGGGAGAGTGGCGGACAGGTTGGGGGAGGGAGTTCCAGAGTCGGGGTGCTGTTCGGGAGAATGCTCTGTCGCCAAAAGTTTTGAGTCGGGATGTTGGTGCAGTCAGGGTGAGAGAGGAGGAGGATCGGAGAGCTCGGGACTTTTTTTTTTTTTTAAACTATATTTTAAAGACTAGCTTATATTTTATGCAATATAGGTTGTGTTCACGTGACATTCAATCGGCCAATAATAATATAGATGGAGGGCAGTCACAATTAATATGCAAACTTTTGTTTTAATACAATGATTTCTTATACACTAAAATAAATGCTTGGGTTCAATATTTGTGACTTTACTATCTGACATCATCAAATTCTAGAACGCGATCTCATGAACACAAAAACAATACAAATTTAATCAAAATCTTTAATTAAACTTTGTTAACCATTATTAAAACATTTAGCTGAATTTGAAGTTTTACTTATGAACATTAGTTAGCACTTAGCTGCTTAGCCTGTGTCGTGCCGTTACATTATTTTAATGTTTCTAATTCTCTATGGCAAAAATGAATGAGAAATTTACTTCCTGGGCCGGGGTGGGAGTTTTGAACTTAAAGAGTGTTATAAGATGTTTTATGTTATTTTTTTTTTCTGTAAAATATTAAGAAATCACCATTATCAAAGTTATTCTCCAGGCTTGGATTTGAATTGTTCCTTTATTCACTTATTGTCCACTTCTGCTTTTAATAATAGACACGGCTGTTTTAGACCATTGCAATGTCTTTGTTGACAATGCGCCTCTCTTCACCTGCAGCCACTCCAGCAAATCAAAGCCATTTTCTTTTCCCATAATCCTCTCTGTCTCCTAAGGAAGCGCTGGAGCCACTGGGATCGTTGCGACTGCAGAGGGAGCGGTCTCCGTGCGTCACATGACCTGCTGTATTATGTCAGTCCAAATTTAGGTCAGTTCCAAACCTCGCCCACCCCCCACATATACTTACTGTATGTCAATGAAACAGATGGAGATCCACGCTCCAGAGAGGTGAGACACTAAACTCATGTGAAGACAAGCATTCAGATTATCACAGTTTGAATGTGGTTAAGAAGGCACTGACTCAAGGTTAAGATCACTAGTAGCCTGTTTGAGGTTCCAGTTTAGGCGCCACGTCTTGGACCAAATGTCACTTGTGGTTTGCATAATTAATAGCCTCTAATTACAATTTGACACAATGCGTTCTTGATAAAAGTGCCTTGGAGTTGCCATAATCATTCACATAATATTTGTTTTGTATTATTTTTTGGTGTAGAAACCTTGTAAATCTAGTCCCGGGCTTCCCAAAATGTTCAGGCCAGAGCCCCCAGAATAACCATGCAAGACCACCACTGCACAATTAAATTAACAGCAGGGATAATTTCATGTGCCAAAAGAGTTTGGTCCAGTTTGGTTTGGCCTCACTTTCATTCACTAAAATGATTTGTGCTCAGTTTACCAAACAGATGCTGCTGTCATGGTGATACTGAACATGACAATGAACATTGACCAAAAAAGGAAAGTTGTCTTGTACCAGGGCATGCAAAAATGCCAATTGGTTTCCTACTGTAGGTTGATGTAACAATGTAACATTAAAATGTGTAGCCAGTGGCAGTGTAGTGAGTCTGATTACAGCTCTGACTATCAGCTGAATGTCCCTTTATCACTCATCTATCATCTCATGTCACCTGTCCAATAAAGATTGAGGGCCAGAACCTTTTCTTAAGAAGAGAAGATTTAGCAGACATTTCCCACCAATATTCTCTCTAAGGTGCCCCGGTCTGTGTGTGCCTATGTGTAAATCCCAGTTTGTCCTCTGTGCATCAGATTTGGCCTTTTGAGCGGATTTACGAGTGAAAAGGGAAATGGAGTAGTTAGGCTGAAAATGTTACACAATCATCCATACACCTGATTATAGATCTGATATAGACCTGACCACAGATAAATGCATGTATGTGATATTGGTTCATGCTTCACAAAATCTATATAATTCCTATTGATAAGGATTCTAATGTAGGCAGAACTCCTCATTGCCCTGGTGCTGAATTGAACGCCTCTTATGTCAATGCCAGCACTGTCCTTTTAACACAGATGTCGCTTGTCCAATTCTATGTTTAGCCAGATCTATTTTAAAACTGTCAAACAACTGCGCCTCGTCTACTTGCCTTCATAGCCTCTGCTCCCTCTTGCCTCGATGTCTTTCAAGAACATTGCAAACATTTTTGGAAATTGTAAACCGGTCATGTCTTCAAAGGAGGTCAACCACGGCGACATAGACCCTGGTTTAATTCCATCCAAGTTAACCGTTGTAGTTGGGGACTCTAGTTTCCTTGAAGAGAAAAGTCTACTTGTTCAAAGCTCTGACTATTTTCAAGCTTTGTATCGCTCTGGAATGAAGGAGTGTTACCAAGAAGAAATCCACCTCCACTGTCTGCAAGCTCGAGGATTTGTGATTGCATTAGCAGTTTTACGGGGCCATCAACCGGTTTTGAATGCCGACGACATTGTTGAAGCGATAGAGTGTGCTTCGTTTCTTCAAATTTCGCCGCTAACTAAATATCTTTCTAATTATATGGACTCTGACAACTGCTTGCTGATTTACCACACAGCGGGTACGTACGGTTTGATGGAGCTTTATTACAAGGCGGCGCAATTCATCAGAGACATGTACAATGACTTTGAGCGAGAAGTGAAAATAACTTTGCCGATCGAGCTGGTATCTTACATCGAATCTTTAACTCCAAGTACTTTCGTTGCTGTGGGGGCTCACGTAACTTGCGCGGATGAAAAAACTGTCCATGCTGCGGCGCGGACAGTTTGCCGCCTTGATGAAAATGCGAATAGCTGGGAAGTACTGACCGATCTTCCATTGGCAGCTAGCACGTCGCTAGCCGGCGTCACCGTTTTGGACAACATGCTTTACATTGTAGGAGGAGTTCACGGGGTTCGCAAAGAAGTCGTTGATGTTTCTTTTCGTTTCGATGTCATAAAGAACACCTGGACCAAGATCACAAGCCCGAACCAGTTGCGTTATAACTTCAGCCTCATTGGACTTGATGGAAAACTGTATGCCATTGGTGGAGAGTACAATCGAGTTGCAATGTCATCAGTAGAAAGTTACGATGTTCAGAAAAATGCATGGGAATTTGTGGCCCATTTGCCTCGACCTGGAGCAGGGGTAGCGTGCGCCAAAGCTTTAGGCCGGATTTTTGTCTGTCTATGGAAGCCAATGGAGACTTCGGATATCTATGAATATTTGCCAAATAAGGACAATTGGCAGATAGTTACGACGCTAATCAGAAAGCAAAGTTACGGTCACTGCATGGTCGGACATAGGGACAATTTGTACATAATGAGAAACGGACCTTCAGATGACTTTCTGAGATGTTTAATGGAGTGCTACAACCTCACAACAGGGCTGTGGACGTCATTGCCGGGTCACTATGCCAACAGTAAAGGGTCTTTATTTACAGCTGTAGTGAGAGGAGACTCGGCGCTGACACTAAACAGGAGTATGACACTGGAATATGTCGTAGATGGGAAAACATGGAAGCCCAGACGACAGATGAAAGGTTTTCCGAGAAGTGGGTCAGTGTGGACATTTCTCCTCAGGCTTCCAGGCAAAAACAAAGAGTAAATATTATATTATTTTTATCTAGGCTTAGGGATAGAGTCAAGTATACATATTCTAGGTGATCAAGGAATTATTTATTAAGCTTTCTACAACTTGAGAAAAGTGTTTAGTCTGGAGGTATTTAACAGCCAACCTTGGTTTTGTATTTGTATGTTTTTATCTGCAATACAATACAACTTGGATCCCAATAATGTCATGTGGAAAATGTGATGTATTGATAATGCAATCATCACGTTCTGATGACAGCCATCTTAGGACTCATGGGCGCGCATATGTCCATTTCAGTGTACAGATCACAGGTGGAGTATTTCTGGTGTAATGACCGCCACCTCTATCAAAGTGGAAGAAAAGATATTTGGGACACACCGCACTTTCCACCCGTGGTACAGGGTACAGACGTTGCTCATGTACTTTCATAGACCTTGGTGTACATTGATTCTTGTGATGTCAGTTTGCAGCAGGGTACAACAAAGACGGTATATTGTTTGGCGATAGCATTTTAACATGCTGTTGTGAAAACTGTTAAAATATATGAAATGTGTTGCTTTGTGTGTGTGTGTGTGTGTGTGTGTTCATCCAATACAAAACCAAAACTGAGTTGCACTGAAAATGATCAAATCATTTCAAAAGATTTTAGAGAATAGAACTCATCCCTCCCTAAATCCAGAGCAGAGCGGGGATGGTTTGTAGTGGTAGTGTTTTTACATTAGTATAAGTCCATTTGTCATGTTCTATGTCTCTCTCGTGTGTGTATTGTCTGTGTAACAGCGTGTGTCCAAGACAAATGACCTTCAGGACAAATAAAGTAATCTTCTTGATATTGATCTTGATACAGGTACATCTATTAAAAATTACAGCTGTTTCAACAGTTACACTTCAATTGTATGACACAGAGAAGTTTTTTCCCAAACAAACAAAAATACTTTAATACAAAATTTAGCTGTACAAAATATATTAAAGAAAAACAAAAAATAGGATTTCACAGTAATATATCAAGAAGGCCGTCAGTGATAAATATTGTTTAATGCTATTTGTTTGTCACAACCCTAACCACAACAATGCTTCCATAATGCTGTTTAAATCTTTTACCCAGTGTCATGTTTCTTGTTGGCATTGCAAAACGTTGTAGAGTGGACTGAGGAGAGGCTGAGCCAGGCAGCAGCACCAGTGGACACTTCAGACACAGACCAGGGTGCAAGCGGAAACCAGGGTCTCACATTCAGGTCAACATGGGTCCGGCTGAACTGAGACATCGACTGAAGCATTTAGTCACAGCATAGTTTGACCTAAGTTTGACCTTTACTAAGAAATTAAAAGCCTCAAAACCTATCTATGTCTATGGATGCAAGCAAATTACACCACCAGGCCTAGGTACAGCTAAGATCTATACAAAGGCAAGCTTGCTTACAGTATTTGAATGATTTTCAATGCATTTTTGGCAACCAGAAGTGTTACATAGTGCACCTTTGACACAAATTTAATGTTGTCATACAAAATTCTACAAATTATTAACTAAATGAAATATTTCATTTGCTGTTTGGTCTGAGAAGTAAGAACACATTTCAAACAATAAGAGTCACAGCAGCTTCTGAAAGCGTTAGCGTGTGACAACAACCATATTGTGTTTATGAAGTCACTGTTTACACGCAGCATGTTTTTACTCCACTGAGCGTGCAGGAAGTAGGTCAGGCTCTATCTGGAAATAAAGCTCGTGATCACGCGAGCTGCTGGTCCACACCAGTGACTTCATTACATCATCACAAACTCACCCCGGGACATTTACAGTCAGCAAGCTGCAGCATGGACTCGAGAAAATGAAAACTGCGGGTAGCTGAAAATGTAAAAAATGCCACATGGTACATTTTCTCAAAAAATAAAACACTAAACTTGAAAATTTGATTTTAGTTGTGGTGAAATGTTTCTATGAGTCAGCAGCAGAGAAGCAGTGTGGAACAGGAAGTCAATGGATTGTTTTATATTATTATATCATATGAAGTTGTTTTAAATAAATATCAGACTTTACAACAAACAAATTGTAAAATCATGATATGCAAAAGTTTATCACCAACTACCCAAAGTGCTTATGACACCTTTTTATGTTTTCCAACATAATTTGATGGGGCAATACCAGGGGTAAATTTGTATCACAAATGTACATCAGTTAAGCGGAAATTTGGGAATTAAAAATACAGGCAAAAACAGTGGATTTGGAGATGCATTCAAGATATTTGCAGAAAAATAATTGCTCTCCATTCATTGCCCTGTATTAATGTGTGTTAACTGAAATAACCAATAAAGTAAGGCAAGGCCATGTTTATTTGTAGAGCACAGTTCATACACAAGACAATTCAAAGTGCTTCACACAATAGGGGAAAAAAATCATTAAAATCACATGACAGAAATCACAAAACAGTTTAAGACATAAAAGAGAAGAGTGCAAAGAAGATAAACTAAACTGTTTTAAGAGGTTAATTTCCCCTGCAAAGTGAGGATCACAGTGTAGGTGATCCTCACTTCTCCTGCTCAGATCCAAAGACAAAAATCTAAACTAAAAGGGCCCCAGGTGCTGCACAGTGGTCATTCAGTAATCTTGACAAGTTGCTCTCCCGTGGCGTTGAAGGATGGGCCAAATGCAGAGGACATATTTCCCATGGGACTGTACCCGTCTTAACCTGTAAACAGTCAGTGCTTAGAAGCATCAGTTACTCTCATTTATTCACATTGACAGGCAAGTTCCTTTCACAAAGACAGGATTGCAGACATAGCCAGTCATTCCACATTTCTGACAAATGTTGCATAACAAGACCAGAGAGTGACAAGTCAAAATGAAAATGAAATATCGGTGTTGAAGAAAGTTTGCTGTATCTCAGTCATCTCAGTGCAAAATAATTAAACATTGGGGCAGTCCCATAACACACGAAAGTGATGAGCTACTTGGAGTTGGCAACCACATTTTCTCTTACAACAAGTGTTTCCCAGTGAATAATGTGTAATTTGAAATGTTATCATTCGTTTTTCCAATAGAATTTTTTCCAAACATGAGATATTGTGCTTCTCCATTGTTGGGATGTGCTTATTACCGGTAAATGTTCCCATTCTTCCTCAGTTAGTTGACTGACCAATAGGTTGGCTTTGCCAGGCTATATGTTTATATGTGTGCATTGTACTGTAAATGTAGCTCTTGTTTAGTTCTTGAATTGTATTTATTTATTTTGTTAGTTTTATAGACATGTTTTTTTTTCGTCACTCATCCAAGAAGCTTCTTTAGTTTCTCTGACAGGGATCTGATTTGTCACTGCCCTAAATATATGTTTGATGGAAGGAGCAAACTCCACTGAAAATGATATACCCTAGTTGTTTACCACAGTGTTTTTCAACCTTTAAAATCCACAGCTTGGTTGAAAAGATTCCACAGTGCACCACCTACTAAAACATGACTAGATCAGCCATGCGGCGTTCACATCACTATTTAGGTCTTTAATCTTGGCAATGGGGATTTATTTAATTGATTTGCTTTCTCTTTTGGTATAGTAGTATGTTGGCACTCCAAAATGCTAACTTTTTAAAATGAAATCCGTGTGTGAATCCAAATTGCACATTTATTCATGGCACACCGGGCAATAAATCAAGTCACACTACAACGTTCCCTGCAGTAAAGAGTATTTGTACTCTTTAGTGTAAATAAAACAGCTATAATGAAGAACTGAACAGACGAAAACCATTCACTCTTAAAACTAATTTTATCTAATTGACAGAATTCACTTATTTTTCTATAAAAATAAAATATTATATAATATAATACCTTAAAAGAAGTCATTTTGTTTCCATTTAAATAATTGATTTAAAACATCCCAGTTTACATTGCTATCATTCTACGCCATTTCCACATCATCCTCCCTTTTCTCCAATAGCGCTTTAGTTAACCATGAAATAGCTTTACAAACCAGGCATTTAGTTTCCCTCCAGAATCACTCCCAGTTGGCCCAAACCAACAGGTGTCCCTTCTTTTGTGTCTGGAGCATTTGAATGAACAGCCCTCATTTCACCCCCTCCCTCTGGCCTCTGTCCCAAACCAGACAATGATGAGTGAGCCCCATGAATATTAAAACTAACCATATTCTCTGTGTTTTAGCCTGATTTATTTGGCCCATGCGTTTCCACGTTGGGGAGACGTGGCATCAGACATTTTTCACTCTGATGGAGGCAGCGACCTTTGACCTATTAACTCAACTCAATATGTTTTGTTCACACTGATTTGTTATTAGCCCTATTCAATGTGACCAGAGGATATTATGACGCTAATCATGCAAATCATGGCTTCGGGAATAATAGATAAACAGCTGGCATTTGCCACATTTGTCTCAAACAACATGACATGTAGAATTGCAAATGCTTTCTTGTGAAATTATTTAAAAATATTTAAAACCAAATAAAAACTTGTAGAACCTATGTTTGTTAACTTAAGCTAAAATATAAGAAACTCTTTAGAACTAAGTCCTCTTAATAATTATACATCAAGATGAAGTGGGTCGACATGTCCCTTTAAATGTCTATTTTATACATTTAAATGCCTGTGTGTCAGTTTCAGTTTATATTTTGAGAATTTTTGCTCATTCAAATGCACAATATTTTATTTTGAATGGACAATTATTCATCACTCTAAAACCCATGGATACAGTTAATATGTCTTTTCACATTGAAACAGAGCAGACAGTCCACACTCACCAACTAGATTTTTGTGTGACAAACTATGAAAAAACACAAATGTATAATTTGAAGATGAAAGAGTAAACAAGACTAATGGCCTATGGATTCCCTCTACCACTACAATGGCAATTAACTTTGCATTAGTTTGGCTAATTAGTATCCTGTTCAGCCTAATTACTTTATACTGACTGTGGAGCTGTGGTAGACAATAGGCAGTCCTTTAAACAGAGCTAATAAATGGGTTTATAATCTGATGAACAGAGGCATATGTTTAGTAATTGTGCTCTTTGGGCTCTTTGGGTGTGAGGGCCCCTCTGGGACAGATGGGGAGCTGGGGACACCAGACCACTGCACTGTGTTATTGTTCGTTCCATTGACAAATGGCTCTCCGACTGCGACTCTGCGGCTCAAAGCACTGCAGCTCTGCGACTCTGCGGCTCAAAGCACTGCAGCTCTGCGACTCTGCGGCTCAAAGCACTGCAGCTCTGCGACTCTGCGGCTCAAAGCACTGCAGCTCTGCGACTCTGCGGCTCAAAGCACTGCAGCTCTGCGACTCTGCGGCTCAAAGCACTGCAGCTCTGCGACTCTGCGGCTCAAAGCACTGCAGCTCTGCGACTCTGCGGCTCAAAGCACTGCAGCTCTGCGACTCTGCGGCTCAAAGCACTGCAGCTCTGCGACTCTGCGGCTCAAAGCACTGCAGCTCTGCGACTCTGCGGCTCTGCAGGCACAGCACAGGCGCTTAAGAAAATGCAGCTTCATTTGTTCATACTGTGATTTAATAGACCATTGATAACTAATAGATGCAATATAACTGCAACTAACAATCATTTTGCTAATCAGATCAGTCTAGCGATTATTTTTTCAATTAATCTTAACCGGTAGTTGTTGAAGTGAAGCTGTTTGAGGATCATGGTGGAGCATTTTATGGACAAAAGAGGGTTTTAATCAAATAGACAGAATTTATATACTTTCCACATTCTTTTCATGAAATTACAGCTCAATTTCAGTCATAAAACTACTTTTCTCAGTTCATGGCACGTTTTGGAAGTTCATCATTATTCGATTACTAAATTAGTTGAGGATTATTTTAATAATCAATTAGTTGTGATTAATCGATTAACTTGTTGCAGCCCTAATAGCCAAATACAAACATCAATATCAAATCTCACTCGGCTTACGTTGCTTTACAAAATAGGTTATGCAGATGACAACACAACATTCTGAATGTGGAAAAAAACACATGAGAGTCGACGGATGGTAAATCCAGATGAGGCAGTTTACAATTCTATGGTGGAATTTGTTGTTTGATTTTCTAATTGCAGATTTGTTGACCATAGTTAAAATCTCTCATTACTGGCCCTATCCACATTAAATAAAATTTGGCTCGAAGTTCAATGTTTTCTCTGTCAAAATAAATAACAAAAGTGAAATCATGTTTTCATTATTGCCTCAAAAATGTGTCTTTGTTCTCACTTGAAAGGGTTTGAAATCATGCGATAATTATGACAACTTTGTGGAGCCAATTCCAAACAAATAATGACAAGGTTCAACATTTGTGAATTTCTATTTTGGACATTTCTTTCAAAAACAGTAACAGTCAATAAACGATAAACAATGTCTGCGAAGAAAATCTAGATATTGTTTAATACATTGGCCTATAGTTCATCATCAGGTCTATATTTTAAACATAATAGTCTAAAATAAGACCATGATTGAAGTATAGGTCTAAACAAGGACTAGCAGATGGGGGACAAAAACAGGAATACAAACACAAATGACGTAACAAACGTATGTAAATATAACTCTTCTAAACTGTCCATCTCCTCCAGGTCAGTATAACACAGCCATGGATGGTGTTTAGTGTGCTGTGGCTCCCCCTAGCGCCCTCTAGCTGAACTGTTCAATGGGATGGGCCGGTGATGGGGGCGGTGATGGGGGCGGAGCACGCTGGTCATTCACCCCGCCCCTCCTTCTCTCTACCCCGCATTACCAGCGCTCCTCTGCTTGGCTGCCTCTTCTCCTGCTCGGCCAAGTAAGATTATAGCGGTACTCGGGTTCTTCTAAACACTCCCAACGTTTGTTTTCACTATGTGAGTAGTTGTTTTATTTTGCTACACACTTTCCTCAAGCCAATAGGTCACATGCATGCTGCCATACGCGACTCTTTGGACTTACGTTACATCTCGCTCTGTGCGTTACACCCAGTTCAATAGGTTGTGGCCACGTGTTGCGTTCACGTGACATCACAACATTGAGCTGGAGGCTCAATGTTGTGATGTCACGTGAACGCGTTCATTTTGAGTTTTTAGTTTTTAACTTAAAGCTCTATATCTAGTCGTTTTAGTCGACCAAAATGCCACGTTATTTAATTGATCTAGTTTTAGTCCAACAGAAAATATATATTGTATACTAATTCAGGCCCGGGTTCTTTTTTTGTCAAGGTGGACCTTTTTAGTATGATGAGGTAGATAAAAGTATCAACCCGGTTAACCGTGTGCAAAAATGACCTAGTTTTGTTTTGTGCTCGCTTCTGATTCGGTTCTGATTGGTCCTCCTGGCTGGTGAGGCTCACTACCTCTAATATCTGTGGTCCCTCAAAATATTGAAAGTTACTGCTATAGATGGACCTTTTCGGCCCAAATGGGCGGTTCGTTCGAACCCCCCGAACCCCCCCCCTGGCTACGGGCCTGTAATTATGATACATTGTAGGAATTTGCATTTCCTTTTCAAACGTGTTTTTGGACGTGGACTTTGTTGCTGCTTCTAGTTTGAGGCTCTGGGGCTGAGAAGTTGAACTTGGACCTATGTCTCTTATGCAATCATACTTTTATAAAGTATTATGAGAGTCTTAAGGTCCATTCCAAATAAAAGAAAAATAAGCGGGCACTACAAAAATAAAGCCATAACATTTCAAAATTAAAGACGTAATTTTAAGAGACTGAAGTCAAAGCCAGAAAAAAGTCCCTAAAATTACGAGAACAAACTGGTACATTTTTTTAATTTTACGAGAATAAACTAATGATTTTAAGAGAAGAAACTCATACATTTATGAGAATAAAATTCTATTTAAAATAGAGACGTCATTTTCCAAACATAAAGTCGACATTTAAAAGTTCAGGGGCCGACGTCGAGGTCGGCCACCACAGCCAGGACACAAAACCATGTCCCACATGTGCCGATTACAAGACAGATGCAGTTTAGCAGCACCATTCCTGTTACGCATCATTCACAAACTGTTGGATCAGCTCTTTACTTTCTCCATGGCGTTGCTGTAGAGCACCTTGGAAAAGGGCTGTGGGTGGTTAGAGCCAAAGAGCACTTTGTGATTGTTCCACTATCAGAGGAGAGGACGGAAAGCTCCAGATAGAAGTATATGAAACCTACACACACGGAGCAGTCATCCAAGCCAAGCGTCCTGGCGGTGGAGCTGATGTGAATCGTGTTTCTGCTTCACTTCGATGTTGGTCCCTGAAAATTCTGTCTTATTTTGACTATGAGTTTATTAGATTATTATTAGATATAGATTTACAAGTTTATTCTCGTACATTTACGAGTTGTTTCTATCTTTGACTTTAAACTCATGAAATTACAACTTTAATGTCTGAATGTTATGACTTTATTCTGGTCGTGCCAGCATATTTTTTTTTAAATTTGGAATGGCCCTTATATAAGTCGTAAATTTAGGGTTTATTATTTGACAAAAATATTAGAACTTTAGTGTACACAAAGATTTAGGTTACAGGTTTGTTGACCTGGTTTATGGTTCATATCTATAATAATGGTCTTAACCACATGAAACAAAAACTGGCACAAAGTTCAACGTCCTCATTATTTTTTCACAATGCTCTCAAAGTGGTGCCATTATTCAATTGTGATTGTTGTTAGTTGAAAGGACTTAAAGCCATAAGAATAATATGATAAATAGTGATAAGGTTAGACGATTGTGGATTTCTGCTTTGGACATTTCTTTCAAAAACAGTAAAAGTTACAAAGATTCTCAGGGGTTCATCAATAAGTAAGTCCAATCTTCTAGATAGTTGAAATTAAATGAAGGGATGGAATGTTGATTGTTTCTAAATTAAAGTATAATAACTACTGTTCGATATCGTCTTTATTACCAGAAAATATCCTTTTTTTTTATAAGCCAATAGCTTATCAAGTTGCTGAAGGATGTTTGGGTCCACAACATGTCCAAGGGAGAAAAAGTTTGGCTAGTCAATAAAACAAATAAGTAATAATATTATCACTATACTGTGATATGTAGGGCTGTAGATCTTTAGTTGTTTATTTCATTAATCGGTTGATGCTGTTTGATCTTGTTTGACCAAACCTTTTATTAGTCAACTAATTATTTTAGGGAAGATTTTGTAGGATTTATATTCATAACAGCAAAATCAAGAAGGAATTTCTGCAAGATATATCACTATCAAATCTGAATTTTAATGATTTCAGACTACATTTATCATTGAAGTCCTTTGCAAACAACCTTTATTCCCTTTTATTCTGTCTAAAGCTGCTAACCCTGTATTTTAGATTTCTCCAAACATACTCTGAAATGCATATGATTCTTGTTTTAGTTAAGCAGTTCATATTTAAGTTTTCTCAATGTTAATGCTCCTGGACGTGGTGCATTTTGAACAGAATACAAACAAATCTAACTATTCGCAATATTGTGTGAAATTTGAGTTTAATCTGCCTTTTTACAGATAAAGACACTGTTTACTTCTACGCAGTGTATTTTTCTTTATGAGTATTTGTATGTGTGTGATCAGTTTAACTACATGGTGAAATCATTGATACACTAAATTGGTTTGAGAGCTTTTTCCAGCTCCATCATATTCCTTTTCGCTGATTAATCAATGCACAGGACATTGACCAGTAGTTGACCAAGAATCTTTTGACTTGACTATGTGCCCTAGTTATGTGCATGTATCCTAGTCATTGTATGATTGGCACGTCAGATTTCTGCATTACCTGTTTTGTCGTCCTGTGATTGTATCCTATGTAGTAACCTATATATTCTTGCAAGGCTAATCTTTCAGGCTCGGTTCCAAAACAAACTGACCAGTGCAATAAGGAGATACTCTTTAATTAAGTTTCGCTTTGACTCATCTCAACGAATTCCCTTTTTCATCTGCATACAACTGGTTTGTAAAAGTGAGTGTGACTGCTGCAGGCCAATTCAATACCAGTGGGCGACACCATCTCTTCAATACACATGTGACGTGATGTGTGTACCACATGATTCATATATTCACTGAAATGTGTATTTTTTGCAGATCATTCTGGTATTATGGCACAACAACAGCGCTGTGTTCAGCTGTCTGTTCGGCCGTCCCGAGCTCTTGTGGATGAGAAGTTTAAAGTGTTGGTCCAGAATGCTTCTCCTGGGGCTGAGCTGACGGTGCGCTCTCATCTCCACACTGAAGACAAACACAACTGGGAGGCGTTTGGACACTACATCTGTGACAGCACCGGGACACTCAACTGTATGAGCCTCTCAAATGATTTCCCTCCTGGTAAATTTAATCTTCATAAATATACTTAATTACATTGACAGTGTGTCAGGACCCGAGCCTGGGTGGGACATATGAAGGAGTTGAACCAATGGGATTAATGTGGAGCCTCAGACCAGTGCCAGGGAGCAAACCTGGACTCAGGTCAGACATACAGTACAATGTGTTCTTTCTACACTCATTTCTACTCTTGTAATGTGAAGTATCAAACAAATGTCACAATAGTTATATAATAATTCCCCAGGATGAGAAAGACGAATGTGGAGACTCCCCTGGAGGTGACGATCTCAGTTTACCAGGGCCATCTGTCAGAGGACTTCCCAGAGCAGAAAGCTCTGGCTGCTGTGCTGGTGGAGCGCTGGTACATGGCTCCTGGAGTTCAGAGGATCCCAGTCACAGAGTACAACCTCACTGCTACACTCTTCCTCCCTCCAGGTGGGTTTCTTTTGTCACATCCAACCTAGGTGGGCTAATTGTGGATTACTTCCACTGGCTATTCATCAAGACAGAGGAGGAGCAAAAAGACTGTGCACTTTTAAAAACACTTTTAAAAGTTAACGTATGTGTCTAATGAAGTATAGATAGCAGTTGATTTCAATTAAGGCTGTTTGCATTAATTGAAATCAACTTTGCATTGAGAACTGCTTTTCTTTTTTAGTTTTTAAATTTTAAGTCAGAGTAGCAAGGCTACCTAGTTTTGATGAGTTTTATTATTTTTTATACTCAACATATTGTGTGTCTGCGAGCAAAGAAGGTAAGCCAGCGCTGGGGACAGCCTCTTCATAGCTTTGCAGTGTTTTGGATTTTTTAGCCGGTCTGTCACAAGAGTCTGTCGCGGGGGCCCCGGGTTCCACCCGGGCTTCACTTGGTCCATGATGTCTATTTACTACTGCGCAAGCATATGAGTGCATATCCAGGGCAGCTTTTCCAAAGAAAGAGGACTAGCTTGTTTCTGAAGTTTGGCTCAACTTGATTGGTCTCACATGTGCAGCGAGCGCATGGGATTGCGAGTGCATTCGTTGTGCAAAAAGTTCCTCAAATCCTCAAAGTGGTAGAGTTTGTCATTTGTGGATCAAGGCCATTGTTGATGTTCCAAAAAGGTCTTCATCAGGCCTCCATTTTTGTTTAACGAGAGAGCTGAAGTCAACATGACGGGACCTGGAAGTCTCTCTCTGTTTTCAATAAACAGATTAAATTCAGTGTCATCATTTTAACATTACATCCTGCTATGTGAAGCACTTTGAATTGCCTTGTGTATGAAATGTGCTCTACAAATAAACTTGCCTTGCCTACATCTTGAAATCATCTTACGACCTCCCATCTCATGCTTCGTGACCCCCGGGGGGTCCTGAACTCCACTTTGGGAACCACTGGTCAATCCATTAATTTCTTCTCCGGCGCTTGCACCAAAAAGCAGCTAGGGGGATCAAATTTACAAGCTTGTTATTGTGTAGGGGTTAGGGTTATACAAGCTTCTGAATGAATAATTAACAATATTTTGGGCTCAAGGTGACCTTTATGGCCCTGTGCAGGCAGTACTGCTTTCCAAGGGCTTTTGCAACCTTTTGAATTGCACTTAAAGGCGCAATGGACGATTTTTCGGCGATTTGCGAACTCGGGCGGAAGTGCGCATGCGCTCTCCCCCGTGCGGACTGATACAACACACACGTGTGTTTTGTTTATTAGCGCGACTGATCGAATCGCATCTCTCGTCTCCCGTAGATTTCCGTCTTCTTCTGAGTCATCTCGAACTCTCTTTCTCCGTCTTCATTTTGTCCCGTACACTGAGGGAACTATATTATGATAGATCAATGCGCTTAGGCACGCGGAAACGTGGGGACGAACCTGACTCGGCTGGCGGGACTAATCGGCAGTCCACGCCACGAGGAAATAAGACTTAGATTTGGGCCAAAAAAATCGTCCATTCAACCTTTAAATACAAGTTTCTGATTGTTATGAGGAATACATTTATCAACATGAAAAATAATACCTCTCACAGCACTGTTCATTGTTCTGTATTCCTGTGCAGGACCTGGTCCATTCCCTGCCGTCCTGGACCTCTGGGGAGGAGGTGGGAAACTAGTGGAGTACCGAGCGTCTTTACTGGCCTCACATGGGTTTGCTGCTCTGGCCTTGGATTATCTGACCAATAAACTCACTGTGGAAACAGGCAAAATGATGGAAAATGACTACTTTGAGGTAAAGGCATCTTTTTGAATATTGAAAAAATATAGTTTGAAAAACCCTTTATCAATATGTAATGCTCACTTTTTTTTATCACAAAGCCAAAGTTTGGTTCATTATTGACTCAAAGATAACTTCAGCTTTAATGGCCATAAATCACCAAATAAAACACTAAAATGAGAGAATCCTGTGCTAGTCTAAGGCACATCTAATTAAAGTTTGAACAAAAGTGGTAGAAATGTTACAGGTACACCTTCAAAACAGATTTTCCCACATTAAGCAACTTATTCAACATGTTGAGCTTAAGTGGTGGTCACTAAACTGTGTTTAGTTATTACATGTTTGTTATTCCTTTTATAGAATGCCTATAAATTCCTGGAGCAGCACCCTCAGATCGTGGGCAGCAGGATCGCCATGTGGGGGCTCTCTTTTGGTACATCTATGACGTTTAAAATGGCCGCTTACTCCAAGGTTATGAAGGTGACTAGAGTTCCATTCATTTTAATCATTTAAATTAAACAATAACATTTTATTTCACTAGAAATAAGGCATAATTTGAGGAATCTGTGTAATCCCTCATTTGCCCAGGAGTGTTTCATCGTAGAAAATAATTCAGATTAAAGTCGAAACATCTTTATTTTCAAAAAGGTGTGCAGATTATTACACTTGAATCCTTTTGTCCATTGCACAATCTGCAGGGGAAGTCTCTGGGATCAGTCAAAAACATGTGTTTTAACTGAGTCTGACCGAATATTTAACAGTAAATATTGATATATTAGTGTTAGGTTGATCAAACAGAAAAGTGGTGTAAAGTTCAAAAGTGAGGCATCAATCATCTTCCATTCCACTCACCTAAAAAAATAATGGCGGCTTATTCATTTTTCTGTACTTGAAACAAAAAAATGCAATTCTGTACTCTTTGTAATGTGGCCTTTTTGTGTTTTCTCAGCTCAGGTGTGCAGTGTGTTACAGCGGAAGTCATATTCAGCCAGTCAACGGCAGTGTTGAAGAAATCTTAAAATACTGTGCACAGTAAGTTATGCTGCTGACAGTTCAGTCATATTTTTTTTTACATTCAGACACTTTCTAAACATCAATAAATATTTTTAATAGGCCGTGGCTACAGAGCCGCGGTGCGGTCAAATGTCCCAGCAGTTTCAGGAGCCGCGGCACGGCCATATAGCCTCATGGCTAACCCTGACCCTAACCTTAACCCTGACCTTAACCCTGACCTTAACCCTGACCTTAACCCTGACCTTAACCCTGACCCTGACCCTAACACGGTCTAACCCGGCGTGGTCAAATAGCCCATCAGTTTCAGGAGCCGCAGCACAAAATAGCCTAACAGTTTCGGCCGCGCTGTAGACACTCCTTTTTTATAATCCCAATAATGAGGATTATTTTTTAAATCCATTAAAAAAATGTTCCTGTAAATGCCTTGGTTGAGGTCAAAGAACAGATACTTGATAATCTTTGGTACATTTTAAATATTGTTGTCTGCAGCTTTTTAATCAAATCAATATGATATACACACAATATACCTTGTTGTAATTGTGTATATCCTCAAATTAACCATTTCAATATCACCTCGAATTGTATGACATTGTGCTTGGCTGAAATGTTTTATTTAAAAAACAAACTTTATTCAGAAATGAAGGGAAGACCCGCGTCACTGAGAATCAGGAGGTCATATGGCATGATATTCTCCTGCCAATCCCCGAAGACCCTGCTTTCAAAGTCGATGTGAGTACGAGTGATTTGTAGATAATCATGAAGAGTATAATAGAAGTGCTGGTGGTAAAGCTACTACTTGGATCATGTTTATTTTCAGTTCTACACTATTTCTCTTTGTGCAGATGGGACGTTTGCAGTGCCCCCTGTTGCTTGTGGTTGGTCAGGACGATCAGAACTGGCCAGCTTTTGTGTCTGCAATGGATGTGAGTTCACTGCGTTTATTACCAGATTTGGTGGCATACATCATCACCTACAGCAGCTCGGCTGAGAATGTTCTTCTAGGTGGGATCATTCATTTGAGATAAATTATATATATTGAATTCCATAATTTATTCTCCAGGTCGGGGGACAAACGTAAATAACCTCAAGCAAATCTATTAATTTTGATGATTTGTCCACAGATTGAGAAAATCAGACCTTCTTTCTCCTCTTTGTGTCTCACTCACTATTCAAATATCTGAATACTGGATATTGTGAAAATCTTTTTTTTTCATGGTTCACTTTGCAATGTCACCAATATTTATCAAAGTTTACAATTCCCTTAATCTGAAAGAATAGACTGTGTCCTAGTCAGTCACAGATTATGTTAATCACAAATTTATTACAATTTGTTTCATTTTTAACTTAAGTGAAATGTGATGCTTTTTGTCTGTCAGATGAAGGTGATGATGGAGAAGGCTGGGAACAGTCACCTGCTCAATCTGCTCATATATCCTGACACTGGTCATTTGATTGAACCTCCGTACTCTCCACATACACGGACCAGCATCTTCAGAGATGTTACGTCTAAACAATTGTGTAAGTAAAGGTGTAAACATGTAAGACGGCTTTCTCCCACAACAACAAAGACATACTGCACATAGTATAGATCAGGGGCGAGCAACCTGTCGATCGTGAGTGCAGAGCTCACAGTCAACACTTTTTCATTGAATACAGATGCACACAGGTCCATATACAGCCCCGTAGTTATGCGCTGACCACAACCACCAGAAATGGAAGTACAGCATATTTCAAGTTCAAGTCATAATCACAAAATATACTAGAAATAAATCAAATTTAACCGCCAAAGGAAACACAGTTGCTGCGTTCACATGGAGTCTGCACTTATCGTCTAATCATTTCCACACCACTGAGAAAGTTATTTTGAAAATCAAACCTGTGAAACCTGACTGAAGTATAAATGCACTAATGTCATCGCCACAATATGAATGAATGTCATCTATGCCTGTGCCAAGCAATGCCTAAATATGAATAGCCTCATATATCCTGACGCTGGTCACAATTACACTATATTCAGTAGCATAGCATCAGGCAATTCAGTGTGACCACACTTGGCCCACAATGCAGTAGGGCTCACTTGGGCCCTACACCTCCTCCTACAGCAGGGGTCACTAATAAACTTTCAGGAACATTTGTGCCACTTTGCAACTTTTATATTATAATATATGTAATTATTATTTTATAACATATGTATAGAGTATTATAATAAGCCAATTATTTTTTCACAATTTACCATTTTATTTTATATAAAATAACCCAAAATATTATTATATTATATATATTATTTAAAACAAAGTAAGATGTATTTTATTCAACTTCTTTCAATATAATTATGTCTGGAAAATCTTCATTTAATATTTCTTCTGAAGGCTTTATTTTCTTTCCCTCCTGTTTGCCAGGCATGGTGCTGTGGGGCGGCCGCACTGTGGCACATTCTCGAGCTCAGGAAGACTCCTGGAGGAAGACTCTGGTGTTTTTGAGAGAGCATTTGTACGACAGGAGAAACACATCAAACCTTTGAGACCAATGACTTGAATAAATAATTACTATTAATTAATCTCAAATCAGGACATTGTTTGGGTGAGTCTGATAATTCAATGGGAAGTCCATCTGCAAAGACAATATTCTTAAATGATTATATTGCATCGCACCCATTTGCACCTCTGTAGACCTGGGCCTGAACTACGATCCTCTACTTCAATGTTTCTAATGTGCCGTAAAAGTCAGCACAATAAGTCTCACCCAACATATGTTTTGAAGACATTTTAATTTTCATCTTGAGTAGCTAGTTTTAATATTTTTGTAGTGCTTTGATAAATGATGATTTTATAACAGAAATGACTGAAAGAAGCAATTGTATATGAAAATGTATATTAAAAATGATTAAATAAGGTTGTTGTTAATGTGTCGAGAGGAGCCCGCTGACGTGGCTTGAGAATCTGTTAAATGTATGGGCCTTTAGGCACGTATGCATTTTAATTTGAAACGCATTCCCATGATACTGGCAAGCCTTTTGTGTCTGTAAGGGTATCAGAGGAACACAGGTTGTTGTTTTTTTTAGATCAATATGCCTCAATGAAAGTAACATAGTAAGTAAGCTTTAAAGTCAAACATTGAATCTACAGTCAGATGTGGGAGCACAGGAGAAGATAAGCAGGACAGTCACTGACACATGCTTAAGAGATCCATCATCGAGCCACCAGCAAGTTACAAACTACCCATGAGTAGTTCATATGTGGAGTTCAAACTATTCACTTCACTGTAAGGTTTATGAACATGTGGAGATGGGTAGAGAATATCAACAAATTTTACTTAAGTGTTAAGTTACTTCAAACTAATATTACTCAATTAGAAGTACAATGTAGTGGGCCAAGAAATTACTCAAGTAAAAAAGTGCAGTATTGGGGAATCTATTAGTAAGAGTCATTTTAAGAGTGATTCTGGGTGCAACATCTGATCTATAATTTGAAGTTAATCTTAATTGGTGCAACAAAACATAAAATTAAAGCCGCAAGCGGCGATGATTGCTCTCCCCACCCGTGCGACCGCCTTCCATCGCGTCCGTGTTTTGATTGCGATCACTGCATTCTCTCCGTCCAACCACCATCCAGGCTCTGAGTTCCTCTACCTGCCTACTATGTACACAGCACAGCACGGTTCACAGCACGCACAAAAACCCAGGATAAGTTTTACAGCGATGCTCCTGTGTGCTTTACTCGTCACTTTTCCAAATGTGGCTAGAACAAAGTGGACGCGTCTCATTTCTTATCTTTTTTGCTATAGGCTGGCGCTATCGAGTCCGGTCACGACGGATGTTTTTGCGAGCTACATTTTTGTCTTTTCACCATGTTTTGATATTACTGTAATCACGATACAAATGGCTTTATTATACAGATTAATAGAGAAGTGTATGAGTAAAACTGAATGAGTAGCTAGGCCAAGGGTCTCCAATTATGGTTTCCAGGGGGGCAGATTTTTTGGGGGGCTGAAGTCGGACTGCAAAATCACACCACAATTTTATGTTTATTTCTATAAGATCCACAAACAACTCACAGTGGCACAATTCAACATCAAAAATCAACATAGGACTTTATTTTCAGAGAAGTCATAATATAACAATATTAAATGATTGAACACAGGACAAAAGCACTAAAACCCAGACAACACAAACACAGTGTTTTCCAGAAACCTGACTCAACCAGTGCAAAGCAAACCTAAGACAAGACCAGGGTTAAACCAAGACTAACATTTAACCATTTAATGAGTGTGGTCCACTGACCGTCTTTTATAATTAGGCCCGAGCGCCACAAGCTGGCGAGAGGCCTATTAATCTCGTAAGGCCGTGCGAAGCACGGCTGCGAAAGTGCGCACGTAGTGCGCATGAAATCGAGCGCGAAGCGCTCGTCCACTTCCAAACACTCACTAACGCACTCCTTCACTCATGCACGCCCCGTGCATACTAATTAGTAGTAGGAAAATGGAACATTACCGTTGTAAACGGGCGAAGCCCGTGCAAAAGTGCGCACTAAACGAGCACTTTAGCGGTCGTCATCCCCATATAAAGCACTCATTTGCCCTAAGTAGCTCACGAATACGTTCCCCATCTCTTGCATGTTCCGTGCATATAAGCATCTAATGCAAAAATTGAACATTATTACTGTATAGAGGGCCAAAAACACAAAGTGGGCGGAGCCCACTCAAAATTAACGAAAGTACCCGTCAGTGACCAGGGACCCACACCATGAGGTAGGAAAGCGCGAGCGCTTTCCGAAAATGTATAGTTTATGATATTTGAAAAATGGGAAACATTGTTTTCGCATCGGAATATTATTCTTTCTTCTTCTTCTTCTTCTTCTCGGGACCAACCCCCCTATTTTTCACCCAGTGAACATTGACGAAAAGTCACAAAAATTTGCACACCTCTAAAAATCGTGGCTCTCTACATTCTGGCTATTTCCCTTTTTTAAAATAAAAAAAATTGGCGCGTCAGCGCCCCCAAATGTACCAAAAATGCATTGAGAGATGGGAAATGACCCAAAAAAAATCTGATCGTAGAATCATGAAATTTGGCGCAGAGGTAGATGGTGACAAGAGAAGTAAAAAATATTATTACGGCAACGCCGTCCGCCCAACCAAATGTCGGCCATATTGCTTCAAAAATGGCTAAACATGACTTCGGAGTTTTTCCAAACGTCGTACTTTTACGAACTCCTCCCAGGGCGTTGGCCCTAAAAAGCTGAAATTTGGTGAAAATGCTACTGAGGAGTGGGACATCAAAAGTTATCCAAATTACATTGATACCTGTCACGGTCTCTGTGCGGCGAAGCCGCAAACTGTAGCAAGAATTTCAGAAATCTCCCAAATTTTACATTTCTGCCGTTTGCGCAGATAAAGTCCGAATTGCCTCAAATTAGAATCAGTTGTTAAACTCTTTGCCCTAAACCTACTTGAAGTGAAAAAAATTAATTTGGAGCCACAGCGCCCCCTACAGATTTTATATGGAGGTTAAATGTTTAGTTTTGCGAAATTATATGAAATTTGACACACAACTCAATTTTAGAATCCTCATCAAAAAAGTCAATGAGACCCATGTCATAATTGTTATGGCGTTACCGTAACGATGACCGAAACCTTCCATGTTATTCCAATGGGGAAATCGCCAGAACATGTTTACACTTTAGACTTTCACAAACTCCTCCCAGGGCGTCAGCCCTATTAACCTGAAATTTGGTGAGACTCATCTTCAGGTGTGGACCATCAAAAGTTATCCACATTTTTATTCAAAGAGTCACGGTGTCTGTGCGGCAAAGCCGCACATTTTGCCAAGAATTCAAAATAAAATTGCTTTTTGATGGTAAAACAAAGGGGAGAAGATGTGACAGCGTCACAGATTCTGCAGTAGGCGTAATAAAAGGACAATTGGGGCGCGTTAGCGCCCCCTCCTCTTGCGGCGTGGCGGCGGCGTAGCGAGGGCCGATCATTGCCGCTTGCGGCTACATTTTAGTTTATTTTTTATATTATATTATTTTTATTTGGTTTAACATATTTTACCTGTGCTTGTTTTGTACTCTGTGCAGCACTTTGAACTTTGTGTTGGTCAAATGGGCAATACAAATAAAGATAAGATAAGATAAGATATTCCTTTATTGTCCCACATGGGGAAATTTCATTGGTGCAACGCAGGTAGATACAGAGATAGATACAGAAGAACAGAACAGATCACTTATAGGAAGTCTGAAAAACACTTTCAGTAGAAGATCTCCTATAAATAAAAACTCCAATAGACAAATAAATAAATAAATATGTGTGATCACGACAGTAATTGCACATGAATATGTGTCACGACGGCACATGGATTGCACATGAATTTCACAGTAATTGCACATGAATTGCACACTTGTTGGATTGGATAGGTTCTCTAGTTTAATTATCTAAAGGAGTTGTGTTATAAATCTTTTTAATGCAAATTTGGATATGACATATCAAAGTTTGTAAGCAAACAGATGAAAAAGAGAACATATTTTGATGCTAGCTGTTTGTCAGTATGTTCGTCAGCGTTAAATCAATCGTCACAGTCAGGCCGTGTCAAAATAAAACTGCTTCTGTATCTGTAAAAAACAGAGGCCTTTATTTTGTAAGTGTCACAGTGTTTGGTTGCTGTTATAGGAACTTTCACTATAGCAGAGAAGTTTCAGCATGGCTTTAAACCGGCAACTTGTACATAATACAGATATATTGTACTTTATAGAGTGATTTGGTCCGACCAATGTTTGTGCAAGTTTTGAGTAATTTTGCACAAAATATTTTTTTACTTTCTATATAGATCTGACAAGTCTGATTGGATTTGTATAGGTCATGTTTAAATGTGTCATTACGCTCAGTAATGACACATTTAAACATGAAACTTGTGCATGAAACTTGTGCTGTTGAATAGAAAGCTATGTAACAAACACCAGACTGTGCAATCTATAAGTTTAAAAAGTTTAAGGGTGGTTTGTGGGGAAAATAATAATGATAATATTAACCATTTTTTTCCACCATAAAAACTCGAGCCAGAGTCACATGATTTTGACTTATTGTATCCGGTCACAAATTCATTGATTTTCGGGGTCACAGGTGACTGGAGCCTATCGCAGTGACTTTGGGCCTTAGGCGGGGTACACCCTGGACAGTGGCCAACTTGTTGCAGGGCCGACAGACATGGACACAGACACACAGATAACCATTCATTGTCACATCACTCACAAATTAACCAGTTATAAATGTTTTCAGTTGTCTACTAGAAATAGAGTATTTTACGAATACAAATGATTAAATATCAAGTTGGAGAGGGCGCTAGAGACCCGTTCTATTAGCTAGCCACTACATTTGCATATGATTCCGTTCAGCTTGAAAATCTTCACAAACGCTATATTAACAATTTAAAAAAATAAACTGTTTAAAGGCGGTATGGACGATTTTTCGGCGATTTGGGAACGCAGACGGAAGTGCGCATGTGTGACCGGATCGTTCCTGCGTTGTGGATTAATTGAGTGGCCACGAGACACGGTTTTATCCGTTTATTCTGGTAAACAGAAACACAAAAATAAAGTCAAACGTGCCACGAGGCAACTCCAGCCCAAACTCTTCCCCGCACGGAGATAACAGAAGGGATAAAACATACCTGGTAAACGGAAACACAAAAATAAAGTCAAACGTGCCACGAGGCAACTCCAGCCCAAACTAAAAGGGATATAACACAATTAAATCAACACACTACATACAAAACATGAAGGACGATCCGAGGGATGACTGACCTCTTCCCCGCACGGAGATAACAGAAGGGAAGAGGAAGTCACGTCCATCACATTTATAGGGGGAATATAAGGGAACACACGAAGAAGAAGAAGAAGGGGGCTGGAGGACACCGACAGCACAATAAAACAAACACCAGGCATGTTGAACATAATATTAAACAAAAATAATATAAGATTTTGTGTGATTATACATGAACTGGTTACATTCACCCCCTTAGAATTACACAAAATACCAAAAGCACATAACATCGGCTGCTAAAAAGAAAAAGGAAAACGGCCAATATATCAAAGATAATCTACTCAAAGAATAAAAGGCAATAAGCGGTGCCATTTACACCACAAAATAGCAACCATTCACAATGTGCATAGGAGTGTTTTACATAAATATCAAGTATCCCAACAGAATCACAAGTGCTGGCACCAATCAAAAGAAAGGAAGCCACTGAAATCAAATAGTTATAATAGGAGCATGAACTCTCTCAGGTCCGAACAAAGACTCCACCTGAGTCATAGATTCAATCAATCTACAGACTGGCTTAACAATCCTACCAAAACGAGTGGTAAGGTTGTGACCCAAATCAGAAAGGTCATCGGAAAGTTTGTGTACCTCATCACACGGGGCCAAGGGAGCACCAGCAAACTCGGTGGGAGAGTCACAGGACATCACATCAGGTTGTATTCTTTCATTGGGGGACTGCTGCTGGACCCAAGACGTGGTGCGGTCAACACTAGACTCACTCAAACTCGGGGGGGGGGGGGGGGGGGGGGGGGGGGGGGGGCATAGGGCAGGGAGGATTCAGATTCCCCACCCACCACGGACACTCCGGGTTCCTCTGGGACAACATCGACATCAGCGATAGACTGCGCTTTTGTCACGTCCATTGAAGTATCTAGCGGCAAGAAGTTGACTTGAAGAAGTAAGTTGCGATGCACAGTCTTTTCATTACCCGCTCGGTCTCGGATTTTGTATATGTGGAGGTCTGGTTTCGAAGCAATAACATCGTAAACAACTGCCTCCCACTTGTCTGACAGCTTCCTTTTTCCTTTGACTCCTTTATTTGCCAGCAGTACACGGTCCCCAACAGAAAGAGGTAAGCCCTTGGTTCGCTTATTGTACTGGTCCGACTGGTGTTTCTGTTCAACTGCACTGTTTCCGTGCGCCAAGATCATGGCGGAACGAAGGTCATCCACAAGTGACTTGACATAGGTATTGTAGTCGCACACTGAGCCATCATGGAGAACATTCTTGAAGAGGAGATCAACAGGTAACCGGGGAACCCTCCCGAACATCAAATAGAAGGGTGCAAATCCTGTTGTTTCATGAGCAGTACAATTATAAGCAAATGTCAAAGATTGAATCATCTGCGGCCATCTCTGCTTCGTCCTTGGGGGCAAAGACCTCAACACGCACCCCAACGTCCTGTTAAACCGCTCAGTGATGCCATTGCCCATGGGGTGGTACGGTGTGGTATGAGATTTGATGATGCCGCCCATTTCTAGCAACTCTGCCACCAACTCACTCTCAAATGTAGCACCTTGGTCGGAGTGGATGCGCTGAGGAAAGCCATACATGCAGAAGAATCCCTCCCAAAGCTTCTTAGCCACATTCTTTGCAGTTTGGTCGCGGCAAGGGAATGCATGTGCCAATTTAGTGAAATGGTCAGTGACCACAAGAACATCGACCGATTTATTGTTGTTGTCCTCAGCAGACCAAAAGTCAATGCATACCAACTCCAGTGGCACACTGGTCTTAATGTTCTCCAGTGGGGCTCTGGCAGACGGTTCTGGAGCCTTACTGAGGACACACCGTGGACACTGTCTTACATAGTTGCGGACGTCTTTTTCCATCTCATACCAAAAGAACCGCTGACGTGCCAATGACAGAGTACCTGGCTGCCCTTGGTGACCTGCATTGTCATGGATGCCAGCGAGTACAGACGACTTGAGGGACTCTGGAACAACAAACTGGAAGCGCTTGTGCTTGGTCAGAGGATCCTTAGTGACACGGTACAGAATTCCTTCAAGAACCGTCAGCCTCTCCCACTGCTGCAAAATCCTAAGGACCTGCTGGTTTTCATGGTCACGCTCACGTCTGGAAGGCCTGCGTTTCCGGTTCACAAAGAAGGTAACCCTGGAAACAACAACATCACTCTCCTGGTGGGATTGGAGCTCATGCTTGGACAACACTGACGACAGGCAAGGCTCAGGGCCAACAAGCGCACCTAGATGGCCGGCTAAAGAAACAGCACGATGTCTGGACGCAACCTCCCAGTCATTGGATGCCGATAGGACAGTGGAGACTTCATCCTCAGACATGGAGACATTAACTGCGGTTGAGAAAGCGGGGCCAACCAATGACTGAGGCTGACAGGTCAGATGAAAAGCATCCTGCACAGACTCCTCCCTCATTTCCCAAGCCTGCTTCAACAGATCAATGTATGGCTCAGAAAGGAGACGCTCAGCTAAAGGTTTGACAAAAGGCCGTCGACTAAGGGCATCTGCAACAACATTCAGCCTACCAGGGACATATTTAATGTCAAAGTTGTACGGGCCAGTTTGGAGACCCACCGCTGTTCACAGGCATCCAGTTTTGGCTTGGTCAAGATGTACGTGAGCGGGTTATTGTCAGTCCAGACGGTGAACTGATGACCTTTGAGCTAATGACTGAATTTATCACAAGCTGCCCACTTGAGAGCCAAAAATTCAAGTCTATGAGCAGGGTATTTAGCCTGGCTGCGGCTTAAGGACTTGCTAGCAAAAGCAACCGGTCTTGCCCTCTCCTCACCAGCAGGCACCTGAGAAAGAACAGCCCCAAGCCCATCAGTGGAAGCATCAGTGGAGAGGATAAAAGGTCTATCAAAATCTGGGTGAGCCAGAACCACACAATCAAGGAGAGCGGTTTTTAATTTCACAAAAGCTCCCTCGCACTCTGGGGTCCAATCCTGTGGTGTTAACTGTCTGTATGTACCAGGTTTACATGGGCCCTGACCACCCTTGGTCCTCCGCTTTTGGCCAGCTGTCAAGGCATAGAGTGGCTTGGCAATACGGGAACGTGCAGGGATGAAATGTTGGTACAGGACCATTCCGAGGAAGGATCTGACCTTCTGCTGGGATGGAGTACAGCCATCAGAGTCCATCAAGTCCTCCCTCCTGAACCCAGAGATTGTGCTCACCTTCTCCTGATCCACAGAAACACCGCCAGCGCTAACAACATGACCCAGAAATCTAACAGATCTTCTGAGAAAGTGACACTTCTTTTGAGAAAGCTTCAGGTTACTGGATCTCAACCGGGAGAAGACAACACTGAGACGACTCAAAGACTCCTCCTCAGAAGGTGCAAACACCAACAAGTCATCAAGGTAGCAAAGAAGGTTTGAGAAGTTGAGATCACCGAAAATGCTAAGCATCATTCGCATAAAGGAGGCTGGACTGTTGCAGAGGCCCTGGGGCAAGCGGTTGTACTCATAAAGGCCGAGGGGCGTAGTAAAGGCAGTGTAATGCCTGTCAGACTCATGAAGAGGGATGTTGTAGAACCCTGAAGTCAAATCCATCGTGCTGAAGAAGGCATTTCCTCCAAGGGCAGCAAGGCAGTCTGACTGGTGTGGTAATGGATGAGCATCTTTAACAGACCTAGCATTAAGCCAACGAAAGTCCGTACATAACCGCAAGTCTCCTGACTTCTTCCACACCAACACCAGGGGAGAGGCATATTCACTGATGGACTTGCTGATTATGCCTCTTATTTCCATTTCAGACAAAACTTCCCTCAATTTCTGATAGTGAGCTGGCGGAACTCTGCGGAACGGCAGCCGAAAGGGACAATCATCAGCTAAGTGAATCCGATGGACAAACTCCTTAGCCTCCCCACAATCCAGACTATCCCTAGAAAACACATCCTTAAAGCCCAACAGTAGGTCAGCCAGCTTGCACTTCCACTCATCTGACACTTCACAACCTTCCATGTCAATGTCACCGAGTCCACAGTCCTTCAGTAGCTGCACAGGGTCAAACTGGCCCTGGGTAACAGGAAAGTCTTCCATGGCCACACAGGGGAACACGTCAGCTAGCTTTGCATTACGCCGCAAGGTGACAGCAGTCTGCGTGGGATTGAGGACCTTCATGGGAACCCAGCGATCACCCCACATTGGCGTAACAATTCGACCAACCATGATGTTCTTGGGTGTGGAGCGTGCGGATGTAGGCTCAACAATGACCGTGCTGCCAGGGGACACAGGAGCAGATGCTGGCAGCTTCCCCCAAACAATGTATTCCTTCTGAGGAAGCAGCGTCACAACCTGTTGTAATCTCACTGTTCCCACCATATCAGGAACCTCTGGGCCCAACCACCGGGAGGAGCAACTCAGTAATTGAAGAAACAGTTCACAATCAGGGTCGGATGTAGGCGAAGATAGCATTTCCCAATATTTCTCTTCAGATTTCATCTTCTGGACAACGGGACGGATAACATTAGTGCCAACAATAAACTCATCCCTCTGCCCAGGCACTAGAAACGTTGGCACCACAAACTTCAAGCTATAGATCTCAATGTCCAAATCATAGATACATTTAGGTTGAGTAACAAGACCACCACAACCAATGAGAACCACCTGCTCGGGGACAGGTTGTGGAATTAAGACCACACCAGCTGCTCTCAACCTGGCCTCAGCTAATTCACTAAGTGTACATGACATGCTACCTGAATCAAGCATCCCTCTCAAAGATATTTGATTGTTCACTGAAACAGGAGCTTAAAACAGTTCACTAGCTCCCTCAATTCTTTGAGACCCAACCAGAACGACAGTCTTGTCCTTGGGGTAGCTTTTACAACAGTCAACATACACAGAGTGAGGACCAGGAGGATTGTCGAGGGTATCTATAACACTGCCCATGTTGTCCCTCTTATCACATAGGCTGACTAGTGTCTTCTGCACACATTCATTTCTCATATGACCGGGCCCAAAACAGTTAAGACACAGTCTGTACAATCTACAATGAGAGTGAGTGGTGTGTTCGCTGGAACCACAAACCTGGCACGCTCTGCTTTGGGGACGCTGAGGGAATTGACCGCGACCTGCCCTCTGCTTGTTGTTAGTTACTGAAGCAGTGCACAGGGAGAGAACTTTGTCAAACATGGTCACCATTTGCTGAGTGACAGGTTCTGGTGTGGCATTAGCTGAATTGTGTGGCGGGCCCACTGTTCCCGACAGGCAGCTTTGGGTGGACAAAAGGGAGTCGGTTCAGCAGAGTCCTGAAGATCGCAGGAATAAACAGGGGCTTGAGCAGACAAGGCACTAGTCACCAAGTGCGTGTTGGCCGCAACACCTTTTATCCGCTCCACATGACTGTCCAAGCGGCGCTGGACCTCAGCAGCTGTCCACTCCTCGGGGGGCTTGATTTGAAATGACAGAGAAAGAGCAGGGTCAGGACAGTGACTTATGAACATCATCACAACCTCAGCGGTGGGGTCGTCCACACATTTCCCGCGCCTCCTGAGGCACTCATCAACAGCATCAATATACTTATTGAGACGGATCCAATAGTCCATGGCATCCTCACCACCCCTCGGTATAGTGCTATAAAAGTCTCTCATTGGCATGTTGGAACATGTGATCTCACTGAAGTTTCGTTTTAGGATGTCAAATACAGCAGCGATCAACTCACTCCCACTCAGGTCAGAGCGGCAGCGGAGTGACACCTTAACCATATCCCGAGCTTTGCCTGTCAATCTGGACATAATCAGTTCATACTTTTGCTCAGACGTCTCACAGCTTGTTCTAGACAGGTAACATCTCATCATTCCCTCCCATTCTTGAATGGAGAATGTATCAGTGCGGTCACCCCTGAAGAACGGTGGGGCTTTGGCTTCAGACTGCACCACTACTTTGAGCTGTGAAGCCTCCAGGCGACTGGGGAACATACTGTCAGTAGCAGGTAGCTGGGTGTGGCAGGGCGGTTTCGTGTTCAGACTGTTTGCGATACTATCCCCAATTTGTTTTGCCAAATCAGTTATTATGCCACTAAGCGCATCATGTGTAAGAACACGTGTGGGATCTGAGTGTGCATTAGCAATAGGAGTAGAAGTGGCAATCGGTGGGCTCAATACAGTCTTATCACTAACAGAGCGTACATCATTAACACCAGCATTCAGTGCCATGCCTCTACCAATGCAAGGTGGATTAGGGTTAAACATCTTGGCCAATATATATACGTTTCAAACTCAGTCTCTTTTTTTTTTTTTCAAAGTCACTTCACACAGTCAATAAACCCTAACTCCGCACCGCAAGCCTAAAACCTGGCTGAATCTCGTCTTCATTTTGCCCCGTACACTGAGGGAACTATATTATGATAGATCCATGCGCTTAGGCACGCGGAAACGTGGGGACGAACCTGACGCGGCTGCAGGTGAGCGATAGGTGCGTTTTATGATTGATATGTGGCAGGACAAATGATTTATCCACGCCACGAGGAAATATGATAAAAGAAAAATTGCTGAAAAAAATTGTCCATACCACCTTTAAGAAACACAGATTTTCTTCAAATGTATAAAATGACATCGCTCGTGGGTTTTGTGTCATTTGGCCAAATTTGAAGTGTTTTCAATGAAAACTGAAGTAGAAGATGCCATGCCAAATGTACGACAATGTACGAGGTGCACTTTAGTCAGCGCCGTGTTTGATCCAATATGCCCGACTTCCTGTATGACTTATGACTTATGTCATAAGATTATTTTTTACATGTCTTCACCTGAACTATTTTTTGGAGTGAGTGTCATGTTGTTACGATTTTTATAAAATTGTTGGAGGTGCTAGTGAGTCATTTTACGTCATTTTTTTTTGTTTTCGTCAATGTTCAGGGGGTCAAAATTGCGGTGGTTTGGGAGATAAAAATAATAATAACGGAATTTTTTTTTATGTTAATTTTTTTCTCGCTATAAAAAATCAAGCTAGAGCTAAACATAGTGCTAAAAATACTGAATAGACTGCAAGTCCTAGGATTACTACAATTATAAAAGTACAAAAATGTACTTCAACGTAGTACTTCAACGTAGTACTATAATGTAGCGCTAGGTTGCCCAATGCTCTATATCCATGGTTAAGCTTTCTTTATGTCATCACAAAGCCAGCCTAGAAGCTTTATGACATCACAAAGCCAGGGTATATAAGTGCCATACGCTTTGAGAGGGACTATAACATGTATTTGGAGATAGACTACACTACCTACACTACACGCAAACCTTTGGAGAGACGAACACTTTGAGATCCTTCAACTAACACAGAGAAAAGAGAAAATACCAGGAGCAATATGGAGACTCGAGCAGCAGGGGCCACCGCCCAAACACCTGTTCATGCATGGATGAAGGAGAATCCTCAGGTGCAGAAGATACAGCAGTACCAGGAGGTCCTGAGAGAGTACCAAGAGCAGATCCACGGAAACAAAGACCTGGATCAAGTTTCATGGATCAACTTATATTCTCAGGGAGACCAGGTACAGGAGAATAGATTTCTTCAAGAACAAGAGGCCACCGTCCACAACAAACAGGCAAAGGTGGAGCAGATGCACCATGTCATACAGACTCAACAATTGCATGTGCAGAAGTTGGAGGAGGAGAAAAATATCATCCCTAAACACATACAAGAGGGACAACAAAGGATTGATGATTACATTGGAGAGCTTTTAAAGATCAATCTGGATTTTGAAAAATATATCAACAAAAAAGTGGCAGACCTCCACATAAAAGAGGAGGATGTGAAGAACCTGGAAGATCTGGCAGAGAATCTCTCTGAAGTCAACCAGTATATACACAAGTCTTTGACTGAAGAGTTGGATTTGGCCATTCAAATCACTGAAGAGCTGGAGGTTGCTTTGGATGAAAGGAGGAAGACCATAGAAATGTTAGAAGAAGAGGAACAGACTTTAGACGTTAATCTTCAAAACATCAAGAAGGTGGCTCAAAGCAGGGAGACACGCCCGACCACAACGACCAACGATCTTCAGAGAGCACAAGAAGAGAAGCAGGTCCTTAAAGAAGAGCAGGAGACTGATTTGGAATATGTGACATGGACAATGGAAACGTACGAGGAGGAGAACATGGCCCTAAACATTCAGCTTCAAGAGGCCCTTGAGAAAGCTGAAGGGAGGGAAATACTTCTGACCTCCACCACCGCCAAGCTTCAAAATGCAGAGGAAGAAAAACAGGCCCTCCAGAACAAGCTCTACACCCTTCAGAGCTCCCTCAGCCTTCAGAAGCAGATGGTTTCAGAGGCACAGAACAATGCTCAGGAGCTTGAGAAGAAGCTGAAAGCCGAGCGAGCCAAATTCCAAGAGCTTACAAAGCTGATGGAGAAAAAGAGCAGATAGAAGAGAAGGTGGTGGAAGTGTTGGGCCATATCGCTCCTGATGTGTCATCGTAGGCTTTGGGAGAGAGATGATGTTCTAACGTTGTGGTTTGCTGTCTTCATGTTACTAGAAGGGAGAGTAGCTGCCAAGAACGTGTCTAAAATACCAAGATCAAATCTTCAGTTGTCATGACACTTCCAGTGGAGCAGGACTTCTGTTCATATGTCCCGGGTAGGCGGGCGCAGGTGGCAGAGGCGTCTGTGAGGGCGGGGTAAACGGGGGTTTGTTTCATCTGTTTGTTCATCAACAACTGAATTCAGCTCCGCCTTCGTTATTTATTTTCAGATTTTAAAGTGCGTTTGGGTCTTGTGTTTTTCTAATGACGACTTTGTTTCGGTGGAACTGAATCTGTGCAAAATAGTGATCATAGTTTTACAGTTTGCGAAGACGAATGGGAAAATAAAAGTACAAAACCTGCACCGAGTGGTAAAGCAGAATCCCTCTGTGATGTCATCAATGAGCGACAGTCGCAGAGACAACTCACGACTGACACGTTATTCTGACAGTTTGAACCACCAACAAAACAAAGGAGTTTTCGGCTTTTATGTTTTTTAGTCTAATCATAACTGTTGTGTCACTTGCATGGCTTTGTCCCTTGTTTACAGTGTGGTTGCTAGGTAACAGCTGTGTGTTCTTGTCCAACCAGTAATTAACATGATAAACTTCAACAAAATTGTGAAACGTGGAAAATAATTACATTTTCGTAAAATCATAAATAAAGGGTTGTGGTTCCCAAAGTGGGGGTCGTGAGATGTTTTCAGTTTCTGTGAAATTGGGTCAGAAAACAATACTTGTTGTATCTTGGCCGAAATAAAGAAGAACAACGTCTCAATTCCAGTCGTGTCTTTTAATCCAACAGGTACATGTGGTGCATAACTTGCTCGAGAACTCTTAACAACATGCATACAAGGGCAAGTGCGCCCTCTATTGGTGAGCACTAATAATGACACTCTATTTCACACGGTGTAACACATTCACAATAGGAGGAGCAGAATATAGCGTATACAATTAGAGCTTTTAGAGCTTTAAATGGTCAGGTCCCTCTGTACATCAGCGATCTGATCAAACCGTACGCTCCCTCTCGCTCACTAAGGTCCTTGGGATCAGAAACTGTTGTTGGTTCTTCGCACCCGTTTTGGGACCAGAGACAGATCCTTCCAGGCAGAGGCCCCCAAACTCTGGAAAGATCTTCCGCTCTCCCTACGGTCACTGAACTCAGTTATTGCTTTTAAGGGTCAACTTAAAACCTTTTTATTTAGTCAAGCCTTTTAATTGCATTTGTTTTAGGGACTGATTTGACTGTATATTGTTGTATGTGTATTGCTCGCTGTAAGTTTTTTGTGTTTTTACTGTTTTATTCTGTGTTTTGTGAAGCACTTTGTGACTTCTGTCTGTGAAAGGTGCTATACAAATAAAATGTACTTACTTACTTACAATTACCATACAATTCTCTAGTGCAATATACCACAATACTAAAACTAGATAATGTGCAATGGCTGAAGCCATTGCGAGTGTCTGCATTCTTACGTAAAAGTACTACGTGTGTGTAGTAAAGACTTAATTCTTGTTAGGCTCGAGCCATGGAATGGAATGTTCATTCCAAGGAATGCTCGAGTCTGTTCTAACGTGCTTTTAACTCATGAGCTTTGAAACACAGAATAAAATCTGAAGAATAAAATCTGAAGAATAAAATCTGAAGAATAAAGTCTGGCGGCAATGTAACATTTGGATACCAGCCGCCATAAAACAACAACAAAAACAACAACAACAACATGTAGTTTAGTTAGTGTAAAGAAATGTAATGTCCTAAAATTAGTGGAAAAGGTCCAGCATTTGTGTGAAAGTACTGCATGTGTGTAACCCGTGTTTCAGAGTACTACATGTGTTGTTGAAAATGTTCAATATTTGTTGAAAAATATTCAGCCTTTCCGCGCGGCCTCCTTCCCGCCCGTCCATGTTTTCTGCTGCGTTTTGCGGCATACCAATGACGCTCAGTAATTCACAGTTGATGATTGCGTAGTCTGCGACTCAAATAGTTTGTCCTGACAAATTGCAAGAACGCAGACCTGAGCAGGGAAAAAGGGAGAGAGAGCCTCGGTGACCCGGCTGCACCCCCTCCTCCCTGTAGAGCATTAGCGTTAGCATTAGCAATTTACTTTTGCAAATACTGAAAAATATTCCGGTATGTAAAAATGTCTAAAGCAATAGCCCCAGTAAGACGGTGAAAGTGATCGTAAAGAGGTTTGTTTGAAGAGGTTTGAACTTGTTGAAATCGGTGAAAGTGTTAAGGAGTTGAAAAAATATAAGCAAATACTGAAAAAAGAACAAGATATACAAGTGTCAAAAGCAACAGCATCAATGAGACGGTGAAAGTGATTGTAAAGAGGTATTACTTGTTAAAATTGGTGAAAGTGTCAAGGAGTGAAAACGTGTCAAAAATCCTACAATCCTAAAATTCAAGAACATAATAGTGTCTGCTTATTATGTCATAAAGCAGATACTATTATGTTGTGTCAAGGAGTGAAAATGTGTCAAAAATCCTACAATCCTAAAATACAAGAACATAATAGTATCTGCTTTATGACATCATAAGCAGACACTCAATGAATACAATACAACAAAAGCCAAATTACATTGTTGACATCTATTTAATTTCAGGGTTATTTTGGGAATCCTAAAGAGTTGGGGAACCCCGTGCTTTAAATACTTAAAATACTGCACTAAATACTGTACAATAATCACAAAGGTGAGACGGGAGTGGACATCCCAGACAGAGGTGGGCACAGCTGGTGAGGGTGGCCCACTTTAGCACCGTTAGCTACAGATGCCCATTTACTGCTCCACTGACGACACCCACACAAGTACACAAGTACACACTCCAGAATCAGAATTAGGAAAAAGGTTTATTCCCATTATTATTGTCAATGAACAAAATTCAAAATTTGGTTACAACTTGGTGATTTGATGCAACACAAAACAATAAAACAATAAAACAATGAACAATGAATAGGTCACCACAATAAGCTATCAGATATATATATATACATATATATATATATATATATATATATATATATATATAGTGTAGTGCAGAAAGTGAACAGTGCAGTGAGTGATTACATTATGGTTAAAGTGACAGTGTTTAAGAAGTGTTCATGAGTACAACGGCACAGGGAGAGAAACTGTTCTTGTGGCGGGAGGTTCTGGTCCGTGTGGACCGTGGCCTCCTGCCTGAGGGGAGTGGCTTGAGAAGCTTTAGTCCTGACTCTGGCACCAGCAGGAGGCCGGTCCATGTTTAGTCCTGCCTCTGGCAGCAGCAGGAGGCCGGTCCACATGGACTGGTATCCTCACTATGAATTATTGATTTGTCAGATTTGTAGACACGAGAAGTATGTGAGGGTTAAAAGAGCAAAGTATCATGAAATAAACAATCTGAAATGGACTGCAATATCTCTCAAATAACGTAGTGTGGTCTCCAAAGGTTTTTCCGTTCCGAGGTGGTTGAGCAGAAAAGGAAGGACTCGCTTGACACTTTGCTTCTGTATTTTCAAAATATGTGTATTGCAGAAAGCAGCATCAATACAAACAGACAATTGTCATTGCCTGGGAACTTCAGCTTGGCCGAATCAAAGAATCGCAAACAAAGCTTTCCCCGCAGATTTTATGATCATCCCACACAAAGAAACACCCCTTAGACTGCCCTTTGACCTCCATGCGCTCACCAAGATGCTATCCATGGTTGACGCCATGTGAGGCCACCTCTTTCATCCCCAGAGGTTGGAAGAGAGCTCATCTACGGCCTTTTTCAACTCAAACCTAAGCGCACACACATTTCTGCAGCGAATAATCATTGTCATAAATCAAGAGGCCCTCTGCAGAACACAATGTGTAGAGAAAACACAACACTGTACGACCAAGATACCTCATATTCCTCCCTTTTCGAGTCCATAAACTCGAATTAATTACCACAACCAGGCGAGGGTGAGAGCAAAAAACCTACTAACGTCTGTCTTCACTTTTGCTTAGCAGGGGAAAAATTATATTTTTTCTATTTTACTGTACGATAGGGACACGCGCTGGAATAGTTTTTTAATTCAACTGTTTTTGACTTTTTTCGGCTGGATTTGAGCGTTTTTCGTTGTGTTGTTGTGACATGAGCTAGCTCCGAGCGAGCCCACCAGCCCCCCCCCCCGCGCCCTCCGGCCGCGCTAAAGTACGGCGTGTCGTCGGTACACGTTTATATACACGTTTATATGAAAGAGGAACTTCACGAACGATCGGGACACGCACTGGAATCGCTTTAAATTAACTTGTTTTGACTTTATTCGGCTGGATTGAGTGTTTTCGTCATGTCGTTGCGATGTGTCTTGGCTCTGAGTCCCCCGGCCCCGCCCCCCGGCTCCGGCCCCTCCCCCCGGCCGGCGCCGTACCGCGTTTACACAAAGGAGGAACACATGAAACTGCGGAGAACAGTCGTCTTACCCGGAGATCGTCACGTTATCCCGTCGCAATACTGACCTAACCTAATACTGATGTGCAATTCTGTCATATGTGCAATTGCTGTTGGAATTCATGTGCAATTCATGTGCAATTACTGTGCTGTCGTGACACATATTCATGTGCAATTACTGTCGGGATCACATGCAATGGTATTTATTTATTTATTTGTTTATGGGAGTTTTTATTTATTTATAGGAGATCTTCTACTGAAAGTGTTTTTCAGACTTCCTATAAGTGATCTGTTCTTCTGTATCTACCTCTGTATCTACCTGCGTTGCACCAATGAAATTTCCCCATGTGGGACAATAAAGGAATATCTTATCTTATCTTGCGGCACCAACCGGTTGTTGTTCTTAAACGATCGGCTCCTTCCCTTTCTGGCTCTCCTCGTTCATGTCTCCTTGATGACCTAAATAGCCTCCACTCCTTCAATAATGGTAACATTAAATGTATGTATGTTTTCAATTATTAGGTTAGTATCCAATTGACTCAATCTTGAATCGCTACTGCGTGAGGATATTCATGTCACCGCACAACCTAAACATCAACACATGATTATCACATCACTTATTTCAATTTACTTATTTAAACAATTTACTTATTTAAACCTCTCAACATTCTCTCTTAACTTTTCACCATTCCTCTCAGCGATGATATGTTGTCCTCAAAGGTGTTGATATGTTGTGATGTTAGGTCCAAAGCGTTCTCCTCTGATATTCTCAATGTCCACTCCCGTTATCGTCCATGTTCATTGTCCCTTTTTACAGCATTTCGGTGGTTGGCCTGGGAACAAAAATAACTATTTATATTTTTTAATTTTTTATGTGAAACAGAATATAGATATATAGATGTGACAATATAATGTGTTAACAAAAACAACCATAGTTGAAGAAGTAAAATAAATCATTAAATATATAAAAACAAAAGCAATTAATAATAAATGTAAAAATGAACAATAAATGTAAAATATATGTGCCCCGCCACGGCAATTGTCGGACCATGTCGGCCTCGGTGAACTGAGAAAAACAGCATTTTACTTTTTTCCCCCAAATTTGTGATTTTCGTTTTTTTGCAGAATGTGCTAGTTGAAGTTATGAATAAGCCCCTGTGTGCGTCAGATAACACTATTGGTTGTCTTAAACGTATACATTAAGCTGTTAAAAATGTGGAGTTTTCGGGTCTTTTTCCTGCTCTCCTGGGGGGCGTCACCTTTTTCTAGCCAACGTATTGTTTACATTTTCCACCAATCAACTGTGATCCGCATGGCCAGCTGCGTGCTCCGTGTTTTCCTCTCATTACTCCAGACCGTCTGCAGAGCACAGTCTTCAGAGCTTACATTTCCTGGACTATATTGCAACGGAACTGTTTACTCAGGTACACTTTTACTTTACTACTAAATTATTGCTTTAACGCTGTGTTTTAAGGCGGTCTCGTGATCACTTTAGAATCTTACTTGTCTGCTCAGGTGGAGCTAATGCTAAGCTAACATGTTGCTTCAGTGCACTCAGCAATACGGGCTTAATGTGACTACTTGCTGTTATCACCATGTTATCGGGTTATTTTTCGGCGTGGGTTGGCCCGTGGGTTGTGTGGGTCGTGCTTTGTGTCTGTTTTATGGTGCTAAACCGGCTGTTGGCCCCACAGCCCGGAGCTAAACGCAGCTATTCGGAGCTAAGTTGTAAGCTAAACTTTGCTATGTTATCGGGTTATTTTTCGGCGTTTTGTCCGTACAAATTATATACTTATGTAGTATTTCTTGACCTGTGGGTTGTGCTTTGTGTGTGTTTTTATGGTGCTAAACCGGCTGTTGGCCCCACAGCCCGGAGCTAAATGCAGCTATTCGGAGCTAAGTTGTAAGCTAAACTTTGCTATGTTATCGGGTTATTTTTCGGCATGGGTTGGCCCGTGGGTTGTGTGGGTCGTGCTTTGTGTGTGTTTTATGGTGGACTAAACCGGCTGTTAGCCCCACAGCCTGGAGCTAAACGCAGCTATTCGGAGCTAAGTTGTAAGCTAAACTTTGCTATGTTATCGGGTTATTTTTCGGCGTGGGAAGAGAAAAAAACTACAACTCCCGATACCACTTCTGGTCACGTGGCTTACGTACGTTGCACGTCACGCACGCACGCACTGCGTCACTCAAACCAATCACGCGCTTGCCTGGCCATTATCAGCTTCCTGTGTGTCTCTCTGTGCACGGTGTTGGGAGAGACAACAGGACGGCTGAACCAGGTAAGCTTTGCGACTAAAACACCCGCTTTTAATCACTTTAATGTGCGCCGGTTTTAAACTCGAGTGTATGTTTATGTTTTGGTGTGCTGTTCTGCAAGTGTTCTGCTTTTACGAGCCGTGTTATCTCAAGTGAGCTAGCTAGCCCCGCTAGCCGAGGGCAGATGTCCCAATATCTCCGCGTTTTGCATCTTAAATATACCGTTAACGTCACAATGTGAACTGTTATCTGTGAAGCGTGTTATTCCCATATTACTGTTAACCCTAATCCTTTTTTTCCCCTTTTCAGAATTGGCAGACACCCTGACTGACATGACCTGTCTCTACGTGAAGTCTGCTAAGGAGCGTGGTAAGTGTAAAACATTATTCTGGTGATTTTCATGTTTTAATGATTAGAGTATAATTAACCATAAGCAACATCTGTTTTTCAGGTGAGCCTGCAGTTTGTACATCAAGCTTCAGATCACTGTGGAAACAGCTTCTCCAACACATCAGAAGCTGCAGGCCACGCACAGATCTCTACAACAGAATCTAATGTGCTGTCTTTCCGATCCTCACCGCCAGCAAGCAAAGACATCAGGATGCATTACAGCTTTGACTTTGCACAGCAGGTACTAATAATAGTGCAAATGCAGAATAGCAATTATAGAGACATATACGTCTTAATCAAATGTCATATGTATCAGTGTCGTATATATCAGTGAATGGGTTTGAGAGTTGTATACATTCAAATGACCACAACTTACTCATATTATCAGATCTACATGAGTGAGACATCATTGGAAAGCTTTGAATTCACACTTTCAGAATCTGTGAATAACTCAAAATGTCTCCGGGTAGACATGTAACTGGATTAGCCACGGTCAGTCACATATGTAATGTAATGTAATGTATTGTAGTGTAATGTAAAATGTATCTAACTATTCCCCAATTAAACCAGAACACTCCCCTTATGTGAGTGATTATCTAACAAAATGAATGATCATGTGGATGCATCCATTTGAAGAAAAACATCACCATGAATGATGACTCTTTTTGAGTTAAGGTAAATAACTATTAACTAATTCTAAACCCTATTTCCATTTTAGTTGTTGATGTGATAGCCAATGTTCTTGCTTTTATAATAAACAACTTCATCTTTGGTGTTGTCCTAGTTAACGTTGTAAATGTTGTTAATGTTCATGTTACTCGTCCATGAAAATATTTCTAAACAGCACAAATCTATAATTTGGTCTTCACGTTCTAATTTCTAATGCACAATTTAATTTATTCCAAAAAATCCTCTCATAATTTTCGAGAATAAACCTTCTCTGATCCTTCGGCATTCCCCTTACTTTAATATCTGTTATTTTTATAATCTCCCCCCGATAATCTCTCCTTTCAGTATTTTCTCTATTATTCCAGATTTCCCCTTTATAGTCAAAATAAATTTAGCTTCCCATTCGGTCCTGGACACAGTTATAGATTCAACTTCTTCAGTGGAAGCTGCTTAAAACACTTTTGTAGTTATGTTTGGTGCACTTTTTCACACACTTATTTTCCCCTTTTATAGAGAGATTTGTGTCTGTTCCAATGTCACAGCTACTTTAACTCCATAGTCACTCCATTTTTAGTGACCTATCTCTGTTTTTTCCCTTTTCAGACTTATCCGTCTGCAACGTCTGTAGACAATTTCTTATCAAAGGGTGGGTACAAAAATGTGCCAACTTTTTAAAAACTCACAAACAGGTGCGCAAATGGAGAAGAGGGTGCTTCTTTACTGGTTATTTGGTTAAAAAAGTGTAGCAAAGTATACGTTGACTATTCCCAAATGCAAAAATCCAGACACTGTCAGTTTAAAAAACTGAAAAGCCTTTATTACATAAAATATGTACCAATGCGTTTGGGCCCAGCATGGCTTTCAGTGTGCAAGCACACAGCCCCACCTCTGTATTTTTTTTACATACAATACAAAAAAATGACTATAATACAATTATGCAATCAGGAGAGAAACACATTTCTTCAAACATTTCAAATAAAGTGTAAAAGTTTCAACTAATTGTTCCTGAAAATGATGAAATAGGACTTGGGGGGGGTTTACCATTTTATTCCTCCTATTTCCCCCCAGCGGTAAAATGTACGGTAAATGTTGCTAATTTGCAAATGTGTCCTGCTAATGCAATGTGTACAGCTCTTCTCCCACTATATGATTCTAGCGCTATAATGTCAAATCACTAAAAAACATTATTCAGGAAAAAAAAGTACCAAAAAGTGTGAATAATTTTAGAGAAATAGCTTCAAAGAAAGAGAAAGCAGAAATGTCCTGGAATTCAGTCTTATATTTTTGAACAGTTTATTATTGTTAATTTTCATAATTTTCATAAATGGCTTAATTTTTGGTATCAAATTTGAATTTAATCATTTTAGTATGAGGCTACTTGAGTTAAAATATATTTTTATATTTTTTGATTATTTTCAGACAACAACCAACCCATTATTAGACTCTCCTAACTCGAGGAAAGTTAAGAAATACACTTTTTCCCTTTTCCCTGCTTGGCTGTGAAGAAAATAACTTAACAACAATACAGCATGTTTCATGTTTCTTTGTACATTTAACTATACTTCCCCCACTAGTTTGAATGGGAACAGAACCTGAAACTGTCCCTTTCCCAATCAGGTAGTGGCAGAAGTGCGTCGTGATGTGCATGACATTGATTGTTTTTCCAGATAAAGGCGATGATGGAGAAGGCTGGGAACAGTCACCTGATCGAGCATCCGTACTCTCCAAACACCAGTTCCTTCATTGTGCTTCATTTGAACAAGAGATGTAAGTGTCACCTGCACTATTTGGCTCAGTGTTATGTCTATGATATGAAGAGGAAACACCACAGAGAGATGACTACTACTGCAAACTTGTAGCCTGCTGGTTTAACCTGGTTTGAGGCCAGTTTGCTCTTAATGTTTATTCCTGTGTGTCAAAATGAGCGAGGAGTCTTGGTCAAAGTCTAGCTCGTGTTTAATCACACATTATATTTCCAGCATCACAATGTGAGCGTGTTATCAGAGCAAAACTACTTCCTAAGCGCGTGCCGTGAGGTGGAGCATGCGCACTGTCTAATAAGTACGGCAGTGAACAAATAGCGAACATATAATCATACGCCTCTCCTTGAACCGACACCTTAACGTGGTGGAGGGGTTTGAGTGCCCGTATGATCCCAGGAGCTATGTTGTCGGGGGCTTCAAGCCCCTGGTAGGGTCTCCCAAGGCAAACAGGTCCTAGATGACGGGTCAGACATAGATCGGTTCAGAAGCCTATTATGATGAGTTCACGAACAAGGCCATTTACGTTGCCCGAATCGGCGTCACCGGGGGTGAGAAGTGGCGGGCTGGTGTGGGCTTGCTTATAGCCCCTCGTGTTGGAGTTCACCCTGGTGGACGAGAGGGTCGCGTCCCTTCGCCTTCGGTTGGGGGACAGGTCTCTCACTGTTGTAGCGGCCTACGGGCCGAACAGCAGTGCAGAGTACCCAGCCTTCTTGGAGTCCTTGGGAGGAGTACTGGACAGTGCACCGACCGGGGACTCCGTTGTTCTACTGGGGGACTTCAACGCCCACGTGGGCAATGACAGTGACACCTGGAGAGGGGTGATCGGGAAGAACGGCTTCCCCGATCTGAACCCAAGCAGTGTTCAGTTATTGGACTTCTGTGCTAGCCACGGATTGTCCATAACGAACACCATGTTCAAGCACAAGGGTGTCCATCAGTGCACATGGCACCAGGACACCCTAGGCCGGAGGTCAATGATCGACTTTGTTGTCGTGTCATCAGACCTCCGGCCGCGTGTCTTGGACACTCGGGTGAAGAGAGGGGCAGAGTTGTCAACCGATCACCACCTGGTGGTGAAGCTGGACAGACTTGGCAGACCCAAGCGCATTGTAAGGGTCTGTTGGGAATGTCTTGCGGAGCCCTCTGTCAGTAGGGTATTCAACTCGCACCTCCGGGAGAGCTTCTCCCATATCCCGGGGAAGGCTGGGGACATTGAGTCCGAGTGGACCATGTTCTCCGCCTCTATTGTCGATGCGTTTGCTCAGAGCTTTGTTCGCAAGGTCTCTGTCATGGCGGCAACCCCTGAACCCGGCGGTGGACACCGGAAGTAAGGGATGCCGTCAGACTGAAGAAGGAGGCCTATCAGGCCACTCTGGCTTGTAGGTCTCCTGAGGTCATTGACAGATATCGGCAGGCCAAGCGGGCCGCATCTTGTGCTGTCACAGAGTCAAAAACCCGGGCCTGGGAGGAGTTCGGGGAGGCCATGGAGAGGACTATTGGTCGGCCCCAAAGAAATTCTGGCAAACTGTCCGGCGCCTCAGGAGGGGGAAGCAGTGCCTCACCAACACTGTTTACGGTGCGGGTGGAGGCCTGCTGACCTCGTCTGGGGATGTCGTCGGACGGTGGAAGGAATACTTTGAGGACCTCCTTAATCGCTCAGTCACGTCTTCCGAAGAGGAAGCAGAGACCGGGGACTCAGGGGCTGGCTCGCCCATTACCCAAGCTGAAGTCACTGAGGTTGTTCATAAACTCCTCAGTGGCAGGGCTCCGGGGGTGGATGAAATCCGCCCTGAAAACCTAAAGTCTCTGGATGTTGTAGGACTGTCTTGGCTTACATGTCTCTGCAACATTGCGTGGCGGTCAGGGACCGTACCTCTGGACTGGCAGACCGGGGTGGTGGTCCCTCTGTTCAAGAAGGGGGACCGGAGGGTGTGTTCCAACTACAGAGGGATCACACTCTTCAGCCTCCCTGGTAAGGTCTATTCCAGGGTACTGGAGAGGAGAATCCGACCGATAGTCGAACCTCGGATTCAGGAGGAGCAGAGTGGTTTTCGTCCCGGTCGTGGAACACTGGACCAGCTCTAGACTCTCCATCGGGTGCTCGAGGGTTCATGGGAGTTTGCCCAACCAGTCCACATGTGCTTTGTGGATCTGGAGAAGGCTTTCGACCATGTCCCTCGGGGTGTCCTTTGGTTGGTGCTCCGGGAGTACGGGGTCCGGGGCTCTTTGCTCAGGGCTGTCCGGTCCCTGTATGACCGGAGCAGGAGCTGTGTTCACATTGCCGGCAGTAAGTCAGACCTATTCCCAGTGCATGTTGGACTCCGCCAGGGCTGCCCTTTGTCACCGATTCTGTTCATAGTTTTTATGGACAGAATTTCTAGGCGCAGTCAGGGGCCGGAGGGGGGCCGGTTTGGGGACCACAGGATTCCATCCCTGCTGTTTGCAGACGATGTTGTCCTGATGGCTCCATCAAACCCGGACCTGCAACATGCACTGGGACGGTTTGCAGCCTAGTGTGAAGCGGCTGGGATGAGAATCAGCACCTCCAAATCCGAGGCCATGGTTCTTGACGGGAAAAAGGTGGCTTGCCCTCTCCAGGTGGGTGGGGTGTCCTTGCCCCAAGTGGAGGAGTTCAAGTATCTCGGGGTCTTGTTCACGAGTGAGGGAAGGATGGAGCGTGAGATCGACAGGCGGATCGGTGCAGCGGTTGCAGTGATGCAGTCGCTGCATCGGACCGTTGTGGTAAAGAGGGAGCTGAGCCGAAAGGCAAAGCTCTCTATTTACCGGTCGGTCTACGTTCTGCCCTCACCTATGGTCATGAGCTTTGGGTAGTGACCGAAAGAACAAGATCGCGGATACAAGCGGTCGAAATGAGTTTCCTCCGCCGGGTGGCTGGGCGCTCCCTTAGAGATAAGGTGAGGAGCTCGGCCACACGGGGGGAGCTCGGAGTAGAGCCGCTGCTCCTCCACGTCGAGAGGAGCCAGCTGAGGTGGCTCAGGCATCTGTTCCGGATGCCTCCTGGGCGCCTCCCTGGGGAGGTGTTCCTGGCATGTCCCACCGGGAAGAGGCCCCGGGGAAGACCCAGGACACGCTGGAGAGACTATGTCTCTCGGCTGGCCTGGGAACGCCTCGGGAAGTCTGGGAGTCCCTGGTTAGACTGCTGCCCCCGCGACCCGGCCCCGGATAAAGCGGAAGAAAATGGATGGATGGATGGATAATCATACAATGATCTACACTGTGGATTGGTTCTGTCCTGGTTTAGTTTGAGTCTGTTCAGTTTTAAAGTGATTTATGAGCAAGTGTGAACACATCCTAAGACTAGACCTACACCTCAGTAACTTTCTGTCCATCTGCTTCTACATGACTGTGATTTTGCCTTTCGAGACACAAATTATGTATTAATTGTTCATTATAAGTGTGTTTCTTGTAGTCATGGTGCTTTGGGGCGAGACTCCCAGAGGAAGCATCTGTATGAGAGGGAACACATCCAAACTAGGACTGTATTAGTTGTACGTGTTATGAGGCCACAGTCTCCCTGTCCATTCCTTTCAGAATGGTGAAAAATGTGTTGCCAAAGCGATTAACAATTTCAAAACAAAATAGTATATATTTTGAATAGAAAAGGCCTTAAAATGCTGCATATACGTAACAAGAAGCTGAAATCTACAGACGGATCAGAGTTCTATGACAGGGTTTTCTGTTTAACTGGTTTATGGTTCATTTCTTTGTAATTATTGAGCCACATGAAAGAAAAACAGACTCAAAGTTCAAAGCCTTCTTCGTTGGCACAAATAAAGAAAGGGGAACCTTTTCCCCAGTAAGTGATAACATTATTCAACACCAAAGAGGTTATTGTTACTGGTTGAAATGATTTAATGCCATAAGATTAATATGGCAGTTTTTTGGATCTAATGATAAATGATTGAGTTCTATATTTGTGGATAATACATTTTAATATTTCTTTCAAAACAGTGACTCTCCCATAATCATCCACAAGTTTCAGAATTATGACAAATTAGGATTGTTTCAATTTCCAGTTAAGAAATAAAAAATAAACAAGGAAGCTGAAAGCAAGAACTGAGACCCTTGTTCTCTGTCTGAAATAATGACAGCAAATTGTATCATAGAATTCTTAGCTGTCCTCCTCAGCTCAAGTTTGAACTATCCACCTTACTGCATTTCCCCCCTCCGGCTGTATTATTTCACATAGGGCTGATGAAAATAAGCAAATAAGCTCTCTACAGACTGTATAGCCAAATTCTAGCCACTCAGAAACCAAGGTTACCATGGTGACACAATGCACACATAAGGAAACAGAGCCTGAAGTTTTAGATGGTCAGAAAACTCTAAAAATATAAATGGAATGTTGATGACAAAAGTTTGCAATGTTAACAATAGGGTTGGTGTTGGTACACCTTTCACAGTATTTGGTTGTTGTTATTGTTATTTTTCAAGTTTATAATTTCACATACATGAGTTATTTCTTGATGGAATACAATGCTCGTCCAGTATTATAACAGGCCTGAATGAAATAATTACTAATAGTAAAACTGTATGACCAAGTGAACCATATCAGACATAAATTAGAATTTTGGTACCTCAGAGAGGCTGTTCGGGGGTCATTACTTTTTTTAAATTCACCTATGACCTTCCTCCTTACCTAGATTTAGCTGAAGCTGTGATTTGGGTTGCAAACTGGCGAATACAATTCTGGTATATTATTTCTGAAAATGTTTATAACCATCTCAAGTCTAATTTTCACGTGAGGACATGCAAATACATTTATTTACAGGTGTACATTGTAACTTTACCACCTGCTTCTGTTCATTCATGGAGATTCATTTAGACTTTGATCTTTAATGTTATGTGGCCTTTTTTTCTTTTTCACCAATAAATATCTTAAACATGCATTCTTTGTGTTGCACATTTCATTGAAGTCACTCTGCCATCTCTCGCAGAATATGATGGGGAAAATGGGGAACATTTAGACAAATACTCCAATGTTATTCGTTGGTGTATTAGGGAACTATTCGTCCAGATGTGCTCCATGGTAGAAAAGGTTTCAGCAGTGGCCATTAATGTTTTGGAAAGGAAAACGTTTTGACTGCCACCCAGAAGCTCACAGTACCTTCAATCTGAAGGTACTGTCTGAGGAGCTTTCATTTAATAGAATTGAAATGTTAATGCAATGCAACTAATGGTGAAAGTATTCTAAGCAGGCAAATTTAGAAGCAGAATACAGTACTACTCTGATTGGACCATAAGGTTATAAAATACATGTATTATTCTTCCCACCATTCCAACTACAATCTAACTGTAAACTGTGAATTTAAAGTACTAATGTACAAGAAATACGTCACAAAATACAATACATTACAAAATACATGTATAATTCTTCCCACCACTAGCTATAGGTCTATATATTCCAACTGTAAAGCGATTGCCTCTTTCATTTGCAGTAGTAATGCACACGCACACTAGAGGGCGCCATCCTTCCATCCCGCCACGTCCCCTCCGCTCATGTCTGGAGCGGGCTGCATTGTGACGCTCATTAAGTTCAATCGAGTCTAAGTGCGCGGCGCTCCTGAGCTCCTGCGCTCCTGTGCCCGGGCCCCTGCTCACTCCGCATCAGGACTCACACAAGAGGATCGGATCGCACCAATAGGCACCGGATCGGACCCCTACTCTTCAGGTTTGCCTAGATTAACCAGGGTGGCACGTTGGGGGGGACGCAGGGGGGGACCGCAGGGCAGCCCAGTGACACTCTTCTCATCGCAGGGACAAACCACAAAAGTCAAGCGCGTTTTTTGCGGTGATGAATCGACACAAGGCAAACAGTTTGAGCATTTTTCAGAGTTGTCACCAGCTTTGGACGCGTCTCCCCTTTCATTTGGATAATTAGCCGCGGGAGTGCGTAAAGTGGATTGGTTGGATGCAAGTGCGCGGTGGATGGAAGTTGCGGGGTCGAGAGTGGTCCCCGCGGAGGAATCTCTAGATAACAGTGTGCGTGATGAATAGAGGAACATCTGCGTGGCGGTCATCTGCGTGAAAGAGACGCGCGCGGACACCTGCTCGCGCCGCGGACAGAGGCGCGCGAGCCATCGGCGCGTCCCCACGGACACAAGGGGAAAGTGTGCTCCAACTGAAAAGGTCAGTGGCACCAAACGCGTACCACATTCAGCACGTATAGCTCTCATTTTGTCTGGCTTTAGGCGACATGAAGTAGTTTTGATGAATTGTTTCTAATAGAGGATCGTTCACGTTGTTAGTCAGACCATAGAAGAGAATTAGATAATTGATGACTTGTTCTTTTTGCAGAGGTGATAACTTATTAGATTAACAATATCTACTTGAAAAAATTAAATAAAACAAATTTACAAATATACATTAAAATGCTGTGAAAATTTGTCTTTTTTTTTTTTTACCAACACTGTTCAAACTTAAAGGGGAAAGTTACAGCTATATTAAGGACACTTTATTCCTACACTATATTAAAATGCAGAAGGTGTAACCAAACAAATCTGGTTGGGGGTGGGTGCCATAGTAGACTGAGGTTGGTTGTCAGGGGGGTGGGTGACTGCATGCTATATCACGCTTTAATATCCATCATATTGTCTCAAAAATGTTGTACATATCGTTATTTCAACGCAGGAAATAATCTTCTCAAGTAACAAAATAATTTACCTCTACCTGATATCTTATTCTGTTTTTAAAAGTCATTGATAATTCATCACAGTTATATATTACTGTTTTACAAATGTTTATGAAATCCTAAGCAGATGCATGTTTTCAATTGCTCTTTGTGTTTTTCTTGGCATTTACAGTAAATTCCCCCCCGATGTTGGAAATGTGTCACATTGTTGAGTAAAACCAAATCAAATCAGATTAATATCATTTGTCATGTTTTCCATTACCAATAACATTGAGATAACCAACCCATATAAAAAGAAAAATAATAATGACTACAGAATGTGATAAAATGTGAATATATGATTATATTTCTGTGATGTATTTTATCTGCATAATAGTGATATTTTATCTGCATCATTAGTCTAAGAGAAGAACGGGTGTGTGACAAACTGCATTTGTGAAGGGGTCGTAAAGATGGGCCAAAGGATGTTTACCCGAGGGGGGGTGACAGCCCAGAGGAGTTTGGGTAATGTTTACCCAAGGCTTTATCTCTACGGAAAAATACCAGCTGTAAAACAAGTGCCTTGATGTGAAGCTGACCAATGAGAAATGTGACACGCCTATTCCAGAATATCTAATAAAACCAACCAGCATGGGAAAAAACGGGGTGAGACGCAGGAGGATCACGCAGGCTGCTTACCACAGCCTGCGTGATCAGTCCCCGCGTTTTCTCCCAAGCTTGCCATTCAAATGTCTGATATTTCTGTGTCGTTTCATATTCTAAGTTGAATTGTGTTCTCGATGTGTTACGGAATAGCATCGGTGCATGTCTCATCTCAGGAATAAGATACAGGACAGTAGGTGGACTCATGTTCACCTGAGAAACTATAATCTTTATTTTTAAAATCAACATTTCTATGTAAAAGGTGTATTTTAATTATTTCAGATTCATACAAAAAAACAACACTGGTCTCTAAATAAATAACCTACCTTGACCTGAACAAAAAACAACATTAAAATGGCCCATCCCAGAAATGACGAAGATAAAATGGATTAAAGTCATAAATAAAATATATCAATATATATTCACATACTATAACTGGAAGTTTGATGTTTTTATTCCAGTTCCAACCAGTGCACACCATTATTCTTGGCGAGTGTTGAGGACAGTCAAAGGCTGATTGGTGCAGATTGACCGCTACTTTCATGTTTTTAATTGTTGGTGATGGTGCTACTGTTTTGTGCTTTAGGTTCCTGGTACCATGTGACTAAAGGTGGCGTGCCCTCCACCCGTGATTGGCTCGTCCCATTCTCCTGGACACACATGAGACAGCTGTTTGTAGGCGGGACATTCCATCTGGCATGTTTTGGCTTCTTCTCTTTTGGCCACACCCCTCTTTACCTCTGGACCAAGTGATCACATGACCCAACTGTATACCTGAGTCCAACCCCCCCCCAAAAACATGGCGCCCAGTTGGATTTCTGATCTCTTTTCATTCCTTTTTTTGGGAAGCTATTGTCTGCTTTGCGATGCATCCCCCAAAGCTGCCCCTTCATCAGACCCGCAGTCCTCCCCAGAGTTCGCCCACTCCATTCGAATAGACGGGGACATTATTTTGGGAGGTCTGTTTCCTGTTCACTCCCGCGGCGAGAGGGGCTTGCCCTGTGGCGAGCTCAAAAAGGAAAAGGGCATACACAGACTGGAGGCCATGCTGTTTGCCATCGATCTCATAAACAAAGACCCGGAGCTGTTGCCCAACGTGACGCTAGGTGCCAGGATTTTAGACACATGTTCCCGGGACACGTATGCCTTGGAGCAGTCCCTCACCTTCGTACAGGCCCTCATCGAGCGGGACGGGTCTGATGTGCGCTGTGCCAACGGAGAGGCCCCGATCTTCTCCAAACCGGACAAAGTGGTCGGAGTCATCGGAGCGTCGGCGAGCTCTGTGTCCATCATGGTCGCCAACATCCTCAGACTTTTCAAGGTAAGGCTTTTGGGGGATGGTAAACACTTGCATTTTAAGTTTCTCTGTTTTCCTGAATCCATCAAATTGTCAGAGCTTTATCCACGGAATAATGGCGGTTAAACCTGAAATCATTGTAGGAGAGAGTCTGTGTGATTCCTCATTTGTCCAAGAGTGATTCATCGTAGAAAACGTATCAACTTTTTCCCCCTGAAACTTTCCTACCATTTCAGGAGGTCTAATTTATCTGGCCCAAAGAAATAGTGACATTCACCGATCTGGTCCTCCGAAAATAAAGTCGAATTGCCCTGCACTACAGCAGCCCTGCTCTTTTGGTGTGTGTAAGTGATTGGGGGTACAAGGAGCTGGGGGCGCAGATTGACAGCCTTGCTTTTGTCAGCCTTCCCCAGGGCCACTGTGGCTGCTGAATTTGCTTTCCATTTTTGAGTGTGGAGAGTGAATGAATACTTAAGGACATATGCTTGCACAACAGTACATTTAGTCCATTCAGTTTTCAGTTCCGCAGTAAATGAATGTGAAAGTGCAATTCTATTAAGACTGTGGCTACTTCTATCTGAATATAAGAATGTTCTGGTGGGATTTCTGATGCTTGGATCCTTTTTTACAGAAAAGAGGGCGCCAGACTCAGTTCTAACCGACATTGGTGGTTGGGGGAAAAAAATAGGGGAAATCCTTGATGTATTCTGCAACCGACGCTTCAGCCTGCAGTTGTGCCACGTGTAAGAAACGTGAAGGTCTGGGTCAAGCAGAAGTGGACCATATGTTTGCCCACTGCAGAAGGGTCTGCTGAAGCAAAGGTGGTGATGAGCTGGTGGATCAGCAGTAAGACTTGAGAGGGGGAAGTAGTAGTACATGAGGCAGTAAATGCACTAGGTTTGAGTGATACTGACAATAATGTCTATTTGATCTTTTTTGGTATTATCTTGATAATGATAATAATCAGATTATAAACTATATTTTCAATTGGTGTGAAATGTGCTAAAAAGGAATGGATTGCGAAATATATTTTTTATCTCCTTTCACCCCTAAGATACAAGTATACAGTAAAGTATCTTGTAGTTTCAGTAGACAGACAAGAACCCGTAAAGTTCAAGTGGGTTTAATTGTCTTTAATTAATATTCTCAGTGAAATCACATCTCTATTTTGGTCTTTTATCAGCTCTTCATAACGCTTCTGTCTCCTCGCTGTCTGCGGCTGTCTGCACCTCAGCACTTGTCATTTTCACTCCAGCTGTTCCCCCTCATTCAGACCGAGGCTACGGACATCTATAATACAAGTACAATGATAATATTTAATATTCTAAGCAAATAGACACGTCTGGAGTTCAAACACTTCTGCCTGAGCACTGGCCCTTTCTCACAAATGTAGTTACATTTAACTAGAAATTGTACTTCGCAAAGTACTTTTCCAACACAATACTTTTTTATTTCTACTTGAGTAACATTTAGTAACAGAGTAACACTGTTACTAAATCATTTTTTAGGTTCTTTTCCACTGTGATTAAGTTTACAAGAGACAGAAGCTTTGTGCTGTTAATATTAAAGCCCAGTATCTAATGTTTTAGCCAAAAATACTTAAAAATATTAAAGTATGTTTTTAAGTTTTTATTTTGGATGTGTTTCTTCCACTGCATACGAGTTCTTGCTCTGACAGGGCTTGTATTCATGGCTTGCAAAGTATGGCATAAAATTGTTACTTTAAATTAATGTAATTTGTGTTTCTTACACACTGCCTTATATGATTTAAGTTTTTGTGGTCTGTTTTTTTATTTTTTTTTAAAAGTTACGACAGTTTCCATTACAATAGTAATTTCCCCAAATATGTTTTTGCTTATTAGTACAATTTGGGGCCACTTATCTTTGGATATGAGCACATGGGTGAAATAAAATGTCTAGTTAAGGGGTAAATACTATTTGCACTGATCCACAATCCTATAAAGATCCTAACTAAAAACTATGTGTTCAGTAAATTGAGTAAAGTTAATGCCAAAATGTACTTTCCATGCAATTTAATAAAACAAATAGTAGTAATATAATGCTCCAATGTTATAGCCTATTCTCCAGTTACCGGCACAAAAAAGAGTTCTAGACCCAAGTTTAACAAGCACAGGCCTGTGCCATTCTATCAAATCAAGTGCAGACATCGCAGTTGACAAAAATATCCTTGCAACTCTTTGTGAAGGCGGAAACACTCGCAGTGCTAAAGCAGTGGTGATTCACGGTGTGAGAAGGGCCCATCTAATGAGTACGGAAAGACCCGACCACATCACTTATCTAAAATTATCATGCGGCGCCTCGAGGGGAGACGGAGCAGGAGAGGGGCCCACATAGTGCTGAGGCAGAGATTTGGTGCTGCTGCTGCTGCTGCTGCTGCTGCTGCTGCTGCTGCTGTTGTCCCGTCCCAGGTGCTATGGCAGTGGCGATGTTGACAGCGCCCGGGACGGACGGAATGGAGAAATACGGTTGTCATCATGTTAATGCACACCCCAGAAACCTTGCAACGTCAAGCACTTTTAGATTGTCTGTCAAAATGTGAGGCGTGATATGTACTCTGCATCTATGTTCTTTGAAGTTAGCAATTTTGCCTTGAATGAGACATATGCTGCTCTCGGTGACGATATAGTACATTTTTGCGTGGACTTTTTCTGAGCCTCCCATTTACAACTGTCCTGACGAGGCAGATTGGATCAACTTTCTTTATATGACTTCTGCCTCTGCGTCAGGTAAAGCCTCTGCACGCCGCTCAGACAGCACCGGGCGACGTGAGCGTGTGGCATGCTGCTGTGTTCGCTTGAAGGCCGCTGTCATGGAGATAAGTGTGGCGGTCAGCTGATCATATCTCACTTGGCTCGTGGTGCAGGGTTTGCGGTGAATGAAGAGTGGGACAGTGAACACAATCGACCCAGAAGTGGAGAAAACAGAACTAAATCTAGTGCGCGCTGAGGCCGCTCCACAGAGCACACTAACACAAAAAGGACCTTGATTGGGAGATGTGGTTTTCTTTGGTAATTGCTGAGTTAGATGATTATATTAACAGGTGTCTTCCAAAACCAAGTGCGTGTCATTCTGTGTGGAGTTTGTTTGCATGTCCTGCTTGTGTGTGTGGGGGTTTTCTCAATGTAGTTTTTTTTTTCCAAGCACAGTATATAGGCTAATCCTTTTGCTGAATAGATCTGGCCAAGATCATGACTGAAGCTTTGAAGATAGGTCCCGGGTGTTGCACTTTGATCGCCCGCTGCTCCTGACAGGCTGAGCAGGGGCACAGGGAGTCAAAGGTAGAGAAAAGCAGACACCAATCGATGCTAAAACTAGAAACTAGATTCTCATTCTCAAGTATCGATAGTGAAAAAACTTTGCCTGAATAGTTTTAGTATGATCAGAGTGTTTTGTTTGTTTCATTGTGGTATCAAAATTGATATGATATGATATGATTCAAAATCAAGTTTAACAAGATATTGACCACACTTGAAGGATGGGGCAGTTGCAGAGCCATCGTTCCTATTCTTTTGGAACACACCCCCACTCATAATTTATTAAGTCTACCTCAACTATTGGCAGGTTACCGCTAAACGATTAAGGTACTACTTGTACTGAAAAAGAAATGTACTAAACACATTTGAGGAGAGCACTAGATTAGAGGCTTTATTCTTCTCTAGTAAGACGCTCTAATGAGATGATCACCTGTTGGATATTCATAAAAGTCATAGTTAAAGGCAAACATATAGCTGAAATGTTGAGGGAGGAGTTTTCCAATAGAATTGTAAACAAATTAATTGTAACAATCTGAAGTTGGTTCAAGACCCCGAAGACCCTCTCAAAGGCTGAGAGTGTCTACATCCTACATTCATACATACATACAATATTATTTGCAGAGCTCGCTTTGGCTGAGGCAGAATAGTTCCATGGAATGCGACGAGTCTTTGTTCTTGCCAGGTTTCTTCTTCTTATTATTATTCATGGTCATTTTGCACAACTCGGGCATTTTTGACCCCCTGAACATTGATGAATGTCACACATGGGGTCATAGGTCACATGGGGACACAGACGCGATCGGCTCGGCCCGAACTCAAATACAATGGAGGTTGCGACAACAGTGCCGACTAGTTCAAAAAAGAAAAAACATGAAACACTTAATCTTTGGCCTAGGCACATGAGACTTGGGACAGTGATAGAGCTGCCTTTGACCTCTGACCTTTGACGAGTAAAACGCACCTGGCAGCATCGCTCTATGATAAACAGGAAGTCAGCCATGTCGAATCAAAGTGGCACCGCCACTTGTCCAATCGAGCTCAAAACAACACTAAAGACATTTGAATTTGAATAAATATTCAAAATGTTGATATTCTTTATGGTCTCCGCGTAACACGCCCTCAAAAAGCAATATATATAATATAAGCAATATTACAATAGTTAATATATGTATATATAATTGAATAATACAACATTCATCAGGTGCTGTGGTTTTACCTAAAATACCTACATATTTGGCCATTTTTGTACGGTACTTAAGAAACCAGCACAAGGCTTCCGGGATAGTGGTTCATCCACTATTACACCAAGAAAACAAACTCTAACATTCATAATTGTAATGTTATGAATTTGGATTGGAGGAATCTAAGGTGTTCGATTTGAAACCCAAAAAATATTAAATTTGTCTTTTTAACATTAAGTGACACATTGTTGGCCTTGAACCACGTAGGTAACTTGGCAAGTTCTTCATTAACAACTTTTATAATAATATTCAAGTCCTTGTGAGAGTAAAATACTGCATCTGCAAATATTGATTTTAGAAAGTTTAACTGAAGCGTTCGGTAGATCATTAACATACCATAAAAATAACAGAGGACCAAGAATAGAACCTTGGGGTAGACCACACCAAAAAGGAAGTGGAGGAGATTCAAACCCATTATAGTGAAAATGGTCTGTTAGATAACTTGTGAACTTTACAGAAGAAGTGAAGAATTGTGTTTTATTCCAAGAAATAATCCATAAGGATTTTATGTTAAACAATGTTAAATGTCTTTTGAAAAATCCCCAAATATACAAATAGTGTTCCTTTCAGTGCTTTGCGAATTTCAATAAATAATGAAAATAAATAAATAAGTGCCATTTAAATTGAGTGAAGCCGTTCTGATCTGAGTACAAAATGTAGATTTTTTATAGATAATCTATGATTTAATTAAACAAAGATTGGTCTATAATTATTGTCAAAGGCAGAATCTTTATTTTCTTTAATTTAATTAAATTTTTTGGCCCGTAGGCTTTATTAGACAGGACAGCTTACCATGAAATGAGGATAAGAGAGGAGCCTGGATTTGAACCCACAACACTGCGTCCGGCTGCACACGGAGCCTGGAATGTGTGCTTTGCAAAGGGGCCCCTGAAACAATCCTGCACATAACTACAGGGTGCAAGATGCTGGCAGGGACAGCATCATAACCCGGAGGCTGGCATAGTGTACAGAAACATCTGTGCAGAGTACGGGCTGGAGACCCCAAGGACAAAGTGTGAAATACCTCCAAAGGTGGTGGAGAACGACCGAGCCAAGGTCCTCTGGGACTTCCAGATACAGACAGACCGAATGGTAATGGAACCAGCCGGACATAGTGGTGGTGGATAAACAGCAGAGGAAAGCTGCTTGTGTTAAAGTCAAAAGTTAATTTGTAAAACTTTACTAATGTAGAATAGACAAGTAGATTTGTGGACCTTGCTATGGATTTTAAAATGTAGATATTGGTATTAACAAATATCGGCCACAGCAGCAAACCAAATATCAAATATTGGAGTTGGCTCAAAAAATCCTATTGCCCTCAGGATAAGAAGATTCATTTTAAAACACATATCCTACCTCTATATCACCTCTTCTATCTATCTGATGAAAAGCTTTTTAAAATATACTTTGGATATAATATCATGTAGCACGTTTGATTCATACCTCTCATCCATCCTGCATCACTTTTGCTCTTGACTTGGATATTGTATGGATTTGAGTTCTTTCCTATAGAGCTGAATACATCTTATGTGTTCCATGCGTTTAGTTTCACACTCAAAATTCAAATGTCTTCAGTTGAGTGGATCTCGGAGGTGTGTAGGTATGATCCTGTCTGAGTTATGTTTTAGAATAGATTTTTACACAGAATAGACCCAAGCTTGACCTTCTCCTTCATATCACTGTCTCCATATGTGCTCTGTATATTCACATGTCAGGCCTATTCCCCAGCTGCAGTGAGTTGTATGTTTGAATCTATGACAGTGGTGACCCAGGCTACACTGTATTTGTGATGTCGGTCCTATTCTGTCAGACTATGTTGGATGTCTTTTAGGACCAGATTGTCCTTATTTACATTGTCCTGTATTGAGAAAGAGCCAAACGACACACATAGTATACAGTATGTACAATGGAAATGGCTCAAATGTAAAGATGTTAGGGTTTGGGAGTCATATCACGCTAATGCTAACGCTATCCATCCGACAGAATTTACTGTTTGTTTGTTTATGTTCAGTATTTCCACAAAGTTTTTCCCCCAAATTTGTTTTAATTTACTCTTGATTCTCTGTTTGGCATGAGGTAGTTTGTCGTTAGAGCACCCTCTGCTGTCAGCAGTGGAAATTAACAATGAAAAAAAATAAGGAATAAGCTTAACTTAGGCAACGTGAAAGGTATGGCAATAGAGCCATGCAATGGTTGTGAACATAATTTGACAGCAGAACTGAAAAACTGTGCAGGAGTGTGGATTCAAACGGTGTGAATTGTGAACGCTCAGACAGAATGAGATTGTAAAGATTCAAAGTAAAATAGCACACCATATACTGCTTTAAATATACTGGAAATAAGTTGTTAAAATGTAATCTAATATTGTTAAATTTAAGAACTGCAGTTCAGGTTCTCACACGCCTGTGGGTCTGCTGCACCCTGAGGTGCTTAGGTGCATATTTCAAGTCAATGTAATAAACACATTAGATTTTGTCTTTAGGAATATTCTACATATATTTTGTTACATTTTTTTACCCAAATAGAGAGAGCTCCAGGTATTTTTTTTGATGAGGAGACAATATAAATGGTTTAAATTTGTCATATTTGCATATGTGTCCTTTGGTTATTTGTTTATTTGATAGGGACAGAACAAAAAAGGACATTGTTGCAGTTTAAAGTGCAACTGATGCCATACCCGGAAGCCATCGAGCTCAGAGAAAATTTACTTATTCATGTATTTAGAACAGTGCAAATTGATAAACATATGATTCATGTCTAACTATGCCAGATTTTTGCCACGGGCTAGTTTCCATCTGTTGTCCCTGGACAGGCTGATGCTGCCATCAGAAGTCACACAAAACAGAACAACAAAACTCACAAAGCACAATTTGTGTGCAAGCCATTTGCAGACCATGTTGTGTCACAACACACAACTGACCAGCATAATTATCAAAGTTTCTCTCATATCATGTGCCCCTAGTTTGCAGTGCTTTGCTGTGTAGTTTGTCATTGGAATTTATTTATTAGAGTCAGTAACTTTGTTGAGATCTTGGGCATTAGCATAATCTTAGTCAGACAGTTGTAATTGAAAGGCAGAGATTGAACACATCCCTCTCACATTCATTCATTCACCAGCAGGGACCACGCCACAACAATGGAATATGAAAGAATGTTTATTGATAATAACGACGATGGATCGACGATCGAGCTACGATGTAGCGACAATGTAGCGACGATCGAGCAACGAATGTTGGCTGGGTAGAGACTCAGGATGGGGGCTCTGTCTCGGGTAATCAGCCCGTTCAGAACCCCCCTCCATAGATGGTGATGTGTTAAGGTGAAGATGATGAGACATGGCGTGGGAGGGAGGGGTCGAGAGAGCTGAGACGACAAGATATGCTGTGAATAGGCCTTATAAATAGGGCTTCTGGGTAATTAGAGGTGTGGTTAGAGAGTGGGGCGTGTTTACTGGCGGCGTAGAGGTTGAGAAGTGGTCCCGCTCCTGAACCCATGTTGGCGATTAACATCTCCAACCTCACTAATTACAATATAGAATGCTTCCCAAGTTTCCTACTTTACCCTTAAAAAAGGGCCTGACTTGTGAGTGTAATTAACCAAACTTCATTACATACCGACATATTTTTTGTCCCCTGGGGGAGAAAACCATAGTATATCTTCTGTAATGCATATCTTCTGCTCTTGTATCACTGCGGTGTAGTTGTTTCTATTAACTCTTAGCTGAGTAAAGACAAGAGCCATTATTAATTTGAGTTTATAAGGTCAATTGGCATGTCCATTTATTAGACGGCTAAATAATCAGTTTCAATTGGCCAAATCACTTAACACAATTATTCTCCAAATTAAAAGCTTTTGGTATATTAAGCAATAATCATTCTAAGCTGTGTAGTTAAAGCGCAAATCTTTATGCATCAGAAAATGTCAGAACAGTTTGGGGTGTGAGCAGAAACAGATAATTTGTACAGATTATAATTAAAAAGGAAAGAGATGTTGATTTGAAAAGATTGTGGATGTGCCAAACTGACCTTGACAGAATGTTTTTCTGCCTCCTCCACAAGGCTATTGCACAAAATGTTTTTACGGGTAACCAAAATGTACTATTACCGGTATATTTAAAGGTGCACTATGTTCCTTTTCTTGTGTTATTCATGGAGATATGATGAAAATAGGCATTGTTACTTTTAGTGTGGGCACAAATCCACAGATCTAAGGTCTCATTTATAAAGCGTTTCCACGTTAAGTTTGTGATCGATAAGAAGAAAACGTGACACGGAAATTAGCCAAAAATGGTGCTGCCCGGTGGTCACGTGGTTAAGGCACAGCACACATGAGCCAGGCTCAAGTGCAGTGTCGAGAGTTTGAATCTCGACTCCGACAATTTACTGACTGCATGTCCTCCCTTCTCTCTCAATCCAAAAACGTTTGAACTCTTGTACTTTAGAGTTTCAGAAATGCAGCAGAAGGTGATCCTAAAAGAGACACGAAGTGAGCAAGTTTGAAGAAGTGTGTGGATGTTTGTGTTTCGTCTGTATGTACTCTACATTTTTTAGTAATAAGTAAATTATAAATATATATACATAAAAGTTTTACAAGTGAGACCCCTGAGCTGTAACTGCCTGTCTCCTTGGAGATATGTTTAATGCCATTCTGTGGATCATTACAGGAAAGCAATAACATCTCGATGGAAAAAAGCAGTGAGTCATCCTTTCATGAGTTGCAAGTTTAAGGCTAGTAATTGTTTTAGTTTTTAATATACATTCTTTTTTTGGCAGAAATATATTTATTAGGGCCGAGCCGAAGGGCGAAAATCGTCCCGGCGAGTGACTTATTAAAATTTGAGAAGTAAACAAGGACGAATATGCCCATGGGTGATATCAAAGATTAGAACTCTGTGAGTTGTAATTTTGAGTGAAGACCCCGGGAAAAGATATTGAAAGACGGCTCAGTAACGCCACCTCAAAAATCGATTACGAAATACAACTTCAATAGGAGCCCGACGCCAAAAAAAGTCGCAGTAAAAGTATGACGCTCACGCCAAAAAATTGTTCATGTGAAGTTGTGTAAAAAATATATTATGACCCCGGGATATGACAGGATATTATACAGGAAGTCGGCCATATTGGATCAAACAGGCGCTGACAAAGTGCACCTCGTCGTACTTTTGGCATCTCCTCCTACAGTTCTCATTAAAAACACTTACAATTTGGCCACAAGACACAAAACCCATGAGCAGCAAAATGTTGTAAATTTGAAGCTGATCCACCTTTGGGTATTTTCATTGTGAATATTAAACAAAATTGTACTTTTTGGAAAATTTTCTAAAATCTACATTTCTTAAACGTTTGTTTTTTGAAAATGTTAATTGTGACCGAGTTAATTTTACACGTAATTTTACACCATATACTTTATTTATTTCCACATTGGACTCATAGTCAAAAGGCTTGAAAATGTGTCAAAATGAACTACACCCATGTGCAATTAGAGGTAAATCTTTTGATTTGTGATACAATTCCAAATGTGGGCGTGGCAAGCTTTTTAAGTTAAGCTTTTTAGTTAAAACACAAACGCTGATGTGTGATTTGCCATAGACTTACTTGCGTTTTGGTTTACAGGCGTTTTGAATAGGATGAAAACATTTACTTTGTCGTGAACAGTTAAAATTTGGCACACTTATTCTCCACATCACACTGAACATAAAAGCCATTGGGGAAATAACTATCTCAAACCGTTTGGTCGTCAAAATGTTCAATGAAGTAGTATTACGTTGGTACTGTTTGTGGGGGAGGGGTGAAGTACCCCGCGGTCACAAGGGGTGCGACGGCCTTTATCGCCATGCGCGGCTTTAATTATACATACATTTTAATTCTTCTTTTAAAATGTATTCTAGATTAAATGCTGATGCTGCTGATTCGAGCTACATAATGAGCTCCCGTATCATCCTCATTCATCCATAAAACAAAAAAAATCTACACCAATTTTATCATCGATTTGAATGGTAATTGTAATCAAAACGTGCAAATTAAGAATTGCTCAGAACTATCCAGAAAGCTAAAGGTCAAACTGAAATGTGTTTTCTATTCAAAAACGTCGTGACACTGCATTTACTGCCTCAATAATTGGATATTTGAGCATCCTAAACTTTGAGACAACCTTCACTTGGTCTTCTCTGGACCTCCGGCTCCGCGTCACCTGATCGCTGTGCTGTCAGGAAACAGATGACGTTATTCTGTGTGAAAAACAGAGAAGATGCACGAGCCGATGATAATGGCTCCTAATTGAGGAGAATTAGCTCAATGTAGCGACAATTCATTAGCGTCCAGATGCTAATGATGTCGTTAAGCCGTCTGCGACCAGTGCCCTTTGGTTCGACTGACGGCTTTAATAAAGCTCTTGCTGTTTTGGTTTCTGCTGGTCATTTATCTTACAGAGGATGCAAATGAGTCTGTCAGAAAATAAAACGCGTGTGATATTTAAGAACGATCTACCTCCAAACCAGAGTGTGTCCAGTTCTAGTTCCATTCAGGCAATCCTATTTTATACCTGTGATTTTTTTTTACGTTTTGGTTTGTGTGTTTAAATTTGACATATCATGCATTCTTGCAGCTTTTAAACATGCTTTGGTCACCTGGAATTAGTATTTCACCTTTTCTAAGAGACTGTGCCGGATTTTTTCCATTCATAAACATTTGTCTTGCCCCAGAACAAATACATTGTAAAAGCAGCTCTTAGGGTCCAAATGAGACCCTAAGTGTGTTTTGCATGTAATGATAGAGCATTGAACGGTGTATTGTTCTGTTAGCATGCCTCTCAAAGCTGTGAAAAGTGTTTTCAACTTATAATCATACATGAGAAAGTGAGAAATACCTTTGGACTGCTGCCAACAGCACCTTTAAAACAGTCAACATTTGGAAAATACACCTCCATTTCCAATGAGATATTCAAGCATGGAGTGCCTTCTGCTGTGTCAGCAGTGGGAATGAACAATGGAAAAATAAATAAATGAAGCCCTTAAGCAACGTGAATGCTATGCTAATAGAGCCATGTGTTTGACCACAGTCTGGAGATGGTTTATGGCCTTAAAAACTGTGCAGGAGAAGTTCAGACTTTTACCTATGACACAACCGTCTGGGGAAATTAAAATGTGTCAATAAAGCAAAATACAACTTCAATAGTGTTTTGGTGATGAGACAATATTGGTTAAACGGTAAAATAAAAGTAAATTTGGCATTATATGTGTCCTTAAAATAAATATAGAGCTGCTCGGATATGGAAACATTTTTTAAACATGAATTAATTAAATTATTCCCAAAGAGAGAGGGCAGTGTATCACCATGCTTAAAAATATGACTTTTTATTTTCATTTCACAATTATGTTATTTATGTTTTTGAACATGGAAACAAATCAATCTGTTAAGGTACTGATATCTATTTTTATGTTTAATCACTATATTTGCAGTTCCAAGTTTTTATTGCTGAGAAAACCATTTTGTGTCTATGAACTCAAAGAGTAACCATGAAAAAGAGAACTTTTCTCATTGGGTTTTCCCTGAATAAATAAATTAAATGAAAGGTTGAAACCAGGCCACGGGATAAGCCTAAAGAAGATACGTGTACCTGGATTATTCCTTGTAATAATTTCCGAGTGTACTCAAGTGTTAAATGAAAACCAGTTGAACTCTGACCTCCGCCGTCACTCTAGCAGATGATACATGGAGGTCAAAGCGTTGTCTCCGGCTCCGTGTGAAATTTCAGTGTTGAATCGGAGCTGCTGTCAGGGTCTGTTATTCCCCGTAGGATTCCGTTTCTGATCCGTCTGCATAAAATACAACCTTTTATTCATAACACGGGAAAAGGACGAGCTTTCTGTCTGAGGCGAGGACTAAATTCAACAATCGACTGCAGAAGAACGTCACAGCAATATGAATAAAGTTATGGTTCATGTGTATCCTGTTTGTACTTCCGATATTAGTGGTAAAAAAATTGGTTTTACAATTGTTTTTTAGTAGTATTTATGGGTTTCATGTATTAGATTTCCTATTAGGATGTAGCACGGCAACTGTCCGCCATTGCCAGAATCAGACTCAGAATCAGAAAAGGTTTTATTTCCATTGTCAATGAATAAAAGTCAGAAACTTGGAACTTGCTTTGACATTAATGTGCAACATACAACAAGGAAGAAGAAGAAGAAGAATAAGAAGAAGAAAAAGAAGAAGAAGAAGAAGAAGAAGAAGAAGAAGAAGAAGAAGAAGAAGAAGAAGAAGAAGAAGAAGAAGAAGAAGAAGAAGAAGAAGAAGAAGAAGAAGAAGAAGAAGAAGAAGAAGAAGAAGAAGAAGAAGAAGAAGAAGAAGAAGAAGAAGAAGAAGAAGAAGAAGAAGAAGAAGAAGAAGAAGAAGAAGAAGAAGAAGAAGAAGAAGAAGAAGAAGAAGAAGAAGAAGAATAGCAAAATTTGGCATGCAAAATTTGGCACGCAAAAAGTTTAAAGTAGTATGAACAAAATTTACAGTTCAAATTTACAAAAATAGTGTAGAAAGTGAACAGTGCAATGAATAGCTGTTTATTTAAATTATTGTTCAAGTGGCAGGTGTTAAGAAGTGTTCATGAGTCCAACGGCAGAGGGAAAGAAACTGTTCTTGTGGAGGGAGGTCCTGGTCCGGATGGACCGTAGCCTCCTGCCTGAGGGGAGTGGCCTCCTGCCTGAGGGGAGTGGCCTCCTGCCTGAGGGGAGTGGCCTCCTGCCTGAGGGGAGTGGCCTCCTGCCTGAGGGGAGTGGCTCAAATAGTCCATGTCCAGGGTGAGAAGGATCGGCTATGATCCGACCTGCACGTCCCAGAGTCCTGGAGACGTACAGGTCCTGCAGAGATAGAAGTCTGCAGCCGATCACCTTCTCAGCAGAGCTCACAATGCACTGTAGTCTCTGTTTGTCCCTGGCTGTGGCTCCAGTGTACCACACTGTGATGGAGGAGGTGAGGATGGACTCAATGATGGCCGTGTAGACCTGCACCATCATCTGGCAGCTACTTCATTAGTATTATTTAATTGTTACAGTCATTCTATTGTTTATTACCATAAACTATAACGTTTATTTAAAAAATATTTAATATTTTTTTAAATAGTTTACGAATGTACAAAAAAATTAACCAATTCCTTTGATTAATTGAAGAAAATAATAAGAGTAAGGGAAAGAATAAAACCTGTAGTCGGGCATCACCCAAATCAGATTTTGATAGCTATATCCAACTACCACAATTAACACCACCTCAATACTACAACACACTTCCAAATAACTTGGTTATGGACAAAGGATTAGTTCATCTCACTCTGCACTGAGGAATTGACCAAAAAATTAGACGGTAGACTTCAGGGATTAAAACGAGCTTCTTATCTCTTGTCTCTCTTTTGTTTGATTTTAAAAAGAAAGAAAACTGCACAGATGGGAGAAGATGAACTTCGACCTCTTAGACAAAATCTGTTGGGATTTCTTACTAAATGTTTCCTTTTAGCACTGTCATGACGAACACACTGTCCCTGATCCCTTTCATGAGGTCAGGGTTGTGTGGCTTTGTGAAATTGAATTTGTTTTTGTTCTAAATTGAGTGATTCTTCTTCATGGAAATCTAATCCAATCTTACTTTTTTAGGAAAGTTCAGTATTTTATTATCTTGTGTAGTTTAGTTTATCCTCCTGCAGTTTATATTTTACTGCTATTTAGTTATTATTTTATGTTGTACCATATTACAAAGCACATGAATTTTGTTCACTGACAATAGCAATAAAGCTTTTCTGATGTATTTGTTCTGTATATAGTGTAGTGTTTATCTAATCAGACATGGGCAGTGGTTTTCTCTTTTTGCGATTGTAACCATATTAAATCATGTCTGCTTTTCAAATCTTTGTGCCATGAACCGTAGTGGAATAGCTTTTGAGCTTTCCGAATATGGACTAAAATATCCATGCACATGAGGGAAGCCCAAAGGCATCTATTACTCTTTTTATTGATTTGAGGTCATCTTTAAGCCATTATGTAAAAAAACAACTACTACTTTAAAAATAGCTTGAGGCATCGATGATTCAGTTTCATTTTGATACAAGGAAATAGGGGCTAACGTTAGCATTAACCTTTGTTTGTCTGAAGAGAAGGCAGCTCCATTTTTAACCCTCTCGCAATGCCCTCAGGACATCCCATTAGCAGGGACAGAGGCAGCAGAGGCATCAGGCAAAACTCCAGACCCCTGCTCTGACAGGACAATTATGTGGATGTGGTTAGGGGCAAAAGAGGCGGCTGAACTTGAACTCTTGTCTGTCTGTCCGTAGGAATAGGATCTCAGTCTACCCTACCATTTTCCAAAGGGTTTTGTAGTTTTTCCTTCCTTCTTATCCGAGGAGTGTGCTGACAGGGGATGCTTGGGCATTATACATTTGCTAATTTCCTATGAACATTGTTTAATCTGCTTCACTTTTGCCGTTCGAGGCAACTGCTGTTGTGATTTTGGGCGTTACAAAAATAAATGGAATTGAACTCAGAAGGAGGAGGAGTGTCAGCCAGAGAGGGAGACAACACACACATATATATATATATATATATATATATATATATATATATATATATATATATATATATAAAGATTATTTGTAGAGCACAATTCATACACAAGGCAATTTAAAGTGCTTCACACAACAGAAAAAAAAAATCACTAAAATCTCACAGACATGACAGAAGTCAGAAAACAGTTCAAGACATAAAAGAGAAGAGTGCAAAGAAAATAAGTCATATGCACAGATAAACAAAACAGTTTCAAGCTCAGATTTAAACATTGTCAGAGTAGAACCTGTCTCACATCTTCAGGAAGAATGTTCCAGACTTTAAATCAAATCAAATCAAATCAATTTATTTTTGTAAGGCCCAAAATCACAACAACAGTTGCCTCTGAGGGCCACAGGGAGAAATGAATCAACAATGTCTGTGGTGGCGAGGGACGATGTCCCAGGGTCCTCTGTCCTTAGACTCTCCTTCTCGGCCAGGAAAAACTACAAAAAAAACCTCTTTGGGAAAAAAGCGTAGAAACCTGGAGGAGTTCCAGTGAAGGAGAGATCCGACTCTCACAGACGGACAGACGGACACGAGGAGACTGGAGCTGGACCCACTCTTCAGGCAGAAGAGGGACCGTCTGAGTCGAGCTGGACCCACTCTTCAGGCAGATGAGGGACCGTCTGAGTCGAGCTGGACCCACTCTTCAGGCAGAAGAGGGACCGTCTGAGTCGAGCTGGACCCACTCTTCAGGCAGAAGAGGGACCGTCTGAGTCGAGCTGGACCCACTCTTCAGGCAGAAGAGGGACCGTCTGAGTCGAGCTGGACCCACTCTTCAGGCAGATGAGGGACCGTCGGGGGCGAGCTGGACCCACTCCTCAGGCAGATGAGGGACCGTCGGGGGCGAGCTGGACCCACTCCTCAGGCAGATGAGGGACCGTCCACACAGGGCAGGGACCACTTCACCAGGGGAGGGGCATCTGGGTCCACAGGTCCTCAGGAGTGAGAGAAAGAAAAGAAGGCGGTGAACAGTTTGCAAGTGGAATCAAAAAATAAATATTGTTTGATAGCATAAGTAGTCAGAAGAAGAAGAGGATAGTGCTCAAGCTGTCATACTTCCCCCAGCATAGTTACTCCTAGGGCAGCGTAGCTAAAGCTGTGGGTTTATGTTTCTGTTCCTAACTACTCTGACCATAAGCGATTTCGAAGAGGAACGTTTTAAGCCTGGACTTAAATGAAGAGACTGTGTCATATTTAACATGGGTCGGGAGCTGATTCCATAACACAGGAGCTTGGTAGCTAAACGCTCTACCTCCTACAGTACTTTTAGAGACTCTTGGCACCACCAGAAGGCCAGCATTCTGAGAGCGAAGAGCTCTGTTTGGATGATATGGTTCTATAGCATCTTTGAGGTAGGATGGGGCCATGTCATTTATGGCTTTGTAGGTCAAGAGTAGAATTTTGAATTTGATTCTAAACTCGACAGGAGCCAGTGAAGAGACTTCAGCACCGGCGTAATGTGCTCTCTTCTTTTTGTTCCTGTTAGTAATCTTGCTGCTGCATTTTGAACCAGTTGAAAGCTTTTTATGGAGCTTTTAGGACACGCTGCAAGCAGGGAGTTACAGTAGTCTAATCTAGTCGTTACAAATGCATGGATAAGTTTTTCGGCATCACTTTTAGGCAGGATTCTTCTGATTTTGGCGATGTTGCGCAAATGGAAATAGGCTGTTTTACAAGCTTGATTTATATGAGCTTTAAATGAGAGCTCCTGGTCAAATAAGACTCCAAGGTTTCTTACAGTAGAACTGGAGGCTACACTGACATTGTCCAGTGTGACTATCTGCTCAGATAGAGCGTCTCGTAGATGCTTAGGGCCAAGCACAATGACCTCGGTTTTTTCAGGGTTAAGAAGCAGGTAGTTTAGTGTCATCCAGGTTTTTATCTCCTTCACACAAGTACTAAGTCTGTCTACTTAATCGCTCTGATCAGGTTTCATTGATAAATGCAGCTGAGTGTCGTCTGCATAGCAGAGGAAGTTAATGTCATGCTTTCTGAAAATGTTGCCTAATGGTAGCATATAAAGAGTAAACAGAATTGGACCGAGTACCGAACCCTGTGGCACACCGTAAATTACTTTAGAGCTTGGTGAGGAGCTCTGGTTTACATTAACAAATTGGAACCTATCAGATAGATAGGATTTAAACCAGCTGAGGGCTGTTCCTCCAACACCTACATCACATTCTAACCTCTGCAGTAGAATGTTGTGGTCGATGGTGTCAAACGCTGCGCTGAGGTCCAACAGAACCAGGATTGAGACCAGTCCATCGTCAGCGGCTAATAACAAATCATTTGTGACTTTAACTAGTGCAGTTTCAGTGCTGTGGTGGGCTTTAGCTGCATAAAACTGAAACGCATGTTTAGTCCTGACTCTGGCACCAGCAGGAGGCCGGTCCATGTTTAGTCCTGACTCTGGCACCAGCAGGAGGCCGGTCCATGTTTAGTCCTGACTCTGGCACCAGCAGGAGGCCGGTCCATGTTTAGCCCTGACTCTGGCACCAGCAGGAGACCGGTCCATGTTTAGTCCTGACTCTGGCACCAGCAGGAGGCCGGTCCATGTTTAGTCCTGACTCTGGCACCAGCAGGAGGCCGGTCCATGTTTAGCCCTGACTCTGGCACCAGCAGGAGGCCGGTCCATGTTTAGTCCTGACTCTGGCACCAGCAGGAGGCCGGTCCATGTTTAGTCCTGACTCTGGCACCAGCAGGAGGCCGGTCCATGTTTAGTCCTGACTCTGGCACCAGCAGGAGGCCGGTCCATGTTTACTCCTGCCTCTGGCACCAGCAGGAGGCCGGTCCATGTTAAGTCCTGACTCTGGCACCAGCAGGAGGCCGGTCCATGTTTAGCCCTGACTCTGGCACCAGCAGGAGGCCGGTCCATGTTTAGTCCTGACTCTGGCACCAGCAGGAGGCCGGTCCATGTTTAGTCCTGACTCTGGCACCAGCAGGAGGCCGGTCCATGTTTACTCCTGCCTCTGGCAACAGCAGGAGGCCGGTCCATGTTAAGTCCTGACTCTGGCACCAGCAGGAGGCCGGTCCATGTTTAGTCCTGACTCTGGCACCAGCAGGAGGCCGGTCCATGTTTAGTCCTGACTCTGGCACCAGCAGGAGGCCGGTCCATGTTTAGTCCTGACTCTGGCACCAGCAGGAGGCCGGTCCATGTTTAGTCCTGACTCTGGCACCAGCAGGAGGCCGGTCCATGTTTAGTCCTGACTCTGGCACCAGCAGGAGGCCGGTCCATGTTTACTCCTGCCTCTGGCACCAGCAGGAGGCCGGTCCATGTTTAGTCCTGACTCTGGCACCAGCAGGAGGCCGGTCCATGTTTAGTCCTGACTCTGGCACCAGCAGGAGGCCGGTCCATGTTTAGTCCTGACTCTGGCACCAGCAGGAGGCCGGTCCATGTTTAGTCCTGACTCTGGCACCAGCAGGAGGCCGGTCCATGTTTAGTCCTGACTCTGGCACCAGCAGGAGGCCGGTCCATGTTTACTCCTGCCTCTGGCACCAGCAGGAGGCCGGTCCATGTTTAGTCCTGACTCTGGCACCAGCAGGAGGCCGGTCCATGTTTAGTCCTGACTCTGAGCACCAGCAGGAGGCCGGTCCATGTTTAGTCCTGACTCTGGCACCAGCAGGAGGCCGGTCCATGTTTAGTCCTGACTCTGGCACAAGCAGGAGGCCGGTCCATGTTTAGTCCTGACTCTGGCACCAGCAGGAGGCCGGTCCATGTTTAGTCCTGCCTCTGGCACCAGCAGGAGGCTGGGCCAGTTTAGTCCTGACTCTGGCACCAGCAGGAGGCCGGTCCATGTTTAGTCCTGACTCTGGCACCAGCAGGAGGCCGGTCCATGTTTAGTCCTGACTCTGGCACCAGCAGGAGGCCGGTCCATGTTTAGTCCTGCCTCTGGTACCAGCAGGAGGCCGGTCCCTGAGGTTCACAGAGTCAGAGATGGTTCATATGGCACTAACATGTCCGAGATGTACTTTCTATTCTCTGAGCCACAGGGAGCCAGTGTTAAGATTAACAACTTAATCATATAATATACCAAATCTTTTTTTTATCTAGCCACATCAAGATAATAATTCAGTGTAAAATGCAATGCTTTCATTTAAAATGTACCCAGAAAATGGCTGATCAGGATGATTATTTGCAAATGAAAGTGTTTCAGAATAAGTTTGTTTCCCTACATGAGTATTATGGAGCTCACTAGTCCCGTGTCCACTGTGAAGTCTGCCATCATTCTTGAAGTGTATTTCCCATCAATTTCAAAAATGTGATTGTCAAAAATAGTAAGAGTTCAAAGGCAGGAGGCCTTCTATGTGTGTCCATAATAAAGCGGTTGTTTAAAGTCCAAATAACAGACGTAAAACCTAAAATTTGGCTAAACAATTTAAAAACAACTTCTGCTCAGTAGTTACCACATAGCTGATTAACTTAACTTAACTTAAACATTTCTTTTGTATGTGGAAAGTGTTTTCGAAAAACTATTTGAAATGTACTTACAAAACCATACAATGGGTGACCATCGAGCTCCTTTGTATAATTATATAATTATTACTAATTATTATATTAATGTCAGTGTGAAATCTGGGCTGTATTTTCACATTTCATCTCATTGCTTTAGGTCATGTACGTACCAGACGTCTTACTTCAATCGTCCCGTCACCGCTCCATGAGGCCATAGTGTGTTGCCATGATGACTTTCTTCATCGTCATCATTAAAAGACAGGCTTAATTTTGCTTCTTACACTCCACTTCAGCAGCAGCAGTCGTGCAGTGTGGCCCAGGGGTGGGCTGACATTTTGGGGTTAAGCTTTGTGACATCGCCCCGGGACGTGCTGGAGGGTGGCAGGAGCCTGCTGATACTCAGTGTAGGGTCAGTCTCACGCCACGTTCAGGAACACCTCGTAAAGTGCATGCATGCTGGACGCTACAGACAACACATTCAATCTTTTTTTTTTTTACTGAGTTTGTAAAAATATTCCTTTGTTATCTTCTTACATGTTTTATCCATTATAAAATGGGCGAAACATTGTCATCTCAGTACCCAGAGTCTGGATTACTACTTTCTACTTTCTTTTCTCACTCAGTGCATTATATACAAGTTATTACAATAAAACACTTACTGACTTCAGCTATGTGTAATATTATAAGGTGTACTGTAGTTTTCAGACATGGAAAATAACCTCTTTGACTTTGTAAGTAGCATATTACTCTTTATTTCTGAATTATAAATACTATATTCAATGTTCACTAAGAAGTATAGGCTTTCAATGACATGACTAACGGATATGTTTTACGACAAAGCTGTAGATCCAAATGTATTTACTGAATGCAATTAAAAGACACACACTGCGAGCTCTGCGTTAAGTTTTCAAGATATTCCATTGATTCTGTTCCTTGCGGCGCCACAAGACTCTTATAGCAACAAAGGAGAAACACAGAGGAGCCTCTTTTAAGAAATACAGAAAATTAGATTGAAAAATCGTTCACTGGCCCAAAATCAGTCTCTCAGCAGAACAACTTGAAGCCTATTAGTGGATCCTCAGGAGTCAGCAGGAGGTGGAGATCTGACAGAGACAGATTCACCATCCAGAAGACAGTTATTATGGAAGATTTATGCAATGTTAAGTATTTATGATAATACACTGACACTTTTGGAATATAGGTTGTAGAAATGGACTCAATCTTGCCCCAGAAGACTTCACTAAACATCAGCTGTGACACAATCCTAAAATCCACTCAAGATAATAACAGAATTACAAGTTCAGTTTGTTCAGTACTACTTGGCTGCAAGTCTGTCCCTCCTACTTTCTGTTTGAATGCAGCACGTCTTTCATTCAGAACAGAATATACATTTTGCACCCTGAGGAATGCCACGTAGGGTTGAAACAGCGATTTTAAGCCATGCTGCAATAAAGGCTTTTTAATTATTTTTGCATCAATTAAATTAAAATAAGTACCTTGCTACAATTTCATATGTTTTTTTTAATGAAAAGAATATGTAGCCCAAACTAACATAGCTTCATTTCTTGATTGCGCTGCAATCCGACGCCGTTTCTCTGTCCTTTATTATGTTTTTCTTGCTTTTTACTCAAAAGCCACCATGTTTATTTTGACATAAAAGGACCATGTGTTAATCCACTTGTCAATCATGCTTACCGGTAATTGTGGAGACAGGATTTGGGTTGTTAAAGTATTTTTTTTTTAAATTGAGAAAATTATAATAAAAAGTAGTTTTGACTTACCAGGAACATTACTTTATAACATCAGGACTAAACTCATTCATTTTACCCAAAAACGATTTGAATGTTTCTTGTTTATGCACATATAACATTCATGGTATTGTTGTTAATCGAGTGTGTGACTTTGAATGCACTTGAGTTTTCATTAAATACAGCAGCGAATAGCCTTTGCTCTGCACGTTTGTAATTGTGTTGACTGGAACATGTCACAGGATCCAGCTGCAGACTGTCAGCATCAGATTCAAACACTGAGGACACACTTCTGTTTAGTGCTATATTCATTACAAACAATCAGGTCTGAACACTGCACCTTTATGTTCTTATTTCACTGATATCATTTTGACTTTAAGGATGCTAATGATTTTACACATGTCGCCTCTGTAGGATCCTAGAGGGACTTTAATAGAACTGAAGTGTAAAAAATAAATGATTGTGTTTCAGTTGTGTATCAACTTGTTATCGATATTGTATATTTATATGCTGTTCCTTTAACTTTGAACTGTTCTAATGGCATTCTACTGGCACAAAAAGTGTACTTTATGTATATGGGCTTTCGCTTCACAATTTGAACCAAGTGTGATTTGAACTCCATATTGTATATAGTTTGTGTCTCCTCACTGTAATCTTCAAATTACCACGTACTTCCCTTGTCAGTGACCTCTATGTTCTAGCACACATTATTAGGTTTAGGTATGGTTTTCCTTGTTTTGACATCTGGCCTCTCCTTGTGCTACTTAGGGCAACCTGAGCAGTGAGCATGCATTTTGGGGACATCTTTGTGGGGGGAATCAAACCATTCATTTCAATGTAGAAGAGCTTCACCAACACCCACAGGGTCAAACTGTGTACCAAACACAGATACGAAGACAAGGTACAAATTTAAGTAGGCAAAAATGCTGATAGTAGCTGTGATGCTACCGCCACCTGCTGTATTTTAACATCAATAGAATAATGTGTTGGCTCTTCTGGGCTAATGCTATGTCAACAACAACAACCGTGACATATTATGGAAATGCCTCATCATTAGTATGCTCAAAGTTGTATTTTGATTGATTCCCGCACGTTTAAGTAATCCTGTATTGCTCAGAAAATGTCTGTTTTTACTCACCCCCTATTCCCACCCATATCCCTGTACTCATTTACATGATACACATCTATGGTTATAAAATGTCACTATGATGCGGTGGGGCCTTTCAGTTCTGCAGTTTTGGATGGAAAGTCAATGGACCTTTCTCTATAACTAAGCCTTTTTTGATGGGCATTACAATGATCAGAATGTAAAATGATCTGTTATAGTCTACTCTATAGTCTCCTTTAAGACTACATTTTAGCAAGGAAACATCAATTAGGTTGGTCCAGAATCAGAATCAGAAAGGGGTTTATTGCCATTGCAAATGAACAGGATTCTTAAATTGGAACTGGCTTTGGCATTAACATACAACAATGAATACACTACACCCCAAACTTTATCTTTTGTTTCAAAAATGTCTGGTTTGATATTTGCATTGTTCACAGTGTCACATTAATGTCAATCATATTCTATAAAACTACATCAATTCCAGTCCCAAACTTATTCTTCTATTGTTGAAATCTGATTTATATTCCTTTGTTGGTTCGAAAAGGTGGTAATTTTGCTTTCTTTTCTTTCTCTTCCTTTTCTCAGTTTTTCGCCCACATACTTTGAACCGTGGCCTTTCCTCAGCTGTGCGTTCCTACAAATACAACAATTAGCTCGGTTTTTGGTCACTGTCTATTGTTATTTAGAGAATGGTCAGTAATTAACTGCTCTGTGCAAAGCGTTTTCTCCTCCACAGCGACAACCTTTTTACTGCAAATGATGATATAAGTGAAAATCTTTATTTCACAGGGATGGTGGGGCAGGCAGGACCGAGAGTAAAATGGTTTTCATAGACAGAGCAGGTTTGCAGATAAACAAGTTATATATTTTCTTTTAGGTGATGGCAAAGATGATGGTCTAGTTTTCGTCGAGTAAAACAGGAGTGAAGACGCTGTGTGTAGGAGACTCGGTTTTATTCTTCCCTTTTTGCATTTTTATAGATCATGTCCTAAACTAGCCCAAATGGATAGACTAGAGCTCCTGCATGTATCCCAACATGCACCACCAAACTCCACACTGGCAGTGATGGTGGCGGGGAATTTGCAATGAAATTAACGGTGTCGGTCAAAATGAACAAACTTTTTCAGTTTCAGTGATTGTGGATTATTTTTGCGCACTAAGATGTATTAATGATGCTGGGCAGAAAACAGAACCTTTAAGATAAGAGAAGATAAGATCAGTCTTTATTTGTCCCACAATGGGGAAATTCCAGGGTTGCAACACATAGTAGGTACAGAAGTAAATAATAAAAAACAGATGATTTATAAAAAAACGTATAAACTTAACAGGATTTACTAAACTCTAGATTGAATAAAACAGATTGTAGTGAATCAAGCTTCAGATTAATTAAGCAACAAATGTTTCTGCATTATTTAGGGTTTTCATGGATTTAACCATCGTTTTATAACAATTCAAAATCTTTATCATAATTGTGTATTTTGGCTATTCTAATAATTATTCATATTTTAATCAAGCGAGAGAGAGAGAGTTTAAAGCGAAACAATCACAAATGATTTTCAAAAACAACATTTGCATAACAGATTGTTAAGTAAAATTATGAATTAAAGTTAAGCCAGTGCTTTGAGGTGTTTTCATCATTACACAGCCTCATATTACTTTTTTTCACTCAGACATCACAAACATGACATAATTTTTACTGTCAAACATTCCCTTTTATGACTTTTAGAAGATGGAAAGTGAATCAGATGTTCAGATTTTAAGATTTCAGTCACAATCTATACGCAATTTATTCTCATAACCGCAATATCTTCCCTGCAGTAATTGTGCATTCAACACATTGGTCACATGCCCATCGTGGTAGCGTCACTCTTCACCATGTTCCAACCCCATCTGCTCACGAGTCTCTGGAACACCTCCTGATACGGGTGCTTCCTCTGGTACATCCTGATACGCCAAGCCATCTGAGGATGTCAACAGAACGTGGCAAAGTAGACATAACTTTCATCATTTTCTAACCAACATTTACCATTTCAGGCCAATACCAGCAATAGTTTTGTTGCAAATTCAAAGTGATGTACCTGAGCATTTGAACCATGAGTGAAGAACATGATTCAGTTTGATTCAGTCTTGTAGTAGTCTTTCCCCCCTCAATTGATCGAGTAGTGATCTGATTTTTCTAGTTACTTGATCCATTCTGAATTGGACGACCAAGAAGGTGGCTGACGAGCCGCTTGGTTTGTCATGAGGACCATAGATTCCATGCTGATGTAATAAATGTAGTAAATGTATCCAGACTTTCCTGCTCCAGGTAGTTACCTGGACACCAGCCAGTCCAACATCCTCCTGTAGACTCATCCCCCGTCTGTGATCAGTTTTATGGAGTCGTGACTGGAGGTGCAGCAGTTTGTGTACAGGGAGAAGAGCAGAGGAGAAAGTACACAGCCCTGTGGAGAGCCTGAGCTGATTCGGAGTGACTGACATTCTTCCCCAGCCGCACGCACTGCCCCCGATCCTTTTGGAAGTCAGTGATCCACCTGCAGGTGGAGCTGGGAGAGTGTGTCCTGGAGCAGAGCGGAGAGGATGGTGTTGAATGCAGAGCTGAAGTCCACAAACAGGATCCTGGCATAGGTTCCTGCGGAGTCCAGATCCTACGGGATGAGGTGGAGGGGGTCCATCAGGGGGAGGTGAGGGACTTGACCTGGGGCAGGACAAGGCGCTCAAATTTACTTCATGACAACAGACGTCAGCATACAGTGATCCGGGGCTTCTTGGGGACAGGGACAATCATGGGCGACTTGAAGCAGACTGGGACATCGCCAGCGAGGTGGGAACATAGGTACATATATAATATATATAATATGTTTAATTTTTTTTTTTATTCGTTTTTTTCAAATATATTTAGATGATAAAAAATAGGCTTGTTTTAATGCAGACAAGTTGAGAGAAAAGTTTCCCAAAGCCCAGACAACAGAAGAATAAAAACGTTCCTCTTCTTCCAAACATCCCTTGTTTTTCTCTTTGAGCTCAGCTCGACACAGAGGGAGTGATGTCACTCTTTCACCATTCATTTCCTAATTGAACCTGTGCAACAATTCGTCCAGTCTCCCTCAGAGACTGGAGAGAGAAAGTAGCGCTCATGAAATCCTCATGCATCGCCTTCGTCCACACCACAGTCAGTCAGAGATTCTTTGACAGAGCAATGAGCTGACCGGAGAACTATGCAAATTTAGAATTGAATGTGTACAAATGTCTTACTCTATATTTGATAAAACTACTATTTGGATATTGTCAATGAAAGACAGCTGCCTTTCTGGCCCATGGTCAGCTTTTCTTCCAATGTTAAGCAATGAAAATATTTAGTCAATTCTTGCAAACCCTTCCTGACTTCACACATGCAACTTTTCACCCCTGAAGACATTAACATAACACATCAAATAGAGCTATTAAAACCTCACAATTCTGTCAATTTGTACAGTCACGATCTGCCCTGGAAATGATCGCGGCGTCTGAAGGTGTCGCCGGCCGCTGCAGTTCAACGTTAACCCTGGTGCGATGAGACACTTGCTTCCACATGGTTCTCATTCAAGTGCCATTTTGGACACACCTGATGGTTACTCTATGGTTCTCATCTTTTAAAGTGCAGAGATGATATAATTCAGTCTTTTACAACTCAATGCATGGGAAAAATGAATGAACTAAGAATTCCACCTAATCAGCAGCAAAATGCTTCTGAGCAGAGCAGGATGTTCTGACCCATCAGTTTTGTTTTGCCTGATATAGAATCCTGACTACACTTTTCTCAAAGACAGTCAAACCCCTCATGTCCTTTCGACGGTAAAATAAACCGCAGAGGATGGTGTCAGTTTCTTCCCCAAAATACTTCGGTTTGTGTCCCTCATTATTTTGCTCCGAAACTGAGACTGCTGCACCCGCCGAATCAATGCTCAGACTGAAGCCCCGCTGATCCGAGACCGATCAGCGTCAGATATCACAACGAGGATACAGGCCCAACAAGAAACTCAACAAACAAACGCGGCGAAGATCACAGAGAACGGTATGAACACAAACGCAAGAGATGAGAGGGACGTCAATAGTTTCCTTCATCCTTCAGAGATGACAAAATGTGCTGTTTGGAGTTTTTGAATTAGAAAGCAGAATATGTTTTTCTTTTTGTGTTGCCTGGTTATGTGGCTAAAACCAGTCTGGAATCAACAACTATGTTAAGTTCTGAAATGATCTTATGCAATTATTTGTTTGTTACTCCATAAAATGGCTGAAGTGAGTTGGAATGATTCAAAGTTCAAGATATCTTTATTGGCCCCAAGGTTTTGTCTTTTCTTTTACGCAGCAGCGGTCGACACATAAGCTTAAAATACTGATTAGCAACCCAAATATACAGATCAACACATATTTATGCAGCATTGATTTTTTTTGTTCACTTTGAGCCATAACAAAAGCAGCACAGACTTGGGTTTGTTTATTGTTTGTTTTGCTCAAGGAGGATAACCCTGTTTCCACTCCATGACTAATCTGAGGCTGAACTCCCTCCCACCTCACCCTCCCTCCCACCTCCCCCTCTCTCCCCGCCTCCCCCTCTCTCCCACCTCCCCTCTCTCCCACCTCCCCTCTCTCCTTCACCTCCCCTCTCTCCCACCTCCCCTCTCTCCCACCTCCCCTTTCTCCTTCACTCCCCCTCTCTCCCGCCTCCCCCTCTCTCCCGCCTCCCCCTCTCTCCCGCCTCCCCCTCTCTCCCCGCCTCACCCTCTCTCCCCGCCTCCCCCTCTCTCCCGCCTCCCCCTCTCTCCCCGCCTCACCCTCTCTCCCCGCCTCCCCCTCTCTCCCACCTCCCCTCTCTCCCACCTCCCCTCTCTCCTTCACCTCCCCTCTCTCCCACCTCCCCTCTCTCCTTCACTCCCCCTCTCTCCCGCCTCCCCCTCTCTCCCGCCTCCCCCTCTCTCCCACCTCCCCTCTCTCCCACCTCCCCTCTCTCCTTCACCTCCCCTCTCTCCCACCTCCCCTCTCTCCTTCACTCCCCCTCTCTCCCCGCCTCACCCTCTCTCCCCGCCTCCCCCTCTCTCCCACCTCCCCTCTCTCCCACCTCCCCTCTCTCCTTCACCTCCCCTCTCTCCCACCTCCCCTCTCTCCTTCACTCCCCCTCTCTCCCGCCTCCCCCTCTCTCCCGCCTCCCCCTCTCTCCCCGCCTCCCCCTCTCTCCCACCTCCCCTCTCTCCCACCTCCCCTCTCTCCCACCTCCCCTCTCTCCTTCACCTCCCCTCTCTCCCACCTCCCCTCTCTCCCACCTCCCCTCTCTCCTTCACTCCCCCTCTCTCCCGCCTCCCCCTCTCTCCCACCTCCCCCTCTCTCCCCGCCTCCCCCTCTCTCCCACCTCCCCTCTCTCCTTCACTCCCCCTCTCTCCCGCCTCCCCCTCTCTCCCGCCTCCCCCTCTCTCCCCGCCTCCCCCTCTCTCCCACCTCCCCTCTCTCCCACCTCCCCTCTCTCCCACCTCCCCTCTCTCCTTCACTCCCCCTCTCTCCCACCTCCCCTCTCTCCCACCTCCCCCTCTCTCCTTCACTCCCCCTCTCCTTCACTCCCCCTCTATCCCACTTCCCCTCTCTCCTTCACTCCCCCTCTCTCCCGCCTCCCCCTTTCTCCCGCCTCCCCCTCTCTCCCACCTCCCCCTCTCTCCTTCACTCCCCCTCTCCTTCTCTCCCCCTCTCTCCCGCCTCCCCTCTCTCCTATATTTCTATATAGAAATATAAGCTGTGTGCTGCCAGTTTGTAGAACCAATAGAATGCAGTGGACTCATGGTATCGTCATGGTAACATGGTTGCATGGAATGCATAGCCTGTTTTTTTGTTGCTTGAAAATAACAAAAAGTTATTTCAAAAGAAGTTAAAGCTTTTCCTTTTTACACAATAATGCGCTTCAGGGATGGAGTTAAGATTTGATTACTAATTATGGGAATGATAGTGGTAGTATAACTAATAATAATATTATGTAATTGTTTTTTAGGCCCGAGCGCCACAAGCTGGCGAGAGGCCTATTAATCTCGTAAGGCCGAAAGTGCGAAAGTGCGCACGTAGTGCGCACGAAATCGAGCGCGAAGCGCTCGCCCACTTCCAAACACTCACTAACGCACTCCTTCACTCACGCACGCCCCGTGCATACTAATTAGTAGGAAAATGGAACATTACCGTTGTAAACGGGCGAAGCCCGTGCAAAAGTGCGCACTAAACGAGAACTTTACATTGGGATGAATGTAAAGCACTCATTTGCCCTAAGTACCTCACGAATACGTTCCCCATCTCTTGCACGTTCCGTGCATATAAGCATGTAATGCAAAAATTTAACATTATTACTGTATAGAGGGCCAAAAACACAAAGTGGGCGGAGCCCACTCAAAATTAACGAAAGTACCCGTCAGTGACCAGGGACCCACACCATGAGGTAGGAAAGCGCGAGTGCTTTCCGAAAATGTATAGTTTATGATATTTGAAAAATGGGAAACATTGTTTTCGCATCGGAATATTTAGGCCCGAGCCCCAGCAGGGCGGAGGGCCTATTGCTCCCGCAACGCTGCCGAAGGCAGCATTGCAACTGTCTGACCAAACATGCGGGCGCAGCCCGCATGTTTGGTACCCCGTCGCCCCTGGCAAGTACAGTGAACTAGCCCATGCCGAAGGCATGGATCATGCATACTTACTCCTGCTATGACAGAAATAGTCAACAATTAGTGAATGGGCGTAGCCCATTCACTAATTGTTGACAACAGCAGCGCGAAGCGCTGCATTCCTCCAAAAACCCTCCTGGCATCGTCCCGTACGCGAGAATCCATGCCGCAGGCATGGGCCATGCTTGTATCTGCTCAAATCAATGGAAGTCTATGGGGAGTGGGCGGGGCATCCCGACGGAATAGGGAGTGACGAGCGCGTAAGCGCTCGTAATGATGATTCCACCCCATGGCGGCATCGGGAAGGCTTAGAGCTTTCAAACGATGTATAATTTGTTGTTATAGTGGAAACGGCTATATTGTTTTTGCTAAAAATATTATTATTTTTATTATTTTTCTTGTTCTTCTGCTTTTTGAGCTCTAATTTGACCCCCTGAACATGCTCAAAAACTCACCAAACTTTACCCAAAATTCAAAATCGGCGAAAAATTTTGTTTTTTCTGGGCCATTTTTTTTTTCGTTAAAAAATGGCGCGACAGCGCCACCGACAAAAGTCAAAATACATTGCGCCTATGGGAGACGCCCCGAGGTCAACTTTGTCGTAGAGCTACGAAATTCGGAACACGCATTCCTCTTGTGAGGACAAAAAACAAATATTATTGTGGCCACGCCCCCAGAATTACCCTATGCCCGCCATCTTCCTTTGAAAATGAAAACACGCTGTGTTAGCCATTTTGTTCACGTCAAACTTTGACGAACTCCTCCTAGGGCGTTTTGCCCACCGACTTCAAAATCGGCGGACGTCCTCTGGACAAGTGGGGCATCTAAAGTTATCCAATTTTTTGAGATACCTTTTACGGTCTGTGTGCGGCGCAGCCGCAAAGTTGGACAACTTATTTTGGGATATTGCAGATCTAAAAAAAATTCCCATTTGATCAAAACAAGTCCGATTAGGACCAAATTTGAATCAGTTGTTCAACTTTCTAGTTTGGACCAGTTTATGCTGACAAAATTGAAATGGGCGCGATAGCGCCCCCTACAGAGTGACCTTTAAATTAACATTGAAGGTCAAAAATTTGTTTTACCAAAATTTTCTAAACTTTACCCAAAATTCTATTTTGGCGTTGCGATCAAAAAAGCCAATCAGACAAATGCCTTAATTTTTACGGCGTAGTCGTAGCGATGACATAAACCTCCCATGTTATCCCTATGGGAAAACCGCTAAATCTCTCGAATATCCACATTTTTATGTTTTACACTTTAATGAAGTCCTCCTAGTGCGTTTTGCCCACCGACCTCAAAATCGGTGTACGTCCTCTAGACAAGTGGGGCATCTAAAGTTATCCAAATTTTAAGGATAGCTTTTACGGTCTCTGTGCGACGGAGCCGCAAACTTTTACCTGAATTCTGGCCTATAAACAATAGAGTTTTTCCAAATGACATTATATTTTGCACAAAATTCTAATTTGCAATCCTGATCATAAAAGTATGAGAGCCAAAGTCATATTTTGTACGGCGTAACCGTAACGATGACAGAAACATCCCATGATATCCTTATGGGAAATTCGCGAAATTGCTCAAATCACCACATTTTTACGCTTCACACTTTAACGAACTCCTCCTAGGGCGATTGTCTGATCAAACTCATATTTGGGGAAAATCATCTACACAAGCGGGGCATCAAAAGTTATCCATATTTTGATTCTAAGTGCTACGGTCTCTGTGTGGCTGACCCGCAAATATATGTCACAAATGGGAAAACAGCGGAATCTCTAAAATGACCACATTTTTACGCTTCACACTTTAACGAACTCCTCCTAGGGCGATTGTCCGATCAAGTTCATATTTGGGGAAAATCATCTACACAAGCGAGGCATCAAAAGTTATCCATATTTTGATTCTAAGTGCTACGGTCTCTGTGTGGCTGACCCGCAAATATATGTCACAAATGGGAAAACAGCAAAATCTCTCAAATTACCATATTTTTATGTTTTACACTTTAACAAACTCCTCCTAGTGCGTTTTGCCCACCGACCTCAAAATCGGTGTACGTCCTTTAGACAAGTGGGGCATCTAAAGTTATCCAAATTTTAAGGATAACATTTACGGTCTCTGTGCGACGGAGCCACAAACTTTACCCAGAATTTGGACTATTTGGCCTTCAGAGTGGCCTATAAACAATAAAGTTTTTCCAAATAACATGACATTTTGCACTAAATTCTAATTTGCCATCCTGATCATAAAAGTATGACAGCCAAAGTCATATTTTGTACGGCGTAACCGTAACGATGACAGAAACATCCCATGATATCCTTATGGGAAAATCGTTGAATTGCTCAAATCACCACATTTTTACGCTTCAAACTTTAACAAACTCCTCCGTGGGCAATAGCTCGATCAAGCTTTACTTTGGGAAATATCATCTACACAAGCGGGGCATCAAAAGTTATCCATATTTATATTCTAAGTGCTACGGTCTCTGTGCGGCGGCGCAGCAAATTTGACTGACACTTGTGTTCATTTGCACTGGATTGGCCATGTCCAATGTGTCGCCGTCTGTCAAGTTCTTTTTTAATTCAACACAATAAGGGCGCCATCTTTATCAAGTCGAAAGCGCAGAGTCGGAAGGCCGGCGGCCCGCGAGGGCCGTTGGATGCCGCTTGCGGCTTTAATTTTCTTTCTTTCTTCTTTCTTTCTTCTCGGGACCAACCCCCCTATTTTTCACCCAGTGAACATTGACGAAAAGTCACAAAAATTTGCACACCTCTAAAAATCGTGCCTCTCTACATTCTGGCTATTCGTCCAGGCGTCCAAATAGAAGTATATAGGAAACCTACACACACGGACCAGTATCTGCTCTTTGGTTCCAACCACCCACTACAGCACAAGCTGGGGGTGATCAGAACCTTACAACACAGAGCTCAAGGTGTGCCCACCAGCTCAGAGGGCAAGAAGAAAGAGGAAAAACATGTCCGAAATGCCCTCTCAGCCTGTGGTTACCCCGCTTGGGCTCTCAACAGAGTGAAGAGAACCAAGAAGCAGGACAAAAGGGAAACTGAACAGAGAAGGAAGGGTGTTTCTATCCCTTATGTGTCTGGCCTGTCGGAAAAACTGCAGAGAATTTTTAGACAACACGAAGTCCCTGTTTATTTTAAACCAGGAAACACTTTAAGACAAAAACTGGTTCATCCTAAGGACAAGTTGCCGACTCAAAAACAGAGCAATGTAGTTTATTCGATCCAATGCAGTGAAGAAAGTTGTAAAGAACGTTACATAGGTGAGACGAAACAGCCTCTACACAAGAGGCTTTATCAGCACAGAAGAAATACTAGTTCAGGACCACAGAGTGCCGTGCATCTCCATCTTGAAGCCTCTAATCACTCGTTTGAAGACGGTGAGGTGAAGGTTTTAAGCAGGGAGAAAAGATGGTTTGAAAGAGGAGTCAAGGAAGCTATTTTTGTTAAAAAAGAAAGACCTTCTTTAAACAGAAATGGAGGGCTTAGGTTTCATCTTCCTGTTATTTATAATGGGATTCTGAACCCCTGGAAAGGTAAAGGACATTCAGATGCTAATCAGGTCCTCAGGGTGGTTGTGCCAGGGTCTCACAAAGACAAAGAGGTTTCTAATAGCCCATTAAGATTCTGAATAGGCTAGCTCGGTAGATACAAGGGGGAGTTTCTGTTGAAACAAACAACTCTTTCTACTTCAGGAAGGCTCCTCCCAATGGGCGGGTCTTACCACAGAACAGTATTAATATCGGAGTTCTCGACCTAAATTCTGTTATTGACAATGACTCTTGGATGAGAGTCGAAACGTTTATTTTTTCAAACTGAGTCCAGATGACTACATCTTTGCGCTAAACGTACTTGAAGTGAAATAAATTAATTTGGCGCCACAGCGCCAAATTAATTTTATATGGAGGTTAAATGTTTAGTTTTGCGAAATTTTATGAAATTTGACACACAACTCAATTTTGCCATACCCATAAAAAAAGTCAATCAGACCCATGTCATAATTGTTATGGTTTTGCCGTAGCGATGACCAAAACCTCCCATGTTATTCCAATGGGGAAATTGCCAGAACATGTTTACACTTTAGACTTTCACAAACTCCTCCCAGGGCGTTAGCCCTATTAACCTGAAATTTGGTGAGACTCATCTTCAGGGGTGAACCGTCAAAAGTTATACACATTTTTATTCAAAGAGTCACGGTGTCTGTGCGGCAAAGCCGCACATTTTGCCAAGAATTCAAAACAAAATAGCTTTTTGATGGTAAAACAAAGGGGAGAAGATGTGACAGCGTCACAGATTCAGCAGTAAGCGTAATAAAAGGAGGCGTTAGTGCCCCCTCCTCTTGCGGCGTGGCGAGGGCCGATCATTGCCGCTTGCGGCTATATTTTTTCTTGTTTTTGTTTTAGTGAATGAGCTATTTACTGCTGTTTTCTTTTTCACTCTGTATGTATTATGTATGTGTATGTATATGTATCTATGTGAGTGTATTTATATACATATATATATATATATATATATATATATATATATATACTGTATGTACTGTATGTACGTATGTAGGTAGATATATATAATACCTTGGGCTTTCGTGTGTGTGTGTGAGTTTGTTTAGAGGTGTGTGTGTGTATGTGTGTGTGAGTTTGTTTAGAGGTGTGTGTGTGTGTGTGTGTGGGTGGGGTATATAAAGATAATGTATGTAATGAATTTGAGGAGACCCCAACAAGAATAGTAACTGGTTTGCAGGAGCTAATGGGGATCTTAATAAAAAAAAAATCAGCACCTCCAAATCCAGTTCATGGTTCTCCGCCGGAAAAAGGTGTGCTCTCCTGTGGGTGGAGAGTCTCTGCCCCAAGTGGAGGAAAGTATCTCCCCCAAATATCTCGGGGTCTTGTTCACATGAGGGAAGGATGGAACGTGAGATCGACAGGCGGATCGGTGCAGCGGTTGCAGTGATGCAGTCGCTGCATCGGACTGTTGTGGTAAAGAAGGAGCTGAGCCGAAAGACAAAGCTCTCAATTTACCGGTCAATCTATGTTCTGCCCTCACCTATGGTCATGAGCTTTGGGTAATGACTGAAAGGACAAGATCACAGATACAAGCGGTTGAAATGACTTTCCTCCTTAGGATGGCTGGGCGCTCCCTCAGAGATAGGGTGAGGAGCTCAGTCACACGGGAGGAGCTCGGAGTAGAGCCGCTGCTGTTGCTCCTTCACATCAAGAAGAGCCAGCTGAGGCCCCAGGAAAGACCCAGGATGTGCTGGAGGGATTTAGGTCTCTGTGCTCTGGGACCGCCTCAGAATCCATCCCCCAGAGGAGCTGGAAGAAGCGTTTGGGGTGAGGGAAGTCCGGGCCTCTCTGCTCAGACTTCTGCCTTTGTGACCTGGTTCTGGATAAGTGGAAAAAGACAGAAAAGGGAAAATCTATTTAATACAGGTGTAAGATATCAGATCGCAATTGCTTTACTTTTTTTATTTTATTTTCACTACAACCAGGAGACCTTAATCTGATGTTATTCATAGAGCAATATTTCTGCTGCATGATTTTTATCTTTCTCTGCCAGCTTCACCAGAATGAAGGGTTGACTAGACCAAGATTTAGTCCACACTTCAAAATGTGTCACTGTGACAGGCCTATCATCAGGGCTCTTTTTGGTATTTTTTGTTTGGTTGCATCTGTTTTGCCTTCTCTCTAACTTCAAGTTAAACTTCTTGCTGATACAAACCACTGTTTGAGTGCACAAATCCCTTTTGCTACTATTTGCAGCGACTGAAGTATCTGCGTTTGATCCCTGCCATACCCAACAGAGGCATTTACCTCTGGGCTAAAAGCGCTTCTTGTTGGAATGACGATTTGATGGCGAATGGGATTTTCATTTAAAAATAAAAACGTGAGCACAGTGGGGGGACATGATGGACGTTTGCTGTCACTTCAGATGCTTTTCTGCTTCACGTGTTCATTGGGGCAGAACGCTGGAGACGATGACGAGCATCAGTCACTGTCATCAAAACGCACATCCAACATGGCGACCGACAAGAGGCATGCAACCGTAAAACATGGCAACAACAACTGATATGCAACCTCCACAGCTCCATCCTTAGGCTTTAGGACTTGAATATGCTCATAATAATGCTGTATAAATGTGCCTTAGCCAGTGGAAGACAGATACTTGTGTCATGTTTGCTAAACATTATGTAACTTGCTCCCTTTTGTTTCTTTTAGTTCAGAAACGTGTGCTTTGCATCTTGCAGTGTTCTTGCAGTATGAACTATTCATAGATATATAAATAAATTCATATTATCGCCTATGTAATTTAGATTAGACGGGAACCTTAAAGTAACACACGTGACACCCTGTATGTCCTGTAAATGTCTTTGAGCAGTTTCATAGTATTACTTGGAATTGCATTGAAACAATAATCTCTGATCTTCACAAACAAGAACTATGTGGAATACATATTTTATAATATCTGTCTGAACATGCAAGAAAAAAAAGATCTAACATTCTCAAACTTGACAGCAGGGCCACTGCTAGTCATTTGGGTGCCCTAAGCAGAGAGATGCTCACTGGCCCCCAACCCACTTTGAATGTTTACATCATATAAATGTACTTTTTTTGGTGCATTTCAGTTGTAATATTATTAGCAAATCATTTCTCAGTTTATTCTGTGGGCCCCCCACAGTCCCTTCTCTACTCCTGCGTCACCTGAAGCCCTGCTCTTCTGGAGAACAGATGGAGGCTGTCGGCTGCAAACTATTGACACTGTTGCATTTATGAAAACATGATTTAGACATTTGTAAGAAGTTGAACCACTTATTCTTTGTGGCGCTGTGGTGCCAGCTCCGCGGTTGGCCGCACCAGCTTGACGCATCGCACGTCTTGTTTCATTCTCTTTTTCACGGTTTCTAAAGACTGTTTTGCTGGTTTGTAGAATACCTATGTAGACTGTTCCCAGCTGTGCCCCTTGTCTGTCTGGGCCTGTGGCTTGTAGCTGCCACTGCGCTTATTTTGAAGAGAGAGAGAGAGGCAACACTTGAGTCCTGGAGTTTTGAATTGATATTGAACTAAAGACAGAGAATGCCTAGTGTAGGCTCCCTGTTTAATTGTAAAAGGAACGGTGCAGCTGCAGCACAAATAACCTTGTGTCATTCAACCCAAACGGCCTGCTCAGGTTGGGGCCCCTTGGCGCACTTGATGCCCCTCATACTGCGGGTTAGGTGCGCAATGGGAGCAGCGGCACTGCTTGACAGAAAGATAAATTGGTGGTGAGCCCTTCTGTTGAGGGCACTTTGACTTATTTTAACCTTTTGTGTCATAAGTCATCACACAAAGCACTTTAACTACTGCTGACTAAATCGGGGGTGTCCAAACTTTACTTTCATGGAGGGCCACATATTGAAACATATTAGCAGCCACGGGCCACAGACTAGACTAGAGGACAATATAGAGAGCTATTGAAATGTTCATGTTTTTAAAGGAGATTTGACAGAACCACTTTACATTTAAAGCTAGAAACATACATTTATATACAATACAATGTGATGTTATTGAGATTTTATAGTGGTAGAACGACATACATTTGCAACAGAAAGTTCTGCCTATGATATTTTGGTCCATTTCAGGAGGAGACAAAATGTATTTCTAGAGCACATACCAAAATACATGTCCAAAATATTAATTTGGTGGTATTCAGATTGTTATTATCATCATTACAAAATAAGATAAGATAAGATAAGATATTCCTTTATTGTCCCACATGGGGAAATTTCATTGGTGCAACGCAGGAAGATACAGAGGTAGATACAGAAGAACAGATCACTTATAGGAAGTCTGAAAAACACTTTCAGTAGAAGATCTCCTATAAATAAATAAAAAACTCCCATAGACAAATAAATAAATAAATACATAAATACCATTGCATGTGATCACGACAGTAATTGCACATGAATATGTGTCACGACAGCACATAGATTGCACATGAATTTCACATGAATTGCACATGAATTCCAACAGCAATTGCACATATGACAGAGTTGCACATCAGTATTAGGTTAGGTCAGTATTGCGAGTGTTCAGTACTAACAGTTTTTGTTATAAAGTCTGACAGCAGCAGGAAGGAAAGACCTACGGAACCTTTCCTTCACACAGCGAGGGTGGATCAGTCTCTCACTGAAGCTGCTCTCCAGAGCAGAGAGAGTGTCCTGCAGGGGGTGACACTCATGGTCCAGCATAGATGTGAATCTAGCCAGGACCCTCCTGTCCCCCACCTCCTGCACCGAGTCCAGAGCACAGCCCAGGACGGAGCTGGACTTCTTGATGACTCTGTCCAGCCTCTTCCTCTCCCTCTCTGTGATGCTGCTGCTCCAGCAGGCCACACCGTACAGGAGGGCTGATGCCACCACAGAGTCATAGAAGGTCTTCAGGAGTGGCCCTGTCACTCCAAAAGACCTGAGTCTCCTCAGGAGGTAGAGCCGACTCTGGCTCTTCCTGTACAGTGCGTCTGTGTTATGAGTCCAGTCCAGTTTGTGGTTCAGATGAACACCCAGGTACTTGTATGAGTCCACTCTCTCAATGTCCCGTCCCTGGATGTTCACTGGTGAGGGGGCAGTGGGGTGGCGTCTGCGGAAATCCACCACCATCTCCTTGGTCTTCCCCGCGTTGATGAGGAGGTGGTTCCGCTGACACCAGTCCACAAAGTCCTGCGCCAGTCCTCTGTATTCCGCGTCATCGTCGTCCGTGATGAGTCCGATGATGGCAGAGTCGTCAGAGAACTTCTGCAGGACACAGCTGTCCGTGTCATGTCTGAAGTCTGCAGTGTAAAGGGTGAAGAGAAAGGGCGCGAGGACAGTGCCCTGGGGCGCCCCCACACTGCAGGTCCGAGTGTCAGACACACAGTTCCGGGCTCTCACAAACTGGGGTCGGTCTGTGAGGTAGTCCAGGATCCACTCTGCCAGGTCATACTCCACACCAGCCGTCTCCAGCTTGTCCCTCAGGAGCAGCGGCTGGATGGTGTTGAAGGCACTGGAGAGATCGAAGAACAGGATCCTCACAGAGCTGCCAGGCTTTTCCAGGTGAGAGAGAGAGCGGTGCAGCAGGGAGATGACGGCGTCCTCCACTCCGATGCCAGACCGATATGCAAACTGCAGCGGGTCCATGGCTGAGCTCACGGTGGAGCGGAGGTGGTCCAGGACTAGCCGCTCCAGTGTCTTCATCAGGTGGGACGTGAGAGCCACTGGCCTGAAGCTGTTGAGGTCTTTGGGGCGCGGTGTCTTAGGCACAGGTACCAGACAGGAGGTCTTCCAGACCTGTGGTACCACCCTCAGCTTCAGGCTCATGTTGAAGACATGCTCCATAACTCCACACAGTTCATCTGCGCAGGACTTAAGGAGCCTGGGGCTGATGCCATCAGGTCCTGCTGCCTTCCTCACTTTAATCCTCTTCAGCTCACTCCTCACCTGTGCTGCTGTGACAGTCAGTGGTTGGCAGGGGGACCGTGTGCTGGGGGGATGGGTGAGTCCAGGCGAAGTGGGGAGCTGATGGTCCGGGGCAGATAAGCGAAGAGGAACAGATGCAGGGCATTGTCCAGCTGTGGAAGAGGGAGCATGCAGCTGTGCAGGGGGAGGGGCGGGTGACCGATCAAACCTCAAGAAGTGAGCATTTAAATCATTCACCCACTGTAGATCCCCCTCTGTCTGGGCAGGGGGGATTTTGAAGCCCGAGATGGTTTTCAGGCTCCTCCACACTCCCTGAATGTTCTTTTGCTGCAGCTGCTCCTCCATCCTCCTCTTGTAGCCGGCCTCAGCCTGCCTGATCTTCCTCCTCAGCTCCTTCTGCACAGTCCTCAGCTCCTCCTTGTTCCCTGACCTGAAGGCTCTCTTCTTCTCCTTCAGCAGAGCCTTCAGTTCACGGTTAATCCATGGCTTGTTGTTTGGAAAACACCGCACCGTCCGGGAGGGAACAATGTTCTCAAAACAGAAGTTGATGTAGTCCGTGATGCACTCTGTGATGGTGTTGATGTCCTCCCCATGTGGGTCATAAAGCTCAGTCCAGACAGTGGTGCTGAAGCAGTCCCTCAGAGCCTCCTCGCTCTCAGCAGACCACATCCTCACCTCACGGGACACCACAGGCTGCCTGCGCACGATGGGTTCATACACAGGCCTCAGATGTACAAGGTTGTGGTCCGAGCTGCCCAGGGGAGGGAGGGGGGAAGAGGAATAAGCCTCCTTGGTGTTGGCAAAAAACAAGTCCAATGTTCTATTCTCTCTGGTGGGGCAGGTAACATACTGGGTGTATGTTGGTAGGACAGAAGAGGGAGAAGCGTGGTTAAAGTCACCAGAGATGAGGAAGAGAGCCTGTGGATGCTGTGTTTGCAGCCTACAAGTGCAGGAGAGCAGTGCTTCACAAGCATTTTCAGCATTGGCAGACGGGGTCACATAGACTGCGATTAAAATCACATGTGAGAACTCCCGGGGCAGATAGTATGGCCTCATGCCAATAGCCAATAGTTCAATATCCTTGTTACATAGCTGCTCCCTCACTGTGCAGTGTTCGGGTTTGGACCAGCTCGTGTTCACATACACCGCCAGACCTCCACCTCTTTTCTTCCCGGATTCTCTCGTTCTGTCCGCCCGCAGCAGATGAAAATTGTCCAAACCTACAATAGAGTCTGGCATTTCTGCTGTTAACCAGGTCTCTGTGAAAAAATAGATGATGTGCTGCATGTTTGTGTGATTTTTCCTACTTTAGTTAGAGATAAATAATAAGCAGTGCAAACATAAAGCTGATTTATTCCCCTCTATGATAAAATGCAACTCAATGTGAAATATTCTATGTATTCAGGATGCAGTACTCTGATTGGACCATGTATCAGAATATAAAAGTACTGAAAGTAATAAAAGTACTGTATATTTGAATGCAAGTATCCATTTTTCTGAAACTAAACGCATTCTCAACACTGGTGATAGAAATACATTGGTTTCGAGAAGCAAACTCTTGTGAATGAATATGAGCCAATCACAAGGCCTGAAGTCAAGTGTTGGCTTTATTCTTCATCATCTGCCATAACCGGATTAAACGTTCTGAGATATAAAAAGATTATTAAGTATTTAAAAAATAACATCTAAAGTGGAGATGTCTGTGTTGTACTTTTTCTTGGAGGACAGTTATAAAAATATATGAAAGTACACAATATCATGGTAAATCTGGAGGTGTCGTCATTTTCTATTAATTTGCATCATGAGCAGATTAATGCTTCAGAGCTTTAGTTTGTGTATGAAGCAATAATCTTCTGCAATTTAAGATTAGGATTTCTCATAGAAGGTTGGTCACAGTGATAATGATAAAGAAAAAATTGTAAAAAAAAAAACAAGATAAAACGTGCTTTTGGAGACACATTGTGCATACTATTTCTTCTTTTACGACAGCACAATGCACAATTTTGGCGAGGAATTAAAGTAAACTGTGAATATGTTTAGGAAAATCTGTCAGAGTTGTGAATATAGCAGCGATCGTTTCCATCTGTCATCCCTATCACTGACCTTATTGACCAATCAAGAATCTGTGAAATGTTGGACTTCTGCCTTAAGCTTACACATATGTCATAGTGTTGTCAAAACCTATTGCTTTTCAATGCAACTTCAGACCACTGTGTAATCAAATCAACCCGTTTGTTTCGCATTAGTGTCTGCGATGAGTCCATGATTTATTGATAAGATATAATAGATATACATTTCTTCCGGATGTGGAAATACTCCTGTCAAAGGGCCTACTCTATTGTGAATGATTTTATTATAGGACAAGGACTTGCCTTCTGGCACTAGACCCCCGCTCCCATTATCCGAATAACAAACGTTTGTGGTGCATTATATAATCGTGATATTTGACAAAGATAATCATAATAAACAGGAGTTTAAGTTACGTGTAACGAGTCAAGAATCTCACGATTTGGTTAGATTCACAATTCCGGATTGATTCAAAAAATGAATTTTGTTTTGGTGAAATATATTTGTTGGAAACACTTACATGCTGTGTGTGTGTGTGTGTGTGTGTGCGTTCTTGGTGTCTCTCGCTCGGTACTCTGCGTTCCTCTCTCACAAACACAGAGGAAGATGTTTAAAGTGCGGAGAATCATTTCAGACTCGTTGTCAAAGCTGTGTTGAGCATGTTTCGTGCATGTTTGAGAGGAGAATGTCATTTGATGCTTGCATTTGTCTGCGTGAGCTGCCATGCAGCAGACGGTCAGGACATGGCTGCAGTGCCGCTTGATGTTGTTTTTTCAATTCAGTTTTCTCAATTTTGCATCAATCTGGATCAAGACATGTGTACGGTGCATATTGTGACATTTAAGAACACGAAGCATCATTACACCTCTACCAATAAAGATAATCACCAATATAAATCATAGCCTGTAAACATATCAATGATGTTGATGATGTTGTTTTCATTTATAACAGAGGGGACCTGGAGACATGAACCCGAAGACATTGGAATCCTGTGCATTCCAGTCTGATCCAGTCCGACTTTGCTTCTGCTGTAGGGAGTAATGGATCTCTGATGACAAAGGCCATTTTCTCCCACATCGACTGTTCATAATCATGCTTGTGATATCATCGTTAATCCCAATTAGTTTTACCATGGGACAACATTTCAATATTGTCCCATGCCTCAAATATATAACATTGCTGTTGCTTTTACTGAACAGCAGTTATTTTATACCAAATAATGAAAGCTTTATGAAGCGTACATATAATCTAACATCAACATGTCTCATTTGACACTTTTTACCCTGGCCAGCAATACAACCTGTTTTTCATATTCTATACAAAGACATTTAATCTGCAACCTTGCTTTCTCCCCCCGAATGATTGGTGTGATTGACAAGTAGATTAACCAGTCAAGGAAAAGCAAGAACCATCTGTATGACACACAAGGGAATGGAAAAGCAGATACTTGAGAGGAAATACCTAACACTTGCCACAAACAGCTGGGATTGGTTTGAAGGACTTGTGGGACTATTTATTTGCAGTGGTTGGCTTGTCATGCTACTGTTTATGCGTAAGAACATGTTCATACAATGACTTTGCTTGTTTTGAGTAGTGTCAAAACATGGATGTATACTGCCTTCCAAATCATGGTGCAAATGATGCTTGTCTCTGTATTAATATAAATGAACGTTCATTAATCGATCTTTAGAGTACAATTTGAATGTTAAATCAGAAGCATTAGCAGGTCATATTTACTGAAATCAAAAGCTATTTCAATCAGAACATCTTTACAGGTCACATCACATTTGAACAAATGAGCCCTTATTTGACACAAGCTTCACTATTCTTGCATCCATTGAACTTGTGAGTTTGTGGAGAGTTTCTGCTGGAATATCTTTGCAGAATGTCAGAATGACCTCCCAGAGCTGCTGTTTGGATGTGACCTGCCTCCCTCATAGATATTTCACTTAAGGATGATCTAAAGGTTCTCAATAGGGCTGAGGTCAGGGGAGGATGGGGGCCACACCTTGAGTTTCTCTTCTTTAAGCCCATAGCAGCCCATGATGCAGAGGTATTCAGCAGCATGAGATGGAGCATTGTCCTTCATGATTTTGCTACGGAAAGAACAGTTCTTTTATTGTGCCACGGAATAAAGTGGTCAGTCATTTTCACAGCTTCAGGGACCCTAAAGGGGCCGGCCAGCTCTCTCCCCATGATTCCAGCCCAAAACATGACCTCCTTGCTCCTCTTTGCTGACACCTCAGCCTTGTTGGGACATGGTGGCCCACCAATCATACACCAACCATCCATTCCATCCATGTGGACCATCCAGGGTTGCACGGCACTCATCAGTGAACAAGACTGTTTGAAAAAGGGTTTTCATATATTTCTGGGCCCAATGGAGCATTTCTGCTTGTGAGGATTAGTGGGTGTAAGGTCGCTGTAAGGGTGGTCAAATAGTTGGTTTATGCATCATTGTAAGCCTCTGGAGGGTCCTACACCTTGATGTTCGCAGGACTCCAGATGCACAAGATGCACCAGCAGCTTCAAATAATAATAGTTTGCTGCAACTTTGCAACTGCTCTCCTAATCTAATGTATTTGTCTGGAAGAAACCTTCCTCATTCTGCCTTTATCTGCACAAATCTGTGGGTGCTCTGAATCAGATACAAATCTCTTAATAGTACGATGATCATGCTTACGTTTTCGTTATCTAAGGTTTTATTCCTTGTCCAAGGCAATCAACAATGTCATGCTTTTCAGCACTAGAGAGATTCTCATATTGCTTGAAATTGGTGGTCTGCATAATAATGAGCCTGCAAAGAGCCCTGAGACACAACACCAGCCATGAGTTTTAGTTTGTTTTCCAGTGAAACTTAAACACAATTTGCATAATCATTTGGAACGAGGCGTAATAAATTTGAGCAGATTGGTGCCATAGTCTATGTGGGTCGTTTCAAAAGCAAAGTCAGATAATGTTCTTATTGAGGTGGTCTGTAAATGTGTAGAGGAGTGCGCCATTTGGGTTTGTCCTGTTCTAGTCCTTGTCCCGTTCAGATTTTGTGACAGTATAATATTCATTTCAATATGGTGTTTGAACATTTTAGACACAAAATTGAAAATTGAACATTATTAATAACGTATAAAAAGGCTAAAAAACAAATGCAAAATACTATGAGAGAGCAAAGAGAAAGCGTAACAATAAAAAGCCTATAAAAATAGTATAGAAACACGTGTAAAATGTAGTCCAAGTACGCACTGCATTTGACTGTGGATGTGGGTCCCTGGAGTCCCGCCCTAGTTCGGTCATGTGACCTGTGATCATGTGACCTGCGTAACAGCTGGGTCTTCTCAGGACTGTACTCGTTCAGAGAGAGGTGTTGTGTATTCAGCGCACAGTGCTAAAGCTAACAAGAGGGCAATGTTAAACAGCTGCCATGTAACTCTGTCTTTGCTTTGTTAAAGCTGAGATACACGATTTTCAAAAGTATTTATTTAAATCTAACTTGTTCCCAGCTCTCACAAACACTTATTTACAAATATTTGTATGCATGTATTTTTGGGCAGGTGCACAGCTTTAGAACTTCTTCAGACGGTGAAGTGAAACCACCAAACCACAGTCAATCAGATCGCTGCTTATGGCTCTACTTTTGGATTTATGAGAGTTAAAATACTTTATTATTAGATGCAGTGGTCAGTCGTCAGTCAGTTGTGAAAACTGATTTTTCATAATTTGTGATGTTTGCAGGCTAACACTAACCCTCCCATTGTTGGGAAAAGATGGCTGCCGTGGACAACGTGAGCTGAGACCGACTCCCTCGAATATCCAAGTTTTAAGACCTAATTTAGGGCAAAAGTGCTCCATGCTTTGAATTCATCATTGAAAAAACTACCACATATTTGGAAATTGTGGTTAACGACTGCCATCATGCTGAAAGGAGGAACGCTTTCAGGTTCATTCAGTGAAACTAATACTTCGTTCACTCATATTGCACGATATGGATCAACAACTTAAAAAACTTGACTTTTTGGGTGAACTAAAGACTGATGTTGAGGATTTGAAAAAGTCAACTGAGCACAACAGTGCGAAAAATCAGGGAGTGGAAAGACAACAAGGAACATTAAAAGAGCATGTGGCCGGTTTGACTACTTAATACCAGCTTCAAAAATGATAAAGAAAAGCTAAAGGCGTCGCTGCTGGAGCTCCTTTACAGGAGCTGTTCATTGGCCAAATGTAGATGAAGTTTCCTTTTGTGATGAGAAATGGTTCAAACTGCAAGAACAACAAGGGCCGATTATTATATTATATTATATTATTGAAGTCTCTTCAATGTTGCTTTAGATAAAAGGTTGGATCGAAAAGAAAATAGTTTGATAAATTATCAAAAAATCAATGGTGTAATGGATGCATTTGATTTAATTGATATCTGGGGATTAAAATACGCCAAATTAACAAAACACATGGAGAAGACACAATTGCCGGGTGCACGGTGGCAAAGGCGGTTAGCGCGAACTGTCTGTAATGTCTATGTCTCTGTGTTGGCCCTGCGACAAGTTGGCCACTGTCCAGGGTGTACCCCGCCTAAGGCCCGTAGTCACTGGGATAGGCTCCAGTCACCCGCGACCCCGAAAGGGAACAAGCGGTAGAAAATGGATGGATGGTTCTTCAAAGCCTCTCAGTCTGTGAGGCTTTCAAATGTACTTTTAGGGGAAATGCTGTTGCCTAATCTTCATGGAAAAGGAAACAACTGAAAGCCAAAGAATCAAAATTAAAGACAGAGATTGAAGAATTGAAACAAAAAATGTATAAGATGTAGATTCAACTAATGAGCAACTTGATGTTCTTACAGTTAAACAGGAGGAATTAGCTGATTTGGAAGAAAAGCGCTGAATTAAAAAGTTATGATTATTAAAGAACATTGGACTATATTGTCTACACAGTCTGTAATACTATAATAAATTGAAAATTACATTAAGAATATATTTTCACATCAGATAAATTCTCCTGAGAAAATAAATAGTTTTGAAGAAAATTATGAAGGAAAATTTTAAAAAAGCAGAAAAAAATGATGTGACGGTCTCATAAGTGATGAGGAATTATCTGTAGCCGTCATGTCTTTTCAACAAGGGAAAACCCCTGGGATAGACGGAATACCCATTGAGTTCCACCAAACATTGTTTAAAGAAGTAAAGAAACCATGACTTACGAGCTATAACTATTCTTATGAAACATGTTTTTGTAGTTGGTTCAGGATCAGTCAGGCTTTTTACAATATTGGTAAAAATATCAGGCAGCTCCTGGAAATAATTTAGAGTTATAATTTAGAGAATAAAAAGGGATTAATTTAGTCGCAGACCTAGAAAAGGCATTTGATAAGATAAATTAGGATTTTATTTATAAAATTGGTGATTCGTTGATAAAGTTGGTTGAAACACTGTATAATAAAACAAACTGTTGGATAATCAACAATGGATGTATTTCAGAGTCAGTACCTCTATTAAGAGGCCTAAAACAAGGTTGACCATTGTCCCCATACTTATTCATTATTACGATGGAAATATTAGCTATTAAAGTAAGACTGAATAAGAATATTGAAGGACTTATAGAAATATTAAAACAGATTAAAACAACAATATAAATGCGCATGATACACATTTTCTCACTTGCACAAAACCTCATTGTATATAAATCTTATACAGCTTGTTTATGTTATTACCGTCTTCATCATAAAATGTCTTTAAATCTTTTGAACAGGAGATCTTTGAGCTTTATTTGGGATGAAAAGCCAGAAAAGATCAAAAGAGAGGTTTTGCACCATGATTATAATTATGGAGGCTTTAAACTGCTCAGTGCAGAGGCTTCATGTTTGTCTTTAAAGGCATCATTTATCCCTAAGGCTAATTTAAAAAGAGAGCGGTATTCTAGTTGGAAAAAGTCATGTTTTGTTTAAAAAAAAGAAAAAAAAAACGATACCCGCTCTTACAGCTGATGCCCTCCCATTTACACATCTACACATTTACACCCTCTGGTTTTGTAAAAGAAGCCATGATTCATGGTGGTGCTTCCAATTTCATGAACCAGAAAAACTAGATTAATTTGTGCAACAGATGATTTGGTTTAATTCAAATATTGTAATAGAAAGAATGCCTTTCTTTTGGGAAAAAATGCTTGAAAAAACGTATTATTTTGTAAATTATCTTATCAATGAGAATGTAAAGGTTATGGAATATGATGAATTTAAAGTCACTAGTCGTGGCTGGGGTTGAACCACCATGGACAAATGCTCACTGAGATTCTGCCGCCCAAGTTTTAACATTCAAAATTAACTGTACCTTATTGAGTAAACTTTCTTAAGTCTACAATGGAAAATAGACTTGGTAGGCCATTAGAATCTGCAGATTGTTGGTCTAAACAAACCGACAGTTGTTTATTTGGACTGGAGCTGCTGCGCTGTGATAGCATCCTCCGCTGACAGCTCAGTATTTACAGTTACAGATCTCTAATTCATCCTGTCTCCGCTGTCTGCCTCTGACAGACACTTGTATAGTCAGGGCCGGGGGGCTGTCTGGCTCATGCAGGGTCCTGGTCCGGTCTGAATCCTGATGAGGGACCGGCCCGAACCAGTGCTGAAGGGAAATCAATCAGACCCTCAATCCTCCTATTAGAGCCCATTATCCAGGAGCAGGACCGGCCCACTGTGCACTGTCCATAGTAACAGAATGTATGCAGGGTGGACACACTGTTTAGACGTTTTCTGTACTATACTTTAATGAATAACACTTGACACTTTTGAATAGTTGACGTTTTGTAACTTACCTACTGGATAGTTGGAGAATTGACATAGAGATAGAGATAGTGGATTATTGTTGTTTGTGTTGTGCAAGTGAGAGCATTTTACCGGTTCTCCAAAGCTCCAGATCGATGGGAGAAGATTTCTGCAAATAAAAGGGCTGGCGACAAATCAAGCCTTACATAAATTGAGCGTATTTTTGCATCGTTTTTGCAAGTGATTTAACCATCGTCTCATAACAATTCAAAAACTGCATCAGGGTTGTTTGCTGCAGATTGGGCTTTTAATGTGGCAAAAGATAGTTGAAGAGAAACGATTCTAAATGCGTTTCACATGTTTCACCACAAACTGTTTGCATGCTGGACTACTTTGAAATGTTGATTGTGGAAAGAGTAAAATCACAAACTTGAGTTAAACCATCATTTTTGGGTGTAATATTGCAGCATGTCTAGACTATGCAGATCTAGGGCGCAATCTACACAATCAATACTCTTACAACCATGACCGCTCCAGGTATGAGTCGCTAATGTTTAATCTGATTTGTTTTTATTGCAGAACTGAGTAACTCTTGCGATAGAGCTCCACCTATTGCTCACTTGTGGAAATACATGGTCAAAAAAAAGACTTAAAAGCAATTCCCCCCCACATCATAATGAGACATAAAAATGTCACATTACAAAAAAAGAGTGAGGGTTTCTCAGGAGAGTTGTCTTTGGGTTGATAGATGTTGCGAGGCTGGTTTTCCGCTTAGAGACAGCAGGGGGCGACAACGGACAGTTCAAACACCCTGAAAGTACAGATATATCCATCACAGGGACTTACAAAGACATTCAGTACGGTGAAAATGTTACTTAGTTCTGCTTGAAGATGCATTGTTATTTACAGCTTCATTTAATGACAAAGACAAACTCCAAAAGCAAAACTTCAGGCTTGTTGCCATTCATTCTCATCTGCCAATATGGTTTCCTCAGCAGATGGAGTTATGTTGGTGCAGGGTGGGTAAACTAATGCAGGAATCAATCAAAATACAACTCCTTTCAATTATGTAGTAGAATTAGGCTATTATAATTCTCCCTATCATAAAGTATACCTTACAAAATAGACCTATCCTCCAGGGATGAATGCTTTGCTAACCTTGCCCCGCTCTCTTGTGTTTCTCTCAGATTCCTCAGATCAGTTATGCGTCCACGGCTCCTGAGCTCAGCGACAACACACGGTACGACTTCTTCTCTCGCGTGGTGCCTCCCGACTCGTACCAGGCTCAGGCCATGCTGGACATCGTCACCGCTTTAGGATGGAACTTTGTCTCCACGCTGGCCTCGGAGGGAAACTACGGCGAGAGCGGGGTGGAGGCCTTCGTCCAGACCTCCAGGGAAACAGGTCAGAGAAAAATGGATCCTAATATGCTTAAAACTAGTCTAAAATGTTTGGTTTTGCCTGGGTGATGGATAACTTATGTGTTTAGTAGAAGACACAGAGCTGTTGTTTTGTCATTTCATACATAAGTAGTACAAAGTTAAAGTTAATAGCTGTAACGTCTTGTTTGAAACAGAAATGGCATTAAAACCTGCAATATGCCATTTTCACAAGACCACTTGGCTATTACTTGTTGACTGAAAGCCTGTTGTATTCTGGGAAGCTCAAAATTGGTTGACTTCATATCCGAGGACACATATGATACTTTATTGAAATATATTTAACATGTGCTACCTATAAACATGCCATACATGTACTTGTTAAACATAAATGAAGAACACAGTATGGTTTAAATATTTTTACATTAATATTTCTACTTTGTACGTCATAATAGTATTAAATACAATACTTGCATATATACAATGTGCATTTCAAGTAAAGTAAAATGCTTTTAACCATCAGAAACAGGCTTGTGTTCATTATCAAATCATGTTCATTACTGCATTCTCTCATTAGCATGTCAAGAGCAAGCTACCTTTTGTTCATCTAATGTTTATTAATTTTTTTTGTTTAGTTATGTATAATAATTATGATAATATTTCTGCTCCCAGTTATATTGTAAAAGCAGCTCTTTGGGTCAACATTAGATTGCAGTGTGCAGAATTAAACATTGGTGAATAATTTGGATGTTAGGAAAGTGTTTTTTCTCTTGGTCCCCCGCTCCTGACAGGAGGCCCCAGCAGCACTGAAGGATGGGTCAAATGCAGAGGACACATTTCTCCATGGGGACAAGTTCTTTTCAAGACATACAGCGCCCTTTACATTTTATGAACATTTCTACCATGAAAATCTCTTTCTCTGCTTTCCTTTGAAGTTGCTTTAAACTGCATAATTACATTTCATTCGACATGCAGATATTTCACCTCAATATGCTCTGAATTTATGCAAAATAGTAGATTGACTTCTCATTAATTCCTGTAGCATAGTCCTATTGTCACAACCCTCTTACGTATGACATATATCTATAATCCATCCTGCGCAGCTCCCTGGCTACGCCTCACCTGCTGAACGAGCTGTTAAATGCCTCTCAGTCGGCCTCCTCTCAGTGTGGGGGAGTCGATGAGGACCCCTGTGTAACTGACTCTGATGTAATTACTGAAAAAGGTCATAAAGAGGTTATTAGGTCATTCAAGTGGTGTCAGCTCCATAGACACTAATGTTCATTGTATTGTGGTTCCAATGGGAGAATGTGTGAGGTTAATTTACAGGCTGGTTCACCTGGTTTATTACTGGAATGTTCCACAATAAACTTATCCAACTCAATGGAGACAAACAGGTAGAACTCCTCTAATAAAACATCTGCAAGTTAAATAAGTTTGATGCTGTACTGTGGAACCCTCGCCTAAAAAGTACCAGTTCCAGTTCCTATTTAGTCCTTTACTTAGATTCACACAGCGACAGTGGCTCAAAGTGAGTCTAACTGGCTTCAAGATTGGGCAAGGCACGTTTATTTGTAGAGCACATTTCATACACAAGGCAATTCAAAGTGCTTCACACAACAGGAAAAATGCATTCAAATCACAAAGACATGACAATCACAAAAAGTTTAAGACATAAAAAAGAAAAAATCCTTTCAGTCATATGCGCAGCTAAACAAACCTGATTTTAGCTCAGATTTGAACATTGTCAGAGTAGAAGCCTGTCTCACATCTTCAGGAAGAATGTTCCAGACTTTAGCTGCAACTGAAACACATATTCCCCACGTTTAGTCCTGACTCTGGCACCAGCAGGAGGCCGGTCCATGTTTAGTCCTGACTCTGGCACCAGCAGGAGGCCGGTCCATGTTTAGTCCTGACTCTGGCACCAGTAGGAGGCCGGTCCATGTTTAGTCCTGACTCTGGCACCAGCAGGAGGCCGGTCCATGTTTAGTCCTGACTCTGGCACCAGCAGGAGGCCGGTCCATGTTTAGTCCTGACTCTGGCACCAGTAGGAGGCCGGTCCATGTTTAGCCCTGACTCTGGCACCAGCAGGAGGCCGGTCCATGTTTAGCCCTGACTCTGGCACCAGCAGGAGGCCGGTCCATGTTTAGTCCTGACTCTGGCACCAGCAGGAGGCCGGTCCATGTTTAGTCCTGACTCTGGCACCAGCAGGAGGCCGGTCCATGTTTAGTCCTGACTCTGGCACCAGCAGGAGGCCGGTCCATGTTTAGTCCTGACTCTGGCACCAGCAGGAGGCCGGTCCATGTTTAGTCCTGACTCTGGCACCAGCAGGAGGCCGGTCCATGTTTACTCCTGCCTCTGGCACCAGCAGGAGGCCGGTCCACGTTTAGTCCTGACTCTGGCACCAGCAGGAGGCCGGTCCATGTTTAGTCCTGACTCTGGCACCAGCAGGAGGCCGGTCCATGTTTAGTCCTGACTCTGGCACCAGCAGGAGGCCGGTCCATGTTTAGTCCTGACTCTGGCACCAGCAGGAGGCCGGTCCATGTTTAGTCCTGACTCTGGCACCAGCAGGAGGCCGGTCCATGTTTAGTCCTGACTCTGGCACCAGCAGGAGGCCGGTCCATGTTTACTCCTGCCTCTGGCACCAGCAGGAGGCCGGTCCACGTTTAGTCCTGACTCTGGCACCAGCAGGAGGCCGGTCCATGTTTAGTCCTGACTCTGGCACCAGCAGGAGGCCGGTCCATGTTTAGTCCTGACTCTGGCACCAGCAGGAGGCCGGTCCATGTTTAGCCCTGACTCTGGCACCTGCAGGAGGCCGGCCCATGTTTAGCCCTGACTCTGGCACCAGCAGGAGGCCGGTCCATGTTTAGTCCTGACTCTGGCACCAGCAGGAGGCCGGTCCATGTTTAGTCCTGACTCTGGCACCAGCAGGAGGCCGGTCCCTGAGGTCCTCAGAGTCCGAGATGGTTCATATGGCACTAACATGTCTGAGATGTACTTTGGTGCTAGGCCATGGAGAGACTTGTACACAAGCAGAGCTGCTTTAAAGTCTCTTCTCTGAGCCACAGGAGCCAGTGCAGAGACCTGAGAACAGGACTAATGTGATGGTACTTCCTGGTTCTAGTCAGGACCCGAGCAGCAGCGTTCTGGATGTACTGCAGCTGTTTTACAGGAGGACATGTGGTCTGAGACACAGTTACCAATCTTAACACTTCCTGTCTTCCAGATAAAAAACTTTTATCTGAAAATGAATGAAATGTTCCCCAACAAACATGACTCTTAGCCTTAGAATTGAGTATGCGTTCACACTTGCACAACAGTAGGAGTTTGAAGTGGGTTCTAGACTTTTTATGTTAATATTTTATCACAGGGAATTGCAATATCTTCTTAACCATGACTTGTAAAACGTGCTGCATAATATTCCCATTGCGTGCCAAACCGCGTTTGACACAGAACAACAGTGTGAATATATATGGACGTACAGAGCCATTATCCGCGGTTTGCAAAGGCCGTTTAACATGAAGAATCTGCTACATTAAAAAAACATACTGTAAAGAAGCAGGCAGACCTTTTAATGGGAGGATATGGCTCGGTGGGTGCAGTAAGATGTCTTCATAAAGTTGTGTGCAGGCTATTAGTGCTACAGATGTCCACAGCCCGGCCCAGGCCTCTCTGGAGAACCAATCAGGATGGATTTCTGAATCGATTAAATGTCCCAACTCTAATGAGCGTCTTACAGGAGCTCGTGTTTCATCTTTTCAGCCACCGCGCGCTCCGGTGAGCCCAAAATAAGCACTACAGCGCTGGGGCTAAGTGATTTAAATGAACAATATAGGCTATGTTTCAATTTATATTAGTGTAAATATAACACGTCTGTACGTTAACTTATAAAGAGTTACACAGAATAAAACATTCAAGTTAAAACATTGACAAGTTGATTATGGCTGCAACTAATGATTATTTTAGTGGTCGACTGGTCAGGGATTTTTTCTATTGTGTATTAAGATTTATTTTCAAAAATAAAGTTTTAACCAAAAATGTAAAAATACTGAATGCATTTAGATAGAAACTATTTACGTGTATTACTGTGTGTTAAGTTAAAGGTGCCATAACATGCTTTTTTTCACGTTTCGTAGTCTATCCTAAGTGTATAATTGATAATAATAAGGGTTGTGCAACACGCTTAACATAATAGTTAAGAAATATCACCCATACCTTGGACGCCCTAACCAACCCGGAAATGCAGACGGCTTGGTTTGATATTCGCCCCCACCCTTGTGAAGAGCGATCTGGCTCCCCCGCCCAACCCGTGATGTAGTCTCAGAGAGCGCGTGTGTGCCCCGCCCACCCGTGACGTAGTCTCAGAGAGCGCGTGTGTGCCCCACCCACCCGTGACGTAGTCTCAGAGAGCGCGTGTGTGCCCCACCCACCCGTGACGTAGTGTGTCTCCCACAGCTGTTAGCTCCGTGGTGCGCCGCTCCTGCCGCGCGAGTGAGTGAGAAACGATAGAACTTCAGATCAACACTACTTTGAGCCTAAATAAATCTGGTGTTTATTCTATAGCGTGCGCAGAACAGCTATATCTATAGATCTATATCTATATATCTATATATCTATATATCTATCTATCTATCTATATATATATATATATATATATAAAAGTCTTATGTCCATCACGCTCTTATTTCCTGGTTTTTCAGTATCGGATAGAACTTCTCTCCGTTTATTTTCCCGGTTGCTGCATCAAGTGCCTCATAAACCTTCACCATTGTGATAATGGTAAAGAGTGCGAGGCGGGAGGCGGGAGGGGAGGGGGATAATGACGCGTGCTTGCCCTTATGACGCGTCAGTTTGGAGATTCGAGGAAAGGAGATAGTCTGTAATATAGCTAAACACTGCGGGAATCAATCAAAAAAACACTCTGGGTACATATATGAAGCACAAGTAGCAATGTAAGAAGGTTAAAAGCTCTGAAAAGTCGATTTTGCATGTTATGGGACCTTTAAGTGTTGACATTTTGATTTAATCATGCTGCTGTCTTTGTTATAAAAGGCCTTTAGGCATGTGTTTCATTTACATGTGATTTAGAATGATTATTGGAAATTAGGGCTTAGTGGATAGTATATGTGCTCTGACAATTTGCTGCATGTCCTTCCCCAGCCTCATCCCCATGTCACACTGCACTAATAAAGCTTTTAGACAAAAAATGCCTTAAAAGAAAAAAGAACATATATTTAAATCCGTTGCCATAGCGATTAAACATTAAAAGAAAAGACTGTCTTTTGAATGGGAAAAAAATCCTCAACACGTTGCATAAAAGAGAAAGCTTGAAACCCCATGAATAGGATAGCTATGATCACAAAACTATTATTTTAACTAGTCACAATTATCAGTCTGATCAGTCTTTGCAGCCTTTAAGTTGATGGTGATTTTCTAAAAGAAACCAGCATTAAACAGCATTTTTCCCTTGGTGTTCGTGGGCTGAAGGCCATTCATGTTTCGCATGTAAAACTCTGTCTGCTAAGAGATGTATGAGTATATTGTCTACATCTGTGCTTTTTATGGAAAAAGCTCACGCATTTCAAAACATACTCATGGATGTCTAAACTTCTGGGCTTTTTACTGCAAAAATAACCCATGGAACCCTTGAATGTTTCCACCATTTCAATTACAAATAATCTCACGGCCATAGTTAAATCTCAAATCAATTTATGTTGAAAATCCCCACCGCTCCAACAGAACCCATTCTTCCCTCTGCCTTCTGAAGCCTTTGTGGTCCTCCCTTTACAGCGCTCGGCCGTGTTTCCTATTCCTATAAGGAGATTGTAGAAAAGCTCTTCTGTGGATCTTTCAACTAAACCACCACCTTCCATCGTTCCCAGCCCCTTTCCCTGTGTTTGGGTGCAAACCTATATCTGCAGGCGATTAAGACACAGTTCACACGTGTTAAATATGTTGTACGTGGTTCTAGTTTCTGTAGTTTTAAAATGCTGATGGTGTCGAACGCTTTGGCGTGTGCTGGGTTTGATTTCCATAAAAACAGATTATGGGCCTGTGCTTCCCTCGGGCGTCTGCAGAAAAGGCTGTATGTGTAATGTGATGTATAGTTTGTCTATAGGAGGGATTTAGGGAAACTGTTCTCAACTGGTTCATGCATTTAACATAAGGCTCATTTCACTCATCGCTATAGCAACAGATTAAGTCACTCCTGCTGTGGTAATGCAAAGGTATTTTACATGTAAATTGGTGATACTGGTAGGTTATAATGGGGCATAACCATTACAATAATTATTCCGTAGATTCTATACAATTAAATATACTCTCTAAAAAGTTTGATGAAACTCTATAGAATTGCATCCATGCTCCAATTTAACATGACATAACGTCTGTTTGTAGAACTCACAAGATTGCTAATTTATGTCCTTCACATTTTCTGCTGTATTGTCCTCGATAACTCATGCTCAAGTATGAATGATCAACAGATAGTTTACATTGTTAGATTAGAGAGAGAAGAGAAGAGAAGTGAGAGAGAGAGAGTGAGAGAGAGAGGGAGGGAGAGAGTGAGAGTGTGAGAGAGAGAGAGGGAGAGAGAGAATGAGAGAGAGAGAGAGGGAGAGAGAGGGAGAGAGAGAGAGAGAGAGAATGAGAGAGAGAGAGAGAGAGGGAGAGGGAGAGAGAATGAGAGAGGGAGAGGGAGAGAGAGAGAGAGAGAGAGAGAGGGAGAGAGAGGGAGAGAGAGAGAGAGAGAGAATGAGAGAGAGAGTGAGAGAGAGAGAGAGAGAGGGAGAGGGAGAGAGAATGAGAGAGAGAGAGTGAGAGAGAGAATGAGAGAGAGAGAGGGAGAGAGGGAGAGAGGGAGAGAGGGAGAGAGGGAGAGAGAATGAGAGAGAGAGAGAGTGAGAGAGAGGGAGAGAGAGAGTGAGAGAGAGGGAGAGAGAGAGAGAGAGAGAGAATGAGAGAGAGAGAGAGTGAGAGAGGGAGAGAGAATGAGAGAGAGAGAGAGAGAGAGAGATGAAAGGCAAGAAGCTCAACATGTTTACCTTTGATGTCACAATTCGAGGAACATCTATGCTTTCTGTTTTCTGAGGCCGAGAAGGAGAAGACCTGGTAAACAACATAAATAACTACATGTGACTCAGTGGTTGTGCTTTCTCTCTGTTTAGACACACTTTATATCTCTCCTTCTTTCCCTGCAGCCACTTCTCTGAGTGCACTTAAAGGTGTCAACCCCTCCTTCACACCTTTAAGGAGCAAGGTGCTCAGATTAAGCTGCAGCACTTTCTTTCTTCACTTTCTTTTTACAATAATGTGTTTTTATGTTTTTCTTTTGTCTTTACTATTCAGTTATTTTACATTTTCAGCACTTTGGGCAACTGTGATGGTGTTGAACTGTACTTTACTAATAATATGAGATGTGCATGTTTAGCTGTGCATGTGTGACTGAACTGATTTAAACTACACACTTCTCTTTTATGACTCTATTTGTTTTGTGATTTTAATGCATTTTTCTTTGCTGTTGTGCAAATCATTTTGAATTGCCTTGTGTACCAATCTTCGCACCACTAATAAACTTGCAACTTGCCTTGAAATTAAATTAGATATGAAATGTGAAAGTTCAATACAGTTCTTCAATATACAATTATAAACACCATTTAAGTTCCTCGATGATTTTATTCAGTATTGATTCCTGCAACGTGTTTATTTGTGGTTGAAATGGTCCAATTGACCCATATCATATATCTAAACGGCTTCGGTCTCATTTAAACGTTTTAAATGCTGATTTCCTCTCTGTGGTATAATCCCATTTAACACAGAGTAAAGATCTTCTCCCTTTTGGCCTGTGAAGCCTTTGAACTGTAGTGCCACGAGCTGTAGGCGGCTCCCCTCTGGCGGCTCACTCTGATGTTCAAGATGCAGTTAAAAATACTATCTCACATCAAGCCGTTTAGTACAGTACAGCTCAACAACATCAAACAGGCTCATTTCCAATGATAGCAAATACTGGCTGTTGTTATTCCGCTCACAGATTAGATGTCGAGTTTTACTGAACGTTGTGTGAAAATAGAACAAATTAAACATTTTCTAAAATACGTCTGTTCTATGGGCAGCACACGCCTCGCCCCTGTGTCTGTGTACAACGTGAATGTGTTTGTAAAGAGTGCTCATTGGCAGTTGAAAAGTGTATCAATGTCCCTATTTACCTTTTTTTTTTTTTTGGAGAGGAAGGAAAGGCAAGTTCTTTTCACTCACGCATTCATAACACCCACACTGGCTGGTTCAGTTCATTTGGGTAATTGTGAACGTGCAATAGAGCGCTGATCTGGACATAAGAAGCGAACTCTGGTCCAGTTGGAAAGATCGATCTTGGCCCGATTGAATCAAAATCTGGCACGATGCGTCTGAGTCGTGAATGCAAACGAACCAGAGAGAGGAACAAAACCAGGAAGTGATACGAAGTGAACCACGCTGAGACGCACGTGAAATGTGAAAGTAACAGGAGCAAGTCTGGTTTAATTATAACTGATGATCACGTGGAAATGTATTCGCTTTGTCCAGTGATTAGTCATCACTGGACACAGTGATTCAATTGAAAATAAAAAGTGGCCTATATTCAGCCAGTATTAAGCTGTACAGGTAAATGTCTTGATGTCATACCTTTCACAGCCTGAGATCTTATCTTTACCCTGGGCATTCAGCCCGCCTCGTACTCACCTGTGGGGCAGGCTGTGCACATGTGGGGCAGGCTGTGCACACTGGGGCAGGCTGTGCACACTGGGGCAGGCTGTGCACATGTGGGGCAGGTTGTGCACACTGGGGCAGGCTGTGCAAATGTGGGGCAGGTTGTGCACACTGGGGCAGGCTGTGCACATGTGGGGCAGGCTGTGCACATGTGGGGCAGGCTGTGCACACTGGGGCAGGCTGTGCACATGTGGGGCAGGTTGTGCACACTGGGGCAGGCTGTGCACACTGGGGCAGGCTGTGCACACTGGGGCAGGCTGTGCACATGTGGGGCAGGCTGTGCACACTGGGGCAGGCTGTGCACATGTGGGGCAGGCTGTGCACATGTGGGGCAGGTTGTGCACACTGGGGCAGGTTGTGCACATGTGGGGCAGGTTGTGCACATGTGGGGCAGGCTGTGCACATGTGGGGCAGGTTGTGCACACTGGGTTAGGCTGTGCACATGTGGGGCAGGTTGTGCACACTGGGGCAGGCTGTGCACATGTGGGGTAGGTTGTGCACATGCGGGGCAGGCTGTGCACATTTGGGGCAGGTTGTGCACACCGGGGCAGGTTGTGCACATGTGGGGCAGGCTGTGCACACTGGGGCAGGTTGTGAACATGGGTGGCAGGTTGTGCACATGTGGGGCAGGTTGTGCACACTGGGGCAGGCTGGGCACATGTGGGGCAGGTTGTGCACATGTGGGGGCAGAACAGTCCTTGGTTGGCTCTGGTGCACACAGCTCTCTCCTGGAACACAGCCTTTGTGGTGATAGATGGCCCCTTTTTATAACAAGAGGCTCCTCCCCCAAATCCATTAAAATAAAATATCCAACTTTCTCTTCAAATAGAAACATCACACTTCATAAATAATACAATAAATTCACAAATATATTTTTACATAAATCTCCTTATATATGTAGTGGTTCAAAGCAAAAAGGGAAAAAACTAAACAAAACTGCAAGTTACATGACTTGTGACCTCACACATGTGTGCCCAACGTGTGATTAATATAATGCGGAAGTCGGCGCTGTTCATGTTTGCCGGCCAAAATATGGAGAGGACGACGGTAACAGGGAGAGTGTGTGAATTTGAGACGGAGTTGTGGTGATAAATATGGTTCAGCAGCAATCAAGTGTGCAGCCATGACTGCTACGATGGCTTCGGAGGGGACAAGGAACGGCTATTGGGCAGGTAAGTGAACCGCAGGTACAAGTGTGTGTTTGTGTGTGTGGTTTGGCGCCATGTCGCCCTGGCCTCCCCGCGCTGGCTGACGAAGCTACTAAGTCACATTTATGTGACGCGGATCAGGCCGAGCTCTGGGTCTCTTCCTCACATTTCCCTGTCATTTCTTTGGCTGATACTGTACGCAGCACATATACAGGCAAAGGGGAGATATGTCTTTCTACACATTTGGTTTGATTGATAAAAGTCCATTGTGATCGCCGCCTGGACCAGCTCAGAGAAAAAGACAATGTTGCAACCTGCCCCTGACTCATGCATACAGTATTATCTCTTATAAATCACCTGCAATCATCTGCAGACATATTTAGGGGTTCAGTAGTTTTCATTGCTTTAAACACGATGGCTTCCTCCTCTCTCCCTCTGTGGTAGATTAAAGAATCCACACATTGTAGCAGTTCTGTTTTTGCTGATGTGTCTTGGGATCAGTACATTATTTTCTTTTTCTTGAGAAAGCAGCGGGAGATAATCTGCTTTTCTCTGTGTGTGAAACTGTTCAGTTAAGCTCAAGTGCCACAGTTAGAGACATAAATACAGTCTTGAAAACTGGGACCTTTCATTCGGTTTCCATCACCATTCCAATGAGTGATTGTTCCAAGATTTGACTTATTATTCATTTTCTTTATTTCAATTATTTGTAATAATGTTAACATAAATTACCATCACAATCTAAAAGGAGCAATGAGAAGAAGAAACAATTCTAAATATCTACCCCTTTCTTTCAATAAACAACTATAAACACAAGATTGTTCCGAACATATTTTGGTTAATTAACTGGTTTTACGTTTTAAATACACTATTTCACATTTACCACATGAGTCTTTTTTTCTTTTCCTTTATTAAAGAATATTGAATTCATACGATTTGATTGTTACTGCTTTAAACTGTTTCTTATAGACATTGATATAGACATTAGTTCACGATTATGATGTTTACTTACATGAGCACAAAGGCCATTTTCTTCACATGAAAAACTTTTAGCTATTTTACAGTAGTTTTTAGTTCCATGTTTTGGTGTACATGCCCCCCCACTCACAGAACTAGTTTGTTCTGACTTATACCAATTACCGTGATTTTTCCACCTGGGGAAGCTGTGAATATAAGATTAAATACAGGAGTGCATTATATGGAGGGTTTCTGCGCCTCATAAAATCAGGGCAGGCCACATCTCGGCTCTAAAGTTCTGCTCCCTGGTTTAGCACAGGCTGTACGCTGTCCGTGGTGCTGAATCTCACTGCAGCTGAAGATCCTATGTAGGGCAGCCTATTGTGTGTGTGCAATGTTAAAGAAGCTTTGTCTAACAAGGTCATACAAACTTTACAAAATACATGACCCTTCCGAACTAGATTTTAAGTCACTACATTTTCATATATTCACAGTATTTTTTTCACTCTGTGGAAGTTATCGTTTAATGTGCGTGTCTTTCTGATCAGAGCTAAATGAAAGACAGAGCAGCTGTGATGTAAATGTACAGACTTTGTGGAGCCCCAAGGACATCAATTCATTACAGCCTGGTTCTGTACATTCAGTTCTTGGGACTGCTAAACTGTTTCCATCAAGTTTCTTTGAGCAGTGCACACAGTTAATTTAACCACAAGTAACACCTGGGCCAAAAGTACTTATATTATCATAGCTCTTGAATAGGTACTTGTTACTATGCAGATGATAAAGTGATCCATGTGTCTGCAAAAACCTCGGCTTAGGCAAGCTCTTTTCAGTATCTCTACCTGACGTGAGCAAACCCAATTAACCGTGTATGTTAAGAAAACTATTGCTATTTGTTTTTCAATCAGAGCCTTTCTACATAAATATTTAGAAATCATAATCTATTGCAATCTAAAGCTTTTTAATATCAGAAAGGATCTGTCTCATCAAGCTGCTATGTTATATCTCCATGGTAACATATCCACTGTCTCCTCTCATGGTCACAAACCTCACCCTCAGTACTTAGGCCAGTCGTATCACTCGACAAACATGCAATTCAAACCCCTGAGGTGGCATCATTGTGATATCATCCAACAACATAATCTTTTCACATTTGAACATGTTGTACATTTAAACACATGTTTAAAGTGTTTAGATTCTCATGTATCACCCCTGTTTTCTGGTCTTGCAGTCAGATGTCAGGGCTCACTCAGACCGAACACCAGAAGCGGTCTGCGGACACTGTGCGCTCCATGTGAGCAACTGCAGCGTTGTGAGTTCTTGGCTATTTTCCTGCCATGTCCTTTCCCAGTCTCATCCCCATTTTGACTCCACTGTCCTGTCTAATAAAGACTACGGGTAAAAAAACAAGCAAATGTACCACTTGAAACAATGCATCTGGTTCGTCCGATGGAATTTATGGCCATATAAAATGAATAGATAAATAAAACCAGCAGCAGAAGAAACAGTGAGAATAAAAAAACTACAAATATATATTTTTATAATCTAAACCCCTCCAGTAAATACTAAATAAATACATTTTATCTTAACCCTCTCAACATAGTTAAATGTTGATGTATAGTTTTATAACTGAAGAGAGTATTGCACAAAGACTCCACAAAGAGGATTTGACAGTTGAATGATTTGTGGCGCAGTGGGGCAGTGACAGTCTCCTGCTGACCAGCACATGGTCGGGAGGGGGACGTTCAGAATAGTCCTGATTTCGATGGTATTGGTTGTCTATCAGAGTTTGCACGTTTCTCTCCATTTCTGGATGGGTTTCCTCACTCCAGTTTCCCCCATCAACCCAAAACCGCAGGGTTGTAGCTCGGGAGCAAAGCAGCTCTGCCCCCCTTATCAAGTAGCTCCCCAAAGGATTTAGATCTTATACATTTTACGCGGTTTTGCAAAACTAAAATATCACAAAAAACAAGTAAACCAACCAGAACCAAAAGATTACAAATAACAAGAAAATGACTGCGTGTCCAAAACCTCTCACGATAACATTACATCCTTTACATGTGTAGAATGATGGATTTTGGGCGCCTTTACTTTGTACAGTTAACTTTAAAGTGCATCTGTATTTTCCTCACTCTACATCTGTTTAAAATGAGCCGTATAAATCATCTCTTTTTCCTCCGTGCGTTTCTTATTTGAACGAAACGCCACCTCCACTGCGCTCTCTCATCAGTGTCTCTGTGGATTTTCAATAAAGAGAAATTATAATTCACAATAATCTGCCGCCTCTTTGTGGCTCACTGTTGAAGGAATAAAAGTGGCACAGGGTTCACATTGTGCGTCTTTTCTCCCATTGTGCTGGAAGAAAGTGAAGGCATCGCGAGCTGCCGGAAAGCCACGCAATTATCCCAGCCTCGTTAGCGACAGGCAGCAGATGAATTAGAACAAAGATTTACTTTACGATGGCGATGTCAACAGCTCTCCTCTCACAGGGGTAAATGAGACGCTATTGTCGGTTTTGCAGTGCCAAATGTTGAGTTAAAAAGAGCAGGTTTTCGTGTTTACAAATGAAGCCTACAGCACCATGCATCACTGTCAGGGCGCAATTATAAGTGTTTGCCAGCACTGTGGGCTAACAATTTGGTTATGTTGTGTATCTTGAAGAAGCCTTACCTTTTTTTGTAAATTTGAGTGAAAACATGTGTAAACCGGAGCTGTTTTTAGCCCCTTCCACTGTTTGTGAAATTAATGTATACCACTCTAAAAGATGGTATACATTTCTATACTTTGGAGTTATCGTTAGCCTGCAAACATGACAAACTGTGAAAAAACAGGGCTGTTTTGGTGACTAACAACCACTTGACCACACGTGAGTAACACTAGAGACGTATCACCACGTCTCGCACCGCTTTGTGTCATTTATTAACATGAAATAGTGACCATTTGATAAACATCTTAAATCTGATGCTTTGGTTAGACATATTGCACCCCCAATGTATGACATGGAATCTTAGTTTTAATAACACCACGAATCCAATATAAATGACTGAATTTGAGAAAATAGAGCTGGAAGTTTGATATTGACTTCTCGGAAAACAGAGACAGCAAATATTTGTCTGCGTTGTCTACAAACTCTACTGCCTCGTTATAATAGAATGTTTGTATTAGTACCAAGCTCTGTGTCCAACCATTTTAAACATGTTAGTCCTTGAAGGGTCTATTTGTCTTTTTATCCCTAAATGTTTGTCTTTGATACCGACTCTGTGCTGAAATAAAGTGCATTCTGATTGGTTGAGCCACAAAGACTTTATGGGCTGCACATGAAAGGAAATATTTTTGGTGGCAACATTACTGTGTGTTCCCTTACACACAGTAATGGACACTGGACTCAAATGAATGCAACTTGACTCTAGTACAAACCAGCTTTTAGTCATAATCAGGAATAAAAAGACAACTTCTGTGAGTAAAATTATAAGCTACCTTGTCTATCAATTATTTTTGCTGCAACAGCCAAGTAGTGCAGCCTCTGGAAGCCTCTCAAAGCACTTTCTGAAGATTCCCCCATAATTCAAAATGCTTATGGAAACTAGGAAAAGTACTAGGAAAGACTAGGAAAAGATCCTAGTCTTGAGCTTGACTTTTCTTTAGTAGCAGAAGCGCTTTTATTTTGAAGAGACAACGTAGTATCTATTTTGAAGAGACAACGTAGTATGTTGATGACCCCCCCTCACTTCTCTATTTGTGACCATTCCTTTTTGTAAGAGAGTATTTGCAAAATGTAACTGACATTGTAAAAAATGTGAGCTGCTTTTTGGATATTTGCTATAGTCACTTGAAACTTGAAGTATAGGATTTGGACCTGGACTTGTGGCCCATTTACTTTGGACTTTGCTTGGAACGACTTTGACTCAACTAACTCGGACTTGAGGCCAAAGACTCGAAACCACTTTAGATTTGCAAAACAAATCTTTAAACCGAAGCATTCACAGTATTCAAAAATGCATTATTTACAGTGACGATGTTATGATGAAGTAAAACGAGTGTTAATGAGATATTCCCACAAAGTCACAGTGTTATAAAAGACAACAGTCGGACAGTGAGTAGTGCGTCCCAGGCGAGGAAGCTTTAACAACACCTGTATTTTCACATTACAAGCCTCAGCGAGCACTCCCCAAGGCCCCATTATATTTTAGTATCACCAAACATTTCCCGCAACTACTTAAACACGAGATATCGAGCCTTATACGCACAAATAAAACATCTGAACAATTCCCTATTCCCATTGTGAAAATTATAATTGATTTTGTACGTCGGGCTGTCAGGGTTAATCACATGATTCTCCACAGTGAATCCATATTAAGATAAGAGAACCTTTATTTGCTCCACTGTTGGGAAAGTGTTGCAAGTCCAAGAACAGCAGGAGA